>NW_004955475.1:7587174-7661333 GCF_000276665.1 Chinchilla lanigera
CACTTTGTTTGTAACTCTGTATTGTCTGTACTGTTGTTTTGCTATTCTGTAAAAGGTTGTCTGTCTGTTAATGTTTTCTTCCTTTTATTTTTAAAATAAAAAAAAGTATCCACAGCAGAATAAACCAATGTGAGGATAAAATCTCAGATATAGAATATAGGCTTGCAGTTAGAGATAATGAAAAGAAAAATTTCTTAAAAATAGCAAAGGATCACAAGAAATAATTCCAGCAGCTGCTAGACAATAAAAAGAAGAATAACATAAAATTGATTGGAGTCAATGAAAAAGCAGGAGCTAGTACAAGTGATATAAAAAAAAACCTGCTCACATACATCATGGCAGAAAACTTCCCTGGCAGGGAAAAAGAATTTGACATATACCTAACTGAGGCATATAGAACGCCAACTAGCCATGCAAAAAAAAAAAAAAATCTACAGCAAGGCACATTATAGTCAAGATTCCAGAAATTCAACACAATAACAGAATATTAAAAGCTGTTAGAGAAAAGCAACAAATCACTCATAAAGGAAAGCCAGTCAAAATTACAGCTGACTTCTCAACACAAACCCTCAAGTCAAGGAGAGTGTAGAATGAAGTATTTCAATCCCTAAAAGAAAATGAATTCCAACCTAGATAGATGTACCTAACAAAATGATCCTTCAACTATAATGGGGTCTAAATGAGCAATTTTAAAAACTGACCTACATTGGGTGTAAAGTTTTTATAATACAGCTTGGGGTGTCCATTTGTATGAGCATGTGCAGATGTGTATGTCTGTGAGACAGAGAAAGAGGAACACAGAGAAACAGATGTAGAAATTAAGAGGCAAGAAATAATATAACAGATATGGAGACAAACTCCAGGAGAGAAAAACAGACAGGAAGAGTGACACAAATAGAAACATAGATATAAAAACAAAAAGAATAAAAGACAGTGAGAAAGACACATACAGTGAGAAAAAGTGGGTGACAGAGAAATAGAAAAACAGAGACAAAGACTAAGACACAGTGAGACAGCAAAAGACTTGGAGAGATAAAGTTGGATGTAGGAGAGAATATAATAACTGTAGAGAAATAGAGAGAAAGTAAGAATGAAACCCAATGGGAAGCTCATGATGCATTATTAAAAAGTGATTTGGTTTCTCTGCTGTTGCTTGTGTCCTTACCTTCCTGTTTTCCGGGAAGCTGTTTCAAAGAACCTGGTCCTGGAGGCCACCCTGCAAACAGAAGCCAATTCAGTCTCATGAGTTGTTCTGGAATATATGTGAGAACCAAGGACAAAATAGAAAGGACAGGAGACTCTGAACCAGATGGGTTACCAATGCTAGGTCCTGCCTTTGTTGGAAGAGGATTTGGGCCTTAGGAGCAATCCAGTATCAGAATGGGAAATGGTCGGGAGTCCATAGGCAAAGCCACAGATAACACCCTTCCCTCCCTGTTCATCCAAAACTTGGTCTTAAACTTGTTGCCTGCCAATTTAGGATTTTCCTCAGGAAAAATAGGTGAAAATAATCTGTGTTTGTTTGTTTCAAAGTGTGATTTTTGGCATTTTTAAATATATTTAGCTAATTAGTTAAAGCTGTGGAGGCTTTGTTCAGTCCCCAATCTTAGAATTATGGAAAACAAGAGACACATGAAAAAGAAAGATTAGGAAGCACTATGAAATGAAAGGGTCCCAGTCACTGACTGATGAGAGGTCAGCCAGACTGGTTGTAGTCATCAAGGCTGGTCCCTGAGTGCTGCTGTGATCCCATGCTGGTGTTCCTTCTCTGATTCCTAGGCTCACAGCCCAGCCTTAGGAAGGCCTGCCAGATGTCACCCTGTGACAAACTCTCTGGAGAACTTGAGTCATTTCGGAAGATTTTAAAAAACTGTACTCTTTGGTAAAGAAAAGAAAAACCTGAAGCACAAGTACAGTGAAAAACTTGTACTCATTAAATTATTTTAAAACCAGTATCAATAACAAGGAAATAAAAAAGAAATTTCCATAACCAAGTGGGCTAAAAACAGAAAGTGATTTTCTCACTTTACAGGACAGCTAAGAAAAATGGGTCTCCTAGCAGGTACTAAGATTCAAAGTCTCCATCTTTAGAGGTTCTTTCAGCCTTTGGTACTGAGTGGAATACTCCCAAGAGGGCTGGCCTGTGCTAGTCATCCAGATGCCAAAGTGAATGATGCCCCAGGATTGTGCACTTAGAATTCATAGATAGTGATCTTGAAGGCATTCATGGTGGCCTATAACAAACTTGAGGTCAAGTTCAAGAACAATGCTACTTACACAGATGATGGGATTTCCCCTGCATTGCCAACCACAACCTCTGGCTTTGGTTCAGGCTTTTGGGGAGTTGCTGCCCGGCAAGGAGGGTCTGGGGGCCTCACTGGGGGGCGGATGATGGTTGGCTTTTCTCCTGGAGGCCGCACTTTGCTGAAACTGTCAGCATCCCCTGGAAGAGAGAACACCAGGGACTTGAACAGTTAGCTAAATGAAACACTACTCATGAGACAATACTGGAGTTACCTGAGTCACATTCCTTGGCCCCCACTTCTTGGTCATTAGCAACTGTCTTTTTCTATTTGCAATTCTTCTAGCAATTGTCCCTTCAGAAAGTCTATTCGAACCCTAGCTGTGGAATGTCATATACCTTAGGTTTTTCATATAATTTCTTAAACCTCAGCTTCCTCAGTTATATAACCATGATCAGTACTACATTATTAGAGATACTGAGAGAATTAAAATAGTTCATAATATGTTTAATACATGCCAGGCAAATAATAGGTGCTTAGCAATGGATGATAATTTGAATTTGATATATGAATCATCACTGAAATACAAGTCTTCACTTAGGCCTAATTCACCGAACTAACCTTCCTGCCTCCGTATGTCTGGTTTCTAGGTCATTTGGTACAAAACAAATATAAATATTTTTTTATAAAATGGTTCTGGCAGAATTATGGTGAAACAGATATTTATTGCCAGTGGCACTATAAACTGGGTTCGAAGTGGAATGGGGGAAGAAAAAAATATACATATATACAAGATAGCTAAGATAATTATACTACTAATTTCTATGAGTTCATTGAAAGGAATGGTTAATGTTTATATTGTTTGATCACTTTTGCATGCCTATATCTTGTAATCTGAGTAACTACTTTGAAGATAACAATATGCAATGTAATAACCACTGTTAATTTCCTATTTTTATTGATTTTTTTCTTTTCTATTTAAAATAAAAAAGAAATGTCATTAAAAAGCTGGGCTCATTCCATCTAATTACCCATCAAGCCTTTCAGAACAACATGTATGAAGTGTAAAATCGTACATAAGATAGTTCATATTTGCTGGTCCAGTCATTCTGCTGAGAGACAGACACAAAGGACTTAATCCACAAAAAAGAAAGAAAAACCAACTGGCACAAAAACATGCATCTTAACAGCAAAAAATTTGATCCAACCACAAAGGCTAGCCAAACAATTTAATTCTTATAAGTATTTAATCAATACATATTATACTATACACACATTGACAAGGATTTGGACAAGGTCGAAACAAAAATATATATATGCATAGAAAGCAAAAAAAGAAAAGTCCACAAAAAGTGCTTATGGCCCGACGAATACTGAAATTTATGCAAGTATGTATTAGTAGATCCTTATATTTATTTGTTTCATCAGATCTTGATATTCAGTCCACTTTTTCTACAAAACTGTTTAAGGTAAACATAAAACATATTAAGTGAACTTGCATGATTCTGTTGTACAATTTTCTTTAATCATTTTTGTGCTTTTTCCTCTCCTTCAAGACCAAAATGCACAGAACAAAGTTCAAGCTCCTTGACATAAATTCAAGGCAGTCCATGAGGTAGTCACAATTCACTGTCTCTGGACTTTATCTACCAGCTGCACTCTATCAAACTTCTCCCCACTCTCCCATCAAAGCAAACCCTTGACCCTTACTTTTTAGTACGCTACAGAAAGTTCAGAGTCTGGCACTGTGGAGATCTAGCCTCTTATTCTACTACTTCCAAACTGTGAGACCCTGGATAGTTACTTCACATTTTGACTGTCATTACCTCATCTTAGAAATGAACATGATGCCCCCTAGATGAATGCAAGAGCTAAATGAGATGGATTATAGATTGTACCTAGCACACAGCAGGGGTAAGTGTCAGACTGTGCTCTGCTTCTTTCCCTATGCATGCCCTTGATCTCAAGTCACTTGCATTGTAACCAAAACTGAAACTCAAACCTGAACTCAAAACTGAACTCAAACCTCACTCCTTGAGCATTCTGGAAGGTATATACAATTTCCATCCATGTAAATGTTCATAAAGTGCTTAAATACTGCTCCATGTGTATGCTTTTTAATTCACCCACCTAGTCATTCTGGTGAGACAGATATAAAAAGAGATAACAATAATACAGTGTGACTGGTTATCTAGAGAAGGAAGAAACAAAACATTATTCATTCTCATACATATAAATTCTGTCTGCCCACCTAGTCTGTATCTTACATTTCTGGACATGCCATGCCTATTAATGCTTGGAAGGGTATATAGAATTACATCAAAAAAATAATAATCTATTTTTCCAATAAACTTTATGTACTTTTAGGAAACCAAGCTTCAGAAAGGTAAAGCAACTCACCCACAACCATGTGGCTAGACAGGTAATAGAGTGAGGACTGAAGGTCATATTTCCCCAGTGTCTACTGTTTTGTTGTTACTATTAATAATATAATGTTACCAATGATAATGGTAAAAAGCAATACCAGCAAATATTTTAGCTACCTTTATATTGAACACCCACTCTGCTCCACATAACTGCAGTATCATACTTGGTGCTTTTTGAGTACATTTTTGTTAGTTAATATTGCCATAATCTGGAGAAAGTACTATTCTTTTTTTTTTTTGGTTTTTCTCCAGTACCGGGAACTGAACTCACGACCTTGCGCTTGCCAGGCAGGTGCTTTGCCACTGAGCTAAATCCCCAGCCCCCCTATTCTTTTTCTATACCAAGAGAAGAAGTAACTTCATAGTTTATCAGCAACAGCTCCAGGCACGTCTGATTGCTGAAGTCCATGCAGTTCCAACTACCAGTGGTTCTCAACCCTGGCTACACATTAGGAACACGCAAAAAGCTTTCAAATTATGTAATACCTAGACTCCAACTGCATAGCTCTTAGCTGGGTGGGACCAGGACATGGGTATATTCATTGCTCCCCATGTGATGCAGTACACACCGAAGACTGTGAACCCCTAGGCCATAGAACACTGCTTCTTCAATGTAGCTTGCAGATTACCTGAACTGACAGTGCTACCCCATTTCTCCTGGTTACTAAAGTGAAAGTCATTTAGAAAGGATACACCACACTGTCAGAGCCAGAAAACACTTTTACCTGAAACCATGGCCATTCCAGGGCTATCATTTCTTTGATAAGTGAACCAGGTGACACGTATCAAAGATGAACGCCATTCATACCGAAGTTACAGTCACATACAAGTGGATATCAATCTATGGCTTTAGACAACATTAACCCTGTATCCTCCTATGCTCTTTATTTGTCACTCCAACTTGATGATTCATTACAAGTCAAGTTTTGAAATAACTGCAAAAGGTTTTCTTGGCTGGAAGACCCCAGTGTTATTCTTTCTTGACTCTAATTTCTCTCAGTCCCAGTTAGGTTACAATGTCAAAGTGGCAAGTCAGGGAGGGAAGAGTCTTATAAGTAGGAGTCAAGAAACATGGACTCTAGTCTTTGCACTAAAACTAATTTGTGTGACCTTCACTAGATCACTTCCCTACCTGTACAATATGGGGATTGGACTGTTTCCCAGATGAGTCAGTCTATAATCTGCATCTCCCTGAGCTGACTTTTATATGCTGCTTTTAATGTACCCGGGAAACCACCCAAAACAACCTCTCAATATCTCTCTCAGTCAATCTCTCTCTGTCTGTCTAGTTCTCCGTCTCTCTCAGTCTCTCTGAAGTAGATTTAGAGTTCATGGCTTCATGTTACCTGAAGAATACACCCCAAAATGTTTCACCTGGCATTCACTAGTCTTTTCCATTTGGCTTCAACAGCCCTTTCTGATCTAACTTTCCATCATTCTTCTTCACCTATCCCACAGTACAGTCAAACAGTATTATTTATTGTTCTATGCACATATGTTACAATTAATCATCTCTTTTCAAGATGCTCTTTATCCTATTCCCACATGCCCAAATTTGCATCAGCTTAAATGCCATGTCTCTTAGGAAGTCTAAGATGCTCCAAGTTCCCTTCACTCCTAAGGCAAAGATCATCATGTACTTTGAACCCCGTATTTTGGCTCTTTGTCTTCACGGCTGTATCTCTATTAGAATGAGAACAACTTGAGAGCAAGATCCAGGTGGGATTCATCTCTGTATTTCCAAGAGACCCAAGTAAGTTGCTTTGCATGTAACTGGCAGATATTCAACAAATATTTACTGAGTAAAGACAAATTTAGTTCACTTTATTAGAAGGCCAAAGGAGACAGCTTTCCATTTTAGGTTTCCAGGTGGACTATATGCGACATACACACAAACATGATATCCCCAAGCTTGAGGGCTATTCTGAATTCTAAATAGAAAGGTATTCAATATACTGGGAGTTTTATGAGGGCTTTCACGCCCAACCTTACACTTTAAAAAGGAATGTGAAAAAATGATCTGAATGAGTCCATGAAAGGTCTTAAAACTGAGTTGGGGGAGAGAATTCATATTCATGGAAAACAAGTATAAACACTATAACTCAACATCCATATTAGAGAGCCAAACTTGGGTACACAAAGATGTGGGGTAAGAAAGCGTTCCCTGAGGCAGACTGTCAGAAGGCTCTGAGGATGAAGTAAGACTTGAGCATGACCCAGAGGAATGGCTAAGAATCACTCCTTCCCTCTTTCCTCAATAATGGCTTGCCTGTTTCTGAGTATTCAGCATAGTCAGGAATAGGCTAAATGTAGTTCTTTTTTTTTTCCGGTACTGGGAATCGAACTCACGACCTTGCACTTGCTAGGCAGGCGCTGTGCTGCTGAGCTAAATCCCGTAGCTCAGCTAAATGTAGTTCTTGAACTCTTTTCCATCATCTGCATTTTAGATTTGAAGCTTTTCATTGGTTCTAGGATACAGAGAAGCAGACATCTCATCTTCTATGCCTGTACTGAGGGATTTACTGAGGGGTTCTTACTAGGAACTCTACTACCTATTAAACTTCTTTTGTATCAGTAGATGCTTTGTATACCTCATCTAACTTAATCTTCAGAGGAATTTTACTTGCATTCCCTATTTACAGTGAGGAAATCAGGGACAAAAAAGTAAAGCTGCCCTAAAGACAGTTGTGTAGCTATTAACAGTCTCCTGCAAAAACAGAACAAACACTACCATTTACTAAGCACCCACAAGGTGCCAGACATACGGATGTCTCCCATCATTGTGATGACAATTAAATGGGCACACTTATCCTCCTTCCACAAATGAGAAAATTAAGCGTAGAGAGGTTATGACTTGCCTGAAGTTCCAAAGCTAGGAATAAGAAGAGTCAGGATTCAAACTTTTATCTGGAAGACTTCCAAACCTAAGCTTTTAGCCTCTAAGTTTCTTTAGCCTATGGTCTTTCTATCAAACAGTACTTCCTTTCAATTTCTTCTTAATCTTCATTAGTAACCTGGCTTATATTACCAATTTGATCTCTTTCTCCAGCCCAGTCTGTACCTTTCTTCCCTATTCTCTGTCAAATGACAGTAACCAAAAAATCTTAAGAATTAGCAGATTTCTTGGGACCTGACAATCATCAGTCTTCATCCTTAAGCAACTTTCTTCACCTTTCCTTATACCTATCCTTACACCCAACCTGCAGGCACAGAGTAAGGGGATTTTGTTTCCACTTGTAGATTTCACCAGTCTTCTAGAATGATCTATTTGATTCTATGACATTCCTATATACTCACCTTATCCATTAATTACCCTTGTGGAACAATCTGGAGTTGGGCTCCAAGAAAGGCAGAGAATGAAAAGCCAAGGAGCAGATTATTAAAGCATAATAAATCCAAACAAGAAAATGCGGGTAATGCCCAGCAACGCCCATTACTTCAGGGGCAGGTCTGTTCCTAATACTTTTAAAGTAGATGTAAATGTCACTCATGACATTAGTCACCCCAGTGTAGAATTGATGGTCCTATGAATATGCAAGGCCTTGCAAGTGTCCTTCCTTCAAATCCAGGAACATCTCACCAGAGGCAGTCATTTTTCTCCAGTCAAGACCAAGGAAAGGAGCTAAGGAGGGCTCTAACCCATAGGTCATAGGATCCACTGTGTACTGTGCTCTCCACTTTCATCTCACTGCCTCAGGCAGACTAACAGGCTCCTTACCATGTGCTCCTACTGGATTTATTCTTACTCTTACTACAATATGGATTACACTGGGTGGAACCAGTCGCCTGCATGCAAGCTTCGCCATGAACTTTTAGAAGGTAGGACTATGGCCTTTGAGCTACATTCTCCCATCGCATAGGTCTGCCTGAATAAATAAGCAACTACATGTAAGCAGGTGAGATGCAGTCCTCCTCCCTCTTCATTCCCCAAAGGAAAATCCTAAACCCCTTTGCGGTAGCTACATACTTGCCTTTTACAAAGCCAGGGCTGGTGAGAGGCAGTAACATCAAATGAAGGAATAAAGGGGCTTATATGATTTTATACCCCTCAAAAGTGAGTACTGTACCCCTTAGAAAAAGAGAAAGGGAAGGTAGCTAAAGCAGCTGAAAAAATAAAAGTGTGGTATTAAAGAAAAACAGTCCTGATCTTGAACCTAAGAGGCATTGGTACAAGCCTCATCTCATCACCTTACAACCTAAGTGATTCTGAGCAAGTTTCATGTCTCTGAGCCTCAGTCTTTTCAACTATGAAATGGGAACAGTAAAACTATCTTACAGGCCTGTCACAAGGACTAGGTGCAATAAAAGAAGAAAAAGTACCCAACTCTGGGTCTGGAACAGAAAAAATGCCATAATAAAATTGTACCAGTAAACTCTATTGATTTTATTGTTAAATTCAGTTATCAAAAACCATTTAAAATGAACATGTCTTTGCTATTTTTAATTGCTGAGAAAAAATTGCTGAAACTATCAAGTTCCTTCAAATATTGGATTACTGCAAGACTTAAAGATGGGGAGGCACAAAATGGTAGCACATTTGGATCACTAAGGCAGTGAGGTGCCCTGAACAACAGCTAAAATGGACTGACAACTGTGATATGCAGAGTGAATCAGCGAAGGGAATGCTTCCTTCCTCTAACACTGCCATTCTGGCTGTTGGCCAGCACTAGGGAAAACAACTATCAGCTATGGCTCAAGGTCAGAGCTATTTGCAGCTTTTATTTAACTGATAACTGTTTTTGATGCCCAGCAATGTCCTACAGAGCAGAAGCCAAAATGCAGAGGAAGGGAGGGAAGAAGAGGTGAGGAAGAGGAGTGGGTATAGTTAAAAGAAGCAACTCTAACAGAGTTCTGTCTAGTCCTCAACAAAGGACAAAGCCAACTCAGTTCTGGTTTCTGTAGCCAAGGCTGGAGGCCAGGGCCTTTGAAAAAAGCTGCATCATGCCAGCCTGTTGTTAACTGATTCAGGACACAAAGCAAAGCCTGACAATGCTATGGCTTAGATTTACATAGTCTGGCCGATAACGGACAAGTCAGAGAAGCACTGAGCATTAACTAACAGCACTGGAGCACAGCGGCTGCTGCCAGCAGCATAGGGGACAGGACTATGGACAACGGGAAAAATAATGCTGCTGGGATTGAACTTTGCAGCAGAAAATCGTAAAGGCAGAACTGAAAGGGAGGGATCAGTTACTGTGTGTGCTGAGTTGATAGGATTTGGCTGGTGATAAGCAACACAAATTTTACTGTGATGAGTATAAGTGGAATGACCCAACTTTCCATTAGTCTGATGTGAATGGCAGTATATGACTTATAATGTAAAGCAGATGTATACCTAGAAGCCTGGCCTTTCCTGGCTACTTCCCAGAAAAGGCAAATTTTAGAAAGGAGAGGAGGGAAAGGGGGAGGGAATTAATATCATGTATAATTTTTTAGAGAGAGAGAAAAAAAGATAAAGATAACATTGAGACTGAGTTTCAAAACAGGTTATTAGGAGTTATAGTAGTTGATATATTGTGTATCGTTGTCGTCCTAGCAGTAAGTCAGAGTAGAAGATATACGCATGATATCTCATCTATACAATATTAGCAAAAAACTTTCTCTTTAATGAACTAAGAGAAACTAGGTGTAGAACAATGTTAACTATCTTGTGTATACACATATTCCTTTCTTCATTTCCCCTTTCCCATATTAATGTACAACAGATATTGTGAATTAATATCATACTTTGCTGCTTATATGCCAGACATTTTGTTATTCCTTTTAATCCCAGCAATAACTCTGTGGGGTGAGTTGTTTCTCCCATTTTACAGATATGGAAACCAATGCACAAAGAGGTTAATTCACTGCGATCACATAGCTATATCAGGGGATCAAGCCAGAGAATTCAGTGTCAGTTACTTCATTGCAATTGTACTGGATTTCACGCAGAATAGACTTTCTACTAAGTTGTGCACTGCGACAATGCCATCATCCCATGCTGAGGTTGCTATGTGTCACAATCCATGGCTGAAATTTTCCCTGGCCTCAAAAATAGAAGAGCTATGCTTTACTTGAACAATGGGCATGTTTCTCTCAAAAGTTTGGAAACAACTTTGTGGTTGTTTTCCAGCAAGTGTCTACAACTTCATGGCAAACATACTGTATATTAGCTAAATTCCTGCCGTTTTCCTACTATCTTCCCCTTCCTCACCCACTGTAGGACTCATTTTTCCTCCCTGCCTTCTAGAATCTTAGGCAGGGGTCACCAAACATCTTTTGTAGAGGGTCGTATCATTAATATTATTAAGGCTTTGCAGGCCACATGGTTTATGTCACTCTTATTCTATTTTGTTGCTGTAGTGTGAAAGCACTCTTAGCAGGTATGTTAAAGAAGAGCTGTGTTTATGGTAATAACACAAATTTGAACTTTTATAACTTTCATGCTTCATGAAATATCATTTTTCCTTTTATCTTTTCTCAAACATTTAAAACCTTTTACAAAAATATTCTTAGCTTATGGACCATATAAAAGAGTCAGTGGCCCCATGGAGGCCACAGGCCAGAGTTTGCCAAGCTTTGCTCTAATCGCGAGTCACACCGCATGTCTTTCTCATTCCTATGTCCTCAGTACATAGGATGGGGCCAGGTACACACTCAGTACTCAATAAATAGTTGTAAAACACACTATTCTTACTGTTTTAAAAGTTTTTATATTTGGCTCTACTGGGAAATGCTTCAATCTATCTTAGAACAAGACAGGATATAAACACATAATGCATATGTTTACAATGTCATCTAGCTACAAAGAGGGAAAGTCAGACTTTGGATTGAAGTGTGTCTGAGACCCAAGTTCATATTCTTCCCATTACTCTACATTATCTTCAGAGAATTACATGCTCCAACACTTCCCTCTGGATCAACCACAACCTCTTGATGAATTTTTGTGTACATAGCCAACGAAATTGAGCATCTTGAATCTGTAATAATTTCAAAAGTCTGGAGTTTTGGAGGACTTACATCCTTTTGTCCGTCTTCTCCCAAATTGGAAATTGAGGCTAAGAAAATAATAATTTATAGATTCAAAGCTTCTTATCAGAAGGTAATGTGATAGGCCTTTATGAAAAGAACACAGGCTTTGTTCCCTGTCAGATGTGGTAACATTTAGATCCCAGCTCTGCCAGTTACCAGATATAAATAAATTTTCTAATAAGAAAAAAAAAAAACAAAAAAACCCAATACATTTTATGCAGTAGGGTCATGGGAATAAGAAAGAGTGTGACAAGGGCTGGGGATTTAGCTCAGTGGCAAAGCACCTGCCTGGCAAGCGCAGGGTCATGAGTTCGGTTCCTGGTACCGGAGAAAAACCAAAAAAAAGAAAAAAAAAAGAAAGAGTGTGACAAAATCTAGTACAGTGCCAGGTACACAGAAGATATTTAATAAATGGCAATAGAAGCCAGAATATTCTCAGTATCATTCATTATTTAATTCCACAAATATAAAGGGCCTACTATGTGTCACCCAGGTGTTATTCTAAGAACTGGGATATAGAGGAAAATAAAACAGGCTCCAAATTCTTCCCCTAATAAAGCTTACATTCTAGTGATTATTGTGAATGGCTTTTATGGTCTCACACACCATACCAGGATGAGTACTGGTACACTGGAACAGATTTCCACTCAAAGATATCTCCAAAGCCAAAAGGAACATAAGATAAAAAACTAGGTGGGTTCAGTTCTAGTGCCCAAAAAATTTCCATACACTTACCTTCCTTGTGGTGAGCTACAGGCCGGGGGGCCTGTCTCTTTATGTGCAAAGAGGGGGTCTTCATGGGCCCAGAGGCTGGCACAGGTCCATTGGTGGTTTTGGGGGTGGCCTTGGTCCCTCCATCCTGTAGCCTAGACACCAACTTCCCCACATCAACCTCAGGGCAAGGCTCCAATTTGCCATCTGGAACATTTCTACTTGGTGACTTCCTCCCAGGATCAACCTCTGCACTCCTCTGTATGGGCAGTTTGAGGTGCTGTGGCAGTTTAGGAGGTTCTACGCTGCTAATGATAGTACCATTGGGTGTTTGATGTTGAATCTCATCTGGGAAAAGTTGGTGCAAAAAAGGAAGTTTAATGATAGCCTTTAAAACCTTTTCACTTTGATATATGCGTACCTATATAATTGTGAAAATCTGTAAACATTTTCACAATGCTACACCTTGTGGTACAAATCTACAACATCCCACAAGATTAGTCTTTACCCGCTCCAATTCATATGTAGTCACAGGTTCCATCCAAATAAGGAATTCAATCCAAGATCCAAGTATGATTTTCATCACCACAATTCAATAAACTACAATAAAACCAGATTGTTTTATACAAAGTGATATGTAATTCAAAAGGGACTTAGAGTCTCTAATGAATTGCATAATTTATCCTTTCTAAATAAAGGCATCAGATAATTCTCACCTGTTTCTCTCAAATGTAATTTGTTAAGATCTCTCAAATTTCAACTTAATAAACATAACAGAGTTTAACTTCTTTCCCTGCTCCCATAAAGAAACCCTCAAATGGCCACTGTATGCTCTTCCCCTGGCCCCTGCAGTCTATAATTTCCTCTGACATTAATATACACTTGTCAGTGAGTCTGAGTCTTACTTACGAATTTTCAGACTCTAATGAGAACTCGGAACCCTTCCCTAAAGAAATTAGCCTACATAAACACAGCCGAAGTTTTGAAAACGAATTTTAATGTGATTCAGAGTCCCCTGACACTGTCATTGACCACTCTCCCTGTCCCAGATCAATAACACCCACTCTAAGAGAACCGTCACCTTCTTTGGTAATAGAAAATCTAACAGGATTTAGAAAACCTTCCAGGATTTAGATCAGGGTTTAGTGGTTAAGACCATAGGTACTGGTCAGCAAAATAAGACCTGAGAGCTGAATCAAAAGACTACAATACCTGGATTTTATTTGGATCCTGTTTTTTTTTTTAAATCAGATCATAGAAAAAAATTTGGACATCCACTAAATAATTGATCTTCAAGAATTGTGTTGTTTTTGGTATGATGAGTATGGTAGTTGTACTTTTTTAAAAAAGAGTCTTTATCATACATACTGAAACATTTACATTTACACAGGAAAGGACATGATGTGTGGTTGGGGAGTAGGGAGTGGGTACAAATGAAAGAAGAATGTTCAGACAAAGAACAACTTGTAGGAATGAAAGACCATGATTTGTCAAAAAAAAAAAAATTAAAAATAAAAAGTCTAATTTGACTTGAACATTTGAGAGAAAAGCTTTAAGGAGCTGGAGATGACCCTTTTAAGTTAGGGTAGAGCTATTGTCATTAAGGCTATGAATGCCACACTCAGGAATACAAACTATCTTTGGGTGCAGAAGTGGCTTTGTCAAACAGGTGGTTTTAGAATAGCCCATTAGTTCATTATGAAAAGCAGACTGGACCAGAGAGACTGGAAGTAGGAAAATCAGCTATGGGAATGCTAATGAGGAAGATCTAAACTGAAACAGCTTCAGCAAAGAGAGACAGATTTAAGAGATGCTGAAGAGACAGAATGGCCAGAGCTTAGATATGGGGATATAAAGGCATCCATGAGGGTGGTGGAAGGATTCACTGAAATGCTATTTTAAAACAGAATAATGTTTGGAGTAATATAATGTGATGCTGCAGGTAAAAAACAGTGGTGAGTAGTAGAAGGATTGGTTTCTTCTTAGAGCAGTGTTCAGACAGGTTATAGGAAATACAACATTGTAACAGGCAAATGAGCTTTAGGATAAGATAATTGGGTGCAAATCACTGTTCTGTCATTGAGTAGCTGTATTAATTGGGTAAAGTACTCATCCTCTCTGGGCCTCCAATGTCTTCACTATACAAAGGAGTCTCACATACCTATGTCACATAAGAATGCTGAGGATTAAATGAGATTATGAATTCATACCCATTTATGATGGCAAGCATCAAAAGCTCCGACAAGTGTTAGAAGGATGTGGAGAAATGAGAACTGTCATCCATTGCTGGTGGTGAAGCACAATGATATACTTCCTTTTGAAAAGAGCCTGGTTGTTCTTTAAAAGTTTTTATAAATTTAAATATAGCATGACTTGCTGGGTGTGGTGGCGTACGCCTGTAATCTCAGCACTCAGGAGGCTGAGGCAGGAGGATTGCCATGAGTTTGAGGCCAGCCTGGGCTACATGGTGAATTCAAGGCCAACCTGAATGACATAGCAAGACCCTATCTCAAAAAGAAAAAAAAAAAAAAAAAGATATAGAATAACCACAGAAGAGAGGTTCTAGTACATAGTGAAGACAAATGAAAACAGACATGCACACAAACATCTGTGCATGAATGCTCAATGCAGCATCATTCATAGCAGCCAAAAGGTGAATACACCTCAAATTGCCATCAAATGATCGATGAATTGTTAAACAAAATATGGTATATCCATATGCATGGCTATTATTTGGCAATGATACTGATATGTGGTACAATATGGATGAACCCTGAATACATTAGAAGTTAGATAATTTGCCATCCACAAAAGACTATATAGTGAGCTGGGCAAAGTGACACAATTCAATAATCCCAGCACTGTGAGAGGCTGAGGCAGGATTGCAAGTTTGAGACCAGCCTGGGAAAGTTAGCAATTTAAGGAGATCATGTTGCAAAATAAAAAAATAAAAAAAATAAAAAGGGCCAGGGGATATAGACCAGTGTGAAGTCCCAAGTTTACTCCACAGTACCGCAAAAAGAAAAACACAACAAAAGTATCATTTATAGGAAATATTCAGATTAGTCAAATTTATAGAGGCAAAGAATAGATTAGTACTTGTTAAGGGCTGGGACGACAGGTAATTGGAAGTTATGGGCTTCTGTTTGGAGTAATGCAAATGTTCTGGAAAAAGATGTTTGTACAAAATATACTAAAACTACTGAGCTGTGCAATTTAAAAGGGTGACTCCTAGGGTATGTGCATTATATTTCAGTCTAAAAAAGTTAAAAAATAAATGTCAATACTAGGTGAACTCACTGAAGATCTGGCACAAGTCATACAGAGAAGCACATTGAAACCCAGAGAGGAAAAGTGGCTAGCTCAAGTTACTGAACAGGCTATTGGTCAAGATGTAATTAGACCTTAGGTCCACTGACACCTGGTACATTCATTTATTATATTCACTTTTTGAGAACTTACTATGTACCAGCTACTGTGCTATGAGAAAAACACTTCTTTCTCAGCAGTGAGAAAATGTTTCTGTAGGTATAGAGCTTACATTTGGGAAGACTTTAAACAAATAAATTTATTCCATAAAAATGCTATTATGCTATTATCCAGGCATAGTGGTACTCATATGTAATTCCAGCACTCAGGGAAGCTGAGGCAGGAGGATCACAAGTTCAAGCTTACTTGGCCAACTTAGCTAGATTCTAAAAAATAATAAAATTTTAAAAAACACAGTTAAAAAATAAAAAAGGGAGGGAGTTGTATCTTAGTGTGAAGGCTCTGGGTCCAATCTCTAGTAGTACCAAAGACAAAACAAAACAAAAAATAAGAGCAAGCAAGAGAGTTTATGATACAACAAAGTATGCAGTCAATGCTCCCTTCCATTTTCTCCTAAATGACAGCTCGCAGCCTCTTTGAGAAAAGTGATCCATTAAGCTAGGTAATCCCTTTCTCTTCATCATTCCTTATACATTCCTTTATTTGCTCTAGAAATGCATAGCAGGAATTTTCTAGGCAATGGTGATGAAATAGATTTTACATTCCATAGCAAAGACAGATAATAGTACATTAATGCGTGTAGCAGGTGATATGAATAAAATAAAACAGTGTATAGAGATAGGCAATGATTGGAGAAGGAGAAAGAATTACTTAACTAGAGTGCTCAGAGAAGCTGTTTATGGGGAAATAGCACTTGGCCAAGATCTGAATGAAGGAGTAAGCCTCATGAAGTTCTAGCAGAGCAATATTTAAGACCAAGAGAACAGCAAATGCAAGGCTGTTTGGCAAGCTTGACACTTACCAGTAACATCAAGACCAATGAGAGTATAGCAGAGAGATCAAAGGGGATGGTAAAGCTGTGAAGTGCATCAACTAAGATCAGAGCGATAAGGAAGTGTCATATAATACAGTGTAATATGCAAATTATATTCTCAACATGAAGAGAGGTCACTACAAGTTTAGAGCCAAGGGAATGATGGGATGTGACTTACATTTTTATTTCTTTCTCAATTTTTATTGAGATATGTTTGTAGTACATAATGACCACATTTATCTTGGGCGTTGTTACATGTACATAACACATCTTGGTATGTTCAGAAGGATGTACATTTCACATGCTGATGTGGAGAATGGATTAGAGGTAGGCAAGAAGGCAAGGAAAGACACCAGATGAGAGACAACAAAGGCTCAGTCAGGAAGGCAACAATGGGAAATGGAAAGATTTATTTAGCATAAATAATGTGCAGTTAAAGCTGATAGGAAGTGTTGAGCAATCAGATGTAGGGGCAAAAAGAAGACTAATCAAGGATGATTCTGAAGTTCTTGGCCTTAGCAGTCAGGTAACTGGTGCTGCCAGTTCCTACATACAAAATTTGAAAATCACCTTCAGCACTCAAATGACATTTAAAACAGATTTATTGAGATCACACAGGAAAATAACAGAGGGAAGAGGGCTGAGAAAACAATGTTTTTTGTTTTTTGTTTTTTTCTTAAAAAAAAAAACTTTGGCCCCTTCCAATATGTTGTAGTTGGGCAAAGAAGTAAAACCAATAGAGAAAACTGAGATGGAATATTTAGTGAGGTAAAAAGAAGTTTATTGTTCTAAAAGCTAGGTTCAATGTTTCAAGAAAAAAGACAGTCAATGTGTCAAATGCTGCTCACTAGCTGGGTATGATAAAAATAGTGTTATGACTTTTAGGTTGGGTCACATGGGGATTATTGGCAACCTGCACAAAAGTAGTTTCAGTAGGGTAGTGAGGGGCAAAGTCCCAAAAAGAATGGGTGTAATTTCCATACAAGCAATTATTCCACATTTGTTCATGTATCTATGTCTCCTTTACCCATGAAGCTCCCTGAGCCAGGGAATATGCCCTAATTTTACTTAATACCCAGAACATAGAAGTTATTTAATCTATATCAGCTGACTTTAAAATCTCAGAACATTCAAGAAGCCTGCTGCATACATATCACTGTGTACTGAGAGCATAGATCTAAGAACACCTTGGATTTTCCACTGGTTCTGTTAGGGATCATGTTAACTTCTTTCACAAATTCATCCACATCCTATCCACTGCCAAAGAACTAATGTCCTCTCTAGGTACAAATTATAAACCTTGTTTCTCTCAGCTGCTTGTAAGCCCAGGGCTAAGTAAGAAAAGTCTATATTTGTATGACGAAAAATTGCTACACCTTATTTCACCCCTTCAAAGTCCTCTTTATGTCTAATCTTGATTTAGAAGCTAAATTTGAACTTCAGTACTGTTGTGCTTGATAGACTGTGTCAACTTGAGGAGTCTAGAGGCTTAACTAAGTGACTCGGCAGTTCTACAGCCTGGGGTGAAAAGACATGCCCTTAACCGCTCCGGGATGTTGTTCATTGTGTCAATTTGAGAACTTTAGAAGCTTAACTAAGTGACTCTGCAGGGAGCCAGGGTCCTTACTTTGTATTCATCTTGAGCCTGTGCAAGAGGAGGGCACAGAGGTTAGGAGTGCTACACACCCCCTGGGTGGGGGGAGCCTGCTTACAATAGAAGGGAGGAAAAGAGGCTTACTCTCCCCCACTTTTTTGCTCTTGCTGCTTCTGCTGTCTTCAGCTGCCATGAACTGTTGCCCTCTGCCATGTGCCACCCTGCCTTGGAGTCAGCTGAGTATGGACTGAAACCTTTACAAACTGTGAGCTAAATAAATCTTTCCTTCCTTAATTCTGGGTGTTGGGTATTTTGTCCCAGCAACAAGAAAAAAGTAACTAAGACAGATACTAACCTTCACTTTCATCCATGGAAGAAGTGTAGAAAATTGTCCTTTCTCGCAGCAAACGCTTTGAAATTGTGATTGGCTTGTGCCTTCTTGCTGCCACTCGAGGTGGAGGTACTGGGGCTGCAGCACTTTCCTCAGGTGGACCTGAATAGATCTGTGGAGGAGTAAGAAAGACAACAAAGTTGTAAGGAGTTAGAAAGACAACTGTCACAAAGGTGACAATGAGAGTAAGTTATACATCTCCTCATACCGCCCACCAACCGATGCCTACCAGGATTACGATTACACATAACATCCCCCATATGAACACTAAAATGGTTAAAGGAATTGGAATTTTCTCAATCATTCCACCTACCAGTAAGATTCTTGGTATCTCTTCCCATTTTCGAGGCACAAGACCTGGTACTCCTCAGTGCAGCAGCAAGAACGTAGGGAAAAGACAATAACCTCAGTCCTAGATGTTCTATTTACTGCTTGCGAGACCTGAGCACAGTACCCAGTTCTCTGAGCCACAGTACCCTTACTGTAACTCGAGGACAGCACCATCTGAGCCTTAGCATCCTCCCTGTAACATGAGGTCAGCACTGTTTACCTCTCAGGGAGTGGTAGGAATCAAATGAAAAGAGTTAGCAGTATAAAACATGTTCATGGGGCTGGGGATTTAGTTCAGTGGCAAAGTGCCTGCCTGGCAAGCGTGAGGTTGTGAGTTTGATTCCTGGTATTGGAAAAAAACAAAAAAACAAAAAACCAACAACAACAAAAAAAATAAAACATGTTCAGTGAGCTAAAAGAAGATATAAATTAAAGACGTTCAACCAGCTTTGAGAATACACACACACAAACAAGTTTACTGAATTAGAGGAAACAATGCAAAATACACATGACCCTTTAGTAAAGAATTAGAGATTATGAAAAGGAATCGAGCACAAATCCTGAATACAAAACCTCAACTGAAAATAATATGGGCAGCAGGTATGACTGAGGAGATACTACCAGGACCTGAAGACAAAGTTCATGTAGTAAACTATGTACTCAGTGATGCCTAAAATCAAGACACAAGGGAAGCTGGAATGAACAGGTGCCACATTACATGACTTAAAAAAAAACCAAAAACTAAAAGTTATAAGAGTTAAGGAAAAGCTAGAAGATGACACTGAATGTATAAAAAATTTATTTACCAAGATCATAGTACAGATGATTTCAAATGTAGGGAACAGAATGAGTATCCAGGTAAATGAGCCATATAGAAGCTCAAATATCCACAACCAGAAAGAACTTCATCATAACACATCACAGTCAAATTCCTAGAAATTCAACACAAAGAGAATACTAAAAGCTGTTAGAGAAAAAATCATGTAACTTATAAGGCCAAGTTTGTCAGCATAACAACAGCTTTCTAAACACAAACAATAAAGATCTAGAGAGCTTGGAGTGAAGTTTTTCAAGCCTTAAAAGAAAGAAAAAACAATATTGATAACCCAGATTACTATATCCTGAAAAATAATCCTTTAAAACTTATGGCAAAATAAAGACTTTTTACAACAAAGAGAACAGAAAGAAATTAATAAGCATAAAACCAGTACTACAAAAAAGTACTCAAGGAAATCCTAGACAGAAGAAAACAAGGCCCAAAGGAAAGAATACATCTAACTGGGAGATTAGTTAAACAAAGGGAAAAAATACAGGAATCAGCGCTAAAAAATTGTGAGCTAAATAAATCTTTCCTTCCTTAATTCTGGGTGTTGGGTATTTTGTCTCAGCAGCAAGAAAAAAGTAACTAAGACAGATACTAGCCTTCACTAAACACCTTTCAATAGTAACTCCCAATATAAACGGTTGTCACTCCCTAATCAAGACACAGACCAGCAGATTGGATGAAAAACCAAAACCTAACTGTATACTGCCTTCAAGAGACATACCTCATCCACAAGAACACACAGATTGAAAGTGAGCAGATAGAAATGATATCCCTTGCAACAGGAGCCCAAAAGCAAGAAGTAGCTATCCTATTTTCAGACAAAGGCGACTTCAACCCAAAGTGCATCAGAGAGACAAAAAAGGTCACTACATACTGATAAAGGGAACAACTCAATAGGATGGGATAATAATTATAAATATATATGTCAAATGTTAGAACACCCAATTTCATAAAATAATAACTACTTGAGATAAAAAAAGAGATAGACACAATGGGGACTTAATCAACCCATTTGAACAAATAGATCAACTAGACAAAAAAGTCAACAAAGAAATACCAGAGTTGAACCACACCATCAAACAAATGATATCTATGGAGTGTTTCACCCAATAATAACAGAAAACGTACATTTTCCTCAGCAGTACATGGACTTTTTTCCAAAACAGACCACATCTTATGTCATATAGCACACTTACATAAATACAAAAATAATTTCCTGTATAATATCTGATCATGGCAGAATGAAACTAGTAATCAACAGCAACAGAAACTATGGGCACATGGAGATTCATACACCCTTGAAAAAACCAAAGGATCACAACAGCAGTTAAGGAAGAAATTTAAAACTTCCTAGAATCAAACAATGGTATGACAACATTCACAAAACCTATGGGAGACAATGAAAATAGTTCTAAGAGGGAAGTTTATAGCTATGAATGGCCACATTAGAAAAACAGAAGAAGAAAAAAGAAAAATAGAGTGATCTTTCCCCAAGAAATCTATTAAAGCACGTCATAGTCCTATAAAAACAAGAGCAATCCAAATCCAAAACTTGTAGAAGAAAAGAAATTATAAAGATAAGAGCAGAAATTAATGAAACTGAGATGAAAAATATACAAAAGATCAATGAATCAAAGTCTCTTTAAAGCATAAATAAGAGTGACAAATCTTACCAAAAGAAGAGAAGACTCATCAATACAATTAGAAATGCAAAAGGCAAAATTATAATAGGAACTGCCAAAATGTAGAAGATTATAAGAAACTATTTTGAAAACTTATATTTCAATAAACAGAAGACTCTAGAAGAAATAAACAAATTCCTAGACACACATGAATTATCAAAATTAGACTAAGATAATATAAAAACCCTGAATAAACCAGTGATAGACAATGAAACTGAGGCAGTAACAAAAACTCACAAACAAAGAAAATCCCAGGATCCAACGAATTTGCCATTGAATTTTACCAAAAGTTCAGTAAAAAACTAATACCAATACTCTTCAAAATCTTCTATGAATTTCAAAGGGAAAGAAAACTCCCAAATTCACTTTTTGATGCTAGCGTTACCTTGATACCAAAACCAGACAAAAACTCAATAACAAAAGAATACTAGAGGCCAATTTGCTTAATGAACATAGATGCAAAAATCCTAAACATGATACTTACAAATAGAATGCAAGACACCATTAAAAAGAACATAAGACATGACCAAGAGAGCTTAAATGCAGGGATGTCAGGAAGGTTCAATATACATAAATCAATCAATATAATATGCCACATAAATAGGCATAAGGATAAAATCACAAGACCTTTTCAATAGATGCATACAAAGCCACTGATAAAAATCTAACATCCACTCATGATTTCAAAAAACCCTCATGAAAATAGGTAAACCTGATAAAAGCTGTTTTATGACAAACCCACTGCCAACATCACATTAAGTGGAGAAAATACTGAGTATTTCCTCTAAAATCAGGAACAAGAAAAGGGTGTCCTCCCTCACCACTCCTTTTCAATATAGTATTTAAAACCTTGGCCATAGCAATCAGGCAAGAGTAAGAAAAAAATGGAAAAAATAGGAAAGGAAGAACTCAAACTATTCTTATTTGCAGATGACATGATTATTTATAGAGAAGACACAGGGGCTGGGGATTTAGCTCAGCAGCAAAGTGCCTGGCTGGCAAGCACAAGGTCTTGAGTTCAATTCCTGGTACTGGAGGAAAAACAAAACAAAAAACAAAAAACAAAAAAAAGTATAGAGAGAAGACACAAAAAACTCCATCAGAAGACATGATTAAGAGACAAACTGAGTAAAGTGGATCAACACACAAAGCTCAATAGCATTCCTGTAAACCAATAATAAACCCACTGAAAAGAATTCAGGAGAACAATTTAATTCATAATAGTAGAAAAAAATTAAACACTTAGGAGCTAAACTAATCATAGCAATAAAAGACCTCTATAATGAAAACTATTGTATCCTGAAAAAAAGAACAAAGAGAACATTAGAAAATGAAAAGCCATTCTCTTTTCCTGGATAGGCAGAACCAATACTGTCAAAATGACAATATTACCAAAAATGATATACAGATTTAATGCAGTTCCAATCAAAATACAAACAGTATTCTTCACAGAACTACAATAAAGTGCTAAAATTTATATGGAACCCGAAGTGAATCAGAATAGCCAAAGCAATCCTTAGCAAAAAGAGGAGAGCAGGAAGCAATCTTGGATTTCAAGTTACACTATAAAACAACAGTAGTAAAAACAGCATAATACTGGCATAAAAATAGCCATGTTCACCAAAAAAATAATATTGAAGATGCAGATACAATCTCTTGCATCTTCAGCCAGATGATATTTTACAAAATGGTCAAAATTATATGCTTGAGAAAAGATAATGTCTTTAACAAATGGTGCTAGGAAAAGTAGTTATCCACTGGCAAGAGAATGACTCTAAACTCATATAGCTCACTCTGAATCAAAATCACATCAAATCAAATGGATCACAGACCTAGATATAAAAGCACAAACACTGAATCAAAGGGAAGATAAAATAGGTAAAACTCTTAAAAACATAGACATAGCCAAGAACTTTCTGAAAGAACTCCAAATGCACAAAAAATAATACCAAAATTCAATAAAAGGACATATAAAATTTAAAAGCTTTGACACAGCAAAGAAAATAATCACTGGAGTAAAAAGGCAATTTACAGAATGGGGAAATATGTCCAGCTACTTCTCAGACAGAAGACTAATATCTAGAATATAAAAAGAACTCAAAAAAATTAGAACCCACTCACACAAAATAAAAGACCAATTAAAAACGGGAAATTGAAATGCAACTGCTCAAAAGGAAAGAACAACTGTGAAGGAGAAAAGGAGAAAAGGAAGGGAAAAGAATAGATATATCTAAACACAGTGTAGCTAACATAATTATACTACTAATTTCTTTTAGTCCATTGAAAAGATTGGTTTGTCAATAACAAATGCTGGAGGAGCTGTGGGAAAAAAGGAACCCTTCTCCACTGCTGGTGGGAGTATAGACTGGTGCAACCACTGTGGAAATCAGTATGCAGAATCCTCAAAAAACTAGGATTAGAGGTCCCATTCAATCCAGCTATTTCTGGGTATTTTTCCAGAAGAACTGAAAACATCATACCACAGCAATATATGTGCACCCATATTTATAGCAGTGCAATTTGTCATAGCTAAATCTTGGAAATAAGCCAAATGCCCATAAACTGAGGAATGAATAAAAAACGATGTACTTTTATACAATGGAGTATTACTCAGCTACAAAGAAAAACTAGAGGCTTTTATAGGTAAATGGATGCAATTAGAGACCATACTCATAAGTGAAATAAATCAGACTCACATGTGTAAGTATCAATCGTCTCCCTAGTGTAAGAAGCTGAAAGAGTAAATAAAATCTGAAAGGGAAAGAAACTGCTCAAAAGTAAAGCACAACTGGGATAAGGGAAAGGAGAAAAGAAAGAAGGAAGGGAAAGAAAAATATTTTAAAGAGAAGAAAAAAAATTACAAAATGACAACATAGACAAAAACAAAACAACACAAAAACAATAAAAATGATACAGGCTTTAAAAAGCAATGTATGTATGTATGTGTGTATATACAGTTAATGATTAAACTTTTTGACCAATTTTGCATGCTTATATGTAGTAATCTGAACAACTAATTTAGAGACAACAATATGCAATATAACAACCATTGGTGAATTCCTACCATCTTGTTTAGTGAAGAAAAAATACACACACACACAAACACACACACACAATAGCTAAGATAATTGTACTACTAATTTTTATTGGTTTATTGAAAGGAACAGTTAATGCTTAACTGATCAATCTTGCATGCCTATGTCTGGCAATCTGGGTAACTACTCTGAAGATAACAATATATAATGCAACAACCATTGTTGACTTCCTGTCATCTTGTTTTGAAATTCTGTATCATTTTTATCCTTTTTGTGATTTGTTGTTTTGTTTTTGTCTTTGGTTTTGTTACTTGGTTTTTGTTCTTTTCTCTTAAAAATAAAATTTTAAAAAAGAAAAGATCGGTTTGTGCTTATATTAGCCAATTAATTTTGCATGCCTACATCTTGTAATCTGAGCAACTACTTTGAAGACAACAATATGCAATACACTAACCAGTGTTAATTTCCTATTATCCTGTTTTGAAACTCGGCATTATTTCTTTTCTATCTTTCTCTCTTTAAAAAACATAAATAAATAAATGGGCAATTGAAGACACTTCTCAAAAAGTACAAATTGCCAATAGGTACACAAAATTATCAGCATCTTTGGCCATTAGGGAAATGCAAATCAGAAGACCACTGGGATTCCATCTTACTCCAGAAAGAATGGCTATCATCAAAAATTCAACAACAAATGTTAGCAAGGCGAAGGAAAGAGGAGCTGTTCTACATTGTTGGTGGGAATATAAACGAATACAACCACTATGGAGAGTCCTCAAAATACAAAAAGTACATATTCCATTCAACCCAGCTATTCTCCTTCTAGGTATCTTCCTGAAAGAATTAAAGACATAATATTACACTAATACATGTACACCCATGTTTAATGACAGCACAATTCACAATAGCAGGCTCTATGCCCATAATTCTAAGTGGCATAAATCAAATACAGGTTAAATGTCACATAGCTTCTCTTATATGAGAAACCCAAAATATACATAACTTAAAGAACAAAATAAAAGAGAGATGGCAGGAAAGAAGGAGGTAGAGTTTACGGAGATGGGAGAGCAATCTGAGGAAGAGAAGAGGTGGGAGATGAGGGAAGAGAGAAGTAAAACTGATCAAGCTGTGATACTGTATATGTACCAATTCCCCAAAATGAATGTAATTATTATGTAACAAACATATAATAATAATAAAAATAAAATTATTAAGATGCTTTGTATGGGTGGAGGTCAGATTCAGAGAAGCTAAATGTACCTACATCCACATATATGCATATGTACTGAATATTTCCTAAATACCAAGGGATCCAGTTCCACTGTTTGTTTCTAGGCAGAAGTGGTTGACAGAATGGTTGACTGGGGAAAAGAGAGAAGAAAACTTATTTTTCTCTCATATAATTTTATTCTTTGAAAATTGCACACAAGGGTGTATTACCTATTCTAAAAATTAAAGCAAAATAAAATTGAAATTCAAAAACAAACAATAACCTTGGATCATATCCATGGTGCTGAAGGAGTGCGGGAAGAACCATGATTAGGATTTTTATACTTTGTCATGTGTACAGAAGGATTTCTGTCTCTCTGGGGAGAATGGCCTTTTCCCCTCAGTGTACATACTTTGAAATGACAAACATATGTGGTAAGAGAGGAAGGGGACTTCAGTTCATCCAGTGTGAGTAACAATGTCAACGCCGATGATTAGTGAGAAATGAAATGTCAGGCCAAGCATCCTGTCAGGGAAGGGTCACCATGGAAATCACATGATTGGAAACATGCAGTGAGCCTGTGTAAAAGCTGGGCAATGAAAATGGAACAATGTGTGAATAATTACAAATTAGTATATATAGCGTCTTGTAGGATGTGAGAAAGAAAGAATATGACATAGCAGGCAGCAGATGAGCACTGAGGCCACCAAATTCTAGGTCATTTTCCTGGTTCTGTCATCAGGATGGAATAATATTCTGAATAGCTACATTTTCATGAGTATCTGCTCCAAGACTGTAACAGTAGTTACAAATAATTCTTTCTGTTCCTGAAACACACCAGGGCCTTTGCACTGACTTTTTCTTGTACCTGGAGTATTCTCTCTCTCCAGATATCCATGTAGATTGCTCTGTCCATTTCCCAGGATTCCAGTCAAATATATTTTTCTCTGGAAGACCTTTCAGGTTAATGTGTATAAGCTTTGATATACTTCTGTCTATACAACACTTATTATCTGCCTTCCTTTTTATTCTTTTGTTTCCTTAGCATTTCTAATCACATTTGAATATAGTTCATATTCTACTTATTTAATTTGGTGCCAGTCTTCTAGAGAGATTTGTAACCTTTATGAAAGTATGTCTGTCATGTTTCCTGCTCAACCTCTGTCATATAGAAGCCTGCATGGAACTACTGGGTCAAAAATAAGCACATTTATAATTATGCTGGAAACGGCAAAATTGCTCAATAAAAAGACCATAATAACTACTTCTTCTTCCAGTGAAGATAGGACAACAGGGTCTAGTTTTAATCTTTTGGCCGAAAATGAGAGAGAGAGAGACAGAGAGAGGAGGAGGGAGAAAAAAGAGAGAGAGAGAGAGAGAGAGAGAGAGAGAGAGAGAGAGAGAGAGAGAGACATAGAGAGGGAGGAAGTGAGAGGGAAAGAGAGGGAAATGAGAATGCAACGATGGGTTTTGAGGCATTAGAAATCTGGCAGAGAAGGAAACTGATCTTTGGGAAAGTGGAAAAACAAACTGGTTGAGCGCTATGATTATTCCACTTAGAAAGTAAAGAGAATTATGTAGGCCGCAGTGCAGGAAGAGAAACCCAAGTGGAGCCTTAGTAGCCTCTCTCAGTTGAGGAGATAGAGTTGGGAGCATAGGGAATGCAAGGAAGTGAGCATTTGCAGGGCAGAGTACCAGAGAGGGGAGACCTTGATTGCTAAAAACTTCAATATGTTGTTGTGAAAAATCAAGAAAGCCTAATAAACAGAGAGATATTTTACTCACAGGTGGGAAAATTCAATATTATTAAGATGTAAATTCTCCCAAAATTGCTCTTACATATTGCATACAACCTCAATACCAGTAAGCTTTCTTGTGGAAATCGAGAAGCTTGTTCAACCTCAGGGCATGATGATTACACTTCAAAACGGAAGCACAGAACCCAAAACACTAGATACTGCGCCAATCTGTGACGTGCACATTACTCCTTCTGCACACCTCTCTCTCTGCATCTTGCAGAGGTGATTTCAGGCCTCCTACCCAGCCCAGCTCACAGCACTCACATACTTCCCACCCTTCTCTCAGTCACTCATCCCTGAGCCACTCCCCTCTCAGGTTTGGCCCTGAGTTGAGACCTTTGTTCTGGTTAGCCACTATTTTGACTGGACTTAGGGTCCCCTTGGCTCCCCACCATTATATATATATAAAATAGAAATTTCCATATATATATGTTATGGTTTATGTCTGTGTGTCCCCCCAAAGCCTCCTGCAGATATGGGGCAGGCTTTTAGAGTTCAATATGGGTGTGAGAGCTGCACCCGCCTGGGAGTGGATAGCTTGCATATGTAAGGGAGAGGAAGGAGCTGCTTGGGGGCATTCCTCCCCCATTCCACCCTGGTGTGTGCTTGCAGCTTAGCTGGGTGCTGCCATCCTGAGATGCAGCTCTCTGCCACGTGCCACTCTGCCTTATAATCCTGCCAAGTAGGGATTAAAACTTCCACGAACTGTAAGCAAAATAAACCTTTCCTTCCTTAATTTTGGGTGTCAGGTATTTTGTCCCAGCAGCGAGAAAAAAGTAACCAAGAATATATATATATAAGTGCAAAAGTCTTAGAATAGCCACAACAATCTCAAGCAAGAAAAAAAAATTTAGAAGTTTGATATTACCTTATTTCATGCCTTATTATAAAACTACAATAATTGAAGCAGTGCAGCATTGGTATCAAGATAGGTGAACATATGAATAGAACAGAACAGAAAACCCAGAAACAGACTCACAGATATATACATGATTTGTTTTTACCTCCAAAGGGAATTTAGTGTAAAAAGAGCAGTCATGTTGATGAAACAATGGGATATACATAAACAATGAGATATGCGAAAATGAACTTCAATCCACATCCTCCACCCTATAGAAATAATTCAAAATGATTTATATCCAAGTGTAAAAGTTGGAAATATAAAAGTTTCTAGGAGAAAAATCTTTGCAACTTTGGGACAGGCAAAGATTTCTTAGATACACTGGCTTACAAAAAAATGATAAACTGGACTTCATCGAATTTAAAACTTTGCTGAGTGTGCTGGCACACACCTATAATCCTGATACTCGGGACACTGAGGCATGACTACTGCCTTGGGTTTGAGGCCAACCTGGGCTACAAAATGAGTTCAAGACCAATCTGAACTACATAGTGAGACTGGGTACCAAAAAAAATTTGCTTTTCTAAAACATACTGCTTAAAGAATGAAAAAATAACCCCAGCTTGTGTTAAAATATTTTCAAATACTGTATCTTATGAAAGACATATCAAAAACATATGAAGGACTCCAAATCCCAATAGTGAGAAAACAAGTAGATCAGTTTTAAAAAAATTATCAAACTATTGGAACTCTGTTGAAGATCACATGGTTGAAGGTGCTTGGGATTCCTTCTGTACCTTCCATTCTGTTCCATCATCAACATGTCGATTTTTGTGTCTGTACCATGCTGTCTGATCTTTGAGAAATAGACCAAAAACTTACATTGGAGGAAAGATAGCTTTTATAACAAATAGTGCTGGTTAAACTGGTTATCCACAGGCAAAAGAATTACTCTAGACACATATCTCTCACTCTATATTAAAATCAAATCAAACTTGGTCAAAGGCCTAGATATAATAACAGAAACACTGAATCTGCTGGAAGATAAAATAGGTAAAACTCTTGAAGATATAGACATAGGCAAGGACTTTGTGAAAAGGACCCCAATTGCACAATAAATAATATAAAGAATCAAAAATTGGGATTATATCAAATTTAAAAGCTTCTGTACAGCAAAGGAAGCAGCCAACAGAGTGCAGTGACAAACTACAAAATAGGAAAAAACTGCCAGGTGTTCCTTAATGGACTAATGTCTAGAATTTAGAAAGAACTCCAAAAAATTAGACCCTTCCTACAAAACAGAAGACTCAATAAAAAAAAGACAACTGAAATGAATAGACACTTCAACAAAGAAGTACAAATGGCCAATAAGCACATGAAAAATAAATGATTAGCATGTTTGGTCATTAAGGAAATGCAAATTAAAAATAATCCTGAGATTCTATCTTACTCCAGAAAGAATGGCTATCATCAAAAATTTTTTTAAAATGTTGGCGAGGTTATAAGGAAAGAGGAACACTTCGACATTGTTGGTGGAAATGCAAATTAGTACAACTATTATGGAAATCAATATGAGATTCCTCAAAATACTAAAAATAGAAATTCCATTCAAAGCAGCTATTCCCCTTCTAGGTATCTTTCCAAAAGACTTAAAGACATCAAACATAGTGATGCCCCTATACCCATGTATATAGCACCAAAATTCATAGCTAAGTCTTGAGAGTGGCTTACATATCCACTGAGAGATGAATGTACAAAGAAAATGTAAAAGGGATCAAGATGCAAACTGTATATTGCACCAGTTTCCCATATGAATACATTATGTATTGTAAACGCCCACTAAAAAAAATTTTACATGTGGTATATATACACAATAGGGCACTATTCCTCCTTAGAAGGATAAATTTGAGTCATTTGTAGGAAAACAGGTGCCATAATGCTAGGGGAAATAAATCAGACACAGAAGGTGTCACATGTTTTCTCTTATATGAAAAACCCAAACTATAAATAACTAAAAAAGAAAAGTAAAAGAGATGTGAAGAAACAGGGAGACAGATTCTTTGGATATGGGGGGAAGACAGGAGAGGAGAGAGGGAAAGAGCAAATAGAAAGGATTAAGATGCACTACATATATGTACCAACTCCCCACAATGAATATATTTATTATGTATTGCAAACATACTAATAAAATAAATGGGAGACTAAGTATCTATGCACAAGTCAGTGGGTGTGTGAATTGTTTCCAGTTTGGGGTTATTACAAATTAATCTGTAATGACCATTTATATACAAGACTATAGCTATATGTTTTCTTTAGATCACATAGGAATTGTATGTTTCACTTTTTAAGAAAGTGACATTTTCCTGACCATCTGGTCCTGGGTATTTCTTCATTTGGGAGATTTTAAACTATAAATTCAAAATTTTAATGGTGATAGGATGATTCAAATTATCTATTTAATTGGTTCATATTTTTTAAAATCAATATCTAAATCAATTTATAAATTAAAAAAAAACATTGGACACTAAAAAGGGTAAATTTAACCCATTCTTTCTTTTTATTGGCTACATACTCTTATTGAATGGAATTCACTCAGCTCTTCCTCTGCTGCTACACTTTCAAATTTTACTCATGCCTTGCTAGAAAAAAAATTGCTATAATGGAAAAAGAAAAACCACTTGAATTGACACTTTGCCAAAGAAGTCATACACATGGGTAACATAAAAATATGTTTGATAACATTAGGTCATCAGGAAAATGCAAATTAAAACCACAATGAGATACCACTACACACTTATGAGAATGGTTAAAATTTCAAAAAGACTGAGTACACCACATTGGGGAGGAGATGGAGAAATTGAAATTGGCATTACTGGTGGGAATATAAAGTGTTAGAGTAACACAGTGGATTAAAAAAATATGACCCAGTTAAATAGATAATTTGAATCATCCCATCACTATTAAAATTTTTAATTTATAGATTAAAATCTCACAATGAAAGAAAAAAAACAAGGACCAGATGGTCAGGAAAATGTTGGCACTTTCTTAAAACATTAAACATACATGTGATCTAAAGAAAATATATAGCTACAGACTTGTATCTAAATGGTCATTGAAGATTTATTTGTAATAACCTCAAACTGAAAACAATGCACACACTCACTGACTTGTGCATTGATAACCAATTGCAGTATATAGGCAGGCTTAGTATTCACTTAAAAAAGCAATAAACAATTAATTTATGGAACAACTGAATTAATCTCAGAATAATCATGCTGAATAAATGAAACCAGAGCCCTGAGAAAGCAAATCCCATGTGATTCTACTTCTACCTCTTAAAAATTCAGATTAACATTTATTGACAGAAGCCCAATCAATGGTTGCCTAAGATGGTGGAGTAGATGAGTCTTCAGGGACTTCAAAGGGACAAGGAAAAACTCTTGGGTGAGACAATCATTCCCTTGATTGTGGCGATGGTTTTCCAGGTGTACACATTTCAAAAGTTATAAAGCTAATTGTTTTAAATATGTATGGCTTATTTTATGTAAATTATTCTTTTGTACCTCTATGAAGCTGTTAAGAATCAATCCCAACAATTTATACTTCTACCAACAGTCGAAGACTGTCTTTTTCTTATGTGTTTAGCAAATAAACCTATTTATTTAGGTCTTAAATGTATTTTCATATACACCTTAAGTATTACTTTATTATTTTTGTGTATAGGTCTATATTCCATTTGGAACTTATTTCTGAATGTTGTATGAGAAAACACACATTGAGTTAGAGATAATTGTAATTTTACTAAATGGATAACTAATTTTCCATATTATACTTCTAGTATAAACCTTAAAACTATCTCCAAATAAGCTTTCCTATGCAAAATAGAAATAGCAGCTATCATGGAAAATAATGTTATGGTGACTTATAAGCATTATAATTTCTTTAAGGCAAAAGTCTTTAAAAATCATTAAGGTAAGCAACAAATTAGGGAGAAATACATTAAACATATATAATTTGACATAATAATATAAAATCAATAAGAGACAGACTGCTAAAACAAAAAAAATGAAAAGCATTAAAAGGCACATACAAAAGGAAGAAAATGAACACCTCATACACATAAAATGAACTCTACCAGTAACCATAAAAGTGCTGCTAGCCAGCGTGGTGGCACATGCCTGTAATCCCAGCACTCGGGAAGCTAAGGCAGGATGACTGCCCCAAGCTCAAGCCCAGTTTAGGGTACACAGTGAGTTCATAGCCAGCTTGGATTACATAGTAAGACCCTGTCCCCCCAAAAAAGAAAGAAAAATAAACAAAAACAAAACTGCTGTAATAGCATTCTCATCACTGAGAAATAATACTCAGCACCCACAATGTAAAGGAAGGGAGGTTTAATTTGGTTCACAGTTTCAGGGGATTCAGTCTATGGTCAGCTGGCTCCAGAGCAGAGACATCACAGTGCTGCATATGGTGGAGCAAAGTTGCTTAGTTCAGGGTGGACACGGAAGCAGAGCATGTGAACAGTGCCAGGAAGGGGTAAGGGACCAAACATAAGATGCCAAGACCACACCTCCATGACCCACCGAGACACACCTAGAAGTATCCTCTACCCATCACTGAGGTGGATTTCAAAGTCAACCAATTTGAGGAGCTCCACCCTAACTGTCACAAGTGCATATAAAAAGAGCAAGGTATCACATTTTGCCTATAAGATCAGTAATTTAAGAAAAATCTCTATTGCCTTCAAGTAGTAAAGGAATGGGTGAAATAGTTTACTAAGCTTGTGTTGAGAATGTGATTGTTGTAGCCATATTGGGGGGGGGTCAATTTAGTAGTAGCAAGCACAGCTTTCCATGTCTTTTTGATTCTTACTACTTTTAGGGCTCTTAATTGAGCAGAAATGCTGACACATATACACACTGATCACTCCCAAGCATCATTCTTTAAAAACACATAAACATCTATTAACATGGGGAAGGCTTCATAAATTGTGGTCTATGTAATGAATGATGAATATTACACAACTGTTAACAAGTACTGTAAATTTATATGAACTGACATGACAAGATTAAATAAATTTTCTAAAGCAGTTTATAAAACAGTATGCATAGTATGATCCTACAATTCAAATAGTGCTTTGCATGTGTACATGTATTTGTCTTTTTTGTTATTGTTGTTTAAGAAAAGGCCTATATTTTTCCTTTTTTTTTTAAATGGCAGCCTGCTGACCTGTGCTCAAACTGAGCTGCTCCTCTGAAGACCACACAGAGCCACTGAGGACCTATATTTTAGGACTCTAACACACTTGATTTAAAATCCCAGCTTGATCATTTACTACCTGTACCATCTTAGATAAGTCATTTAACTTCTCCAAGCCTCAATTTTATAATTGGCTAAAGGGGAGCATGTCTACCCTCCATTAAAACTGTCATAATCAACTGATAAATGTATGCACTTGTCTAGCATAAATTCCCCTTTCCTGTCTCCAGTCTCTTTCCATTTTGTCCAGAATAAAGCGACTCAACTGGACCTAATTTTGTCTCTTGGGGCACATTCCCTGATGTTGGTAGAAATATATTCTTCTTACAACTGTAGGGGGAGCTTGGCATCTAGCAGTAAGAAGTCAGAGATGCTCTTAAACATCTTACAGTGCACAGGGTAATCTCCACAGCAAAGAATTACTTGCCAAGAATGTCAAAAGAGTGCCAAGGTTGAGACAGTCTAGAAAAATGAACAGAAATGGCAAATATCGCGATTACTAATGGGAATGAGATTCAAGAAAATTTTTATCCTGAACGGAATTTCTGAAACTTTGGAAAAGCTCAGTGGGTGCGAGGCAGAATATACACAGAGTATGTTTATTCATATGTCCATCCATCACTTCAGATTCCACAAAAGCAAACATTATTAATGGAGACAAATTCACCATCTGTCATTTTGTCTTGCACAGTTAGATGTTACCCTTGCTGGGCATTTATGATTCTAGATCCCAGGCAGCCCCTTCTGAGACGACCTCACCTCACAGTTCAGAAGAAAGGAAAGTCATTGAAGTGAACTTCAATTTGCTGTCCCTACACTGACAAACTCACTGGCATCCGCACTCATGAACTTACTTATCCCCTCCTCACTTGCTATTTAAGAGCAACTCTACCTGTGCTCTGGATCCCGTCTCCCTCTTTCCTGGTTCCTCAGGGATGTTCCTCTAACATTTGCCTCCTCTAATACACTACTGCTTTTCCAAAGCATTCAAACTAACTGAAATCTCTCCTGTCTGAATGGCTCTTTCCCACATGCCATCACACTGCTTTTCTTCTTCACTTCCCAGCCAGTCTGGCCTCTATTTCTTCATCTCCCATTTGCTTTTCCATGGGTCCCCACCCACACCACTCTTCTGTAACTATTTGCCCACTAATGACCACTAATCTCTCCTAAATGCCAAGTCCTTCATATTTTCCAATTAGTTTTAAGGTTTTTTTAAGCATCTGACAATTACCTATTACCTCTCTAAATATACCTTTCCCTTTCTGAATGGCCACATTCCTACTTCTCTGGACACTGTCCTATCTCTTTCATTGGCTTCCTCTCGATGATTATTTCTCCAGTATTGTCCTCTCAGACCTCTAGACTCAATCATTTTCTCAGCAGTTTCATGCACTTTCACAGCCAGCCCTACCAGATTTCTTCACTTCATTATATACCAAGATATCTAAATAACTGCTCAATAATATCATCTAGATGACACAGAAGTATCTCACACTCAACATTTCTAGAATTAAACACATTTAATTCTTTCCTTGTAAGTAAATGTTTTTTCCCTAAAGCAATGCTAATGCTCAAGCCAGAAATCCTGACAATTACTGTATTAACATACTCTTTCACATCTCACGTCCACTTAATCACCGTGTTCTACCACTTACACTTTCTTCATATCTCTTTAATCTATCCACTTTCTTCACTGCCACTGTTCTAGTTCAGAATCTTGTGTCTCTTTCTGATTACTACAATCATCTCCTAACTGTTCTTTTTGCTACACAGGTGCATAAAGAGTGACCTTTCTAAACTCGAATCTAATTATGTTACTCCCTTGTATAAAATAATTCAGTGGCTCCTCACTGTCTGCAGGATAAAGTCTGAATTTTTAGTTAGCATAAGCTAGCTCCAAAATCTATGCACTGCCTAAAATCTGTAGTTCACATTTCCCCACATTTCCTCCACTCACTTTATGTGACAGCCATACCTGAATTATTAAAGCTTGTTTTATGTTTATTTAGTGCTTTGGGTTCTTATAGTTCTTCAAGTTCTTTGGTCTCTCATTCTTGTATGTATCCAGAGTTCCCTATCTCTAGAACAATTACCCAATATGACAGAGACTATTAATTGCTTTCCATTATCTGTCCTCCCCTTATTCCTCCTAGTAATAGAAGTCACTGAGTTTTAGCTAAGTGCCCACACCTACATTTCCTAGCCTCCCTTGTTGCAAGGTAATTAAGTTTTAAGCAATAGAGTACAAGTAGAATTGATGCGTACAAACTTCTGAATCATGTTATAATAAAAAAAAACTGTATTCCATTCTTCTCTTTCCCATTTCTCTGAGTGGCAAATGGAGACCCATGGCACACCAGTTAGGGCAAGATATAGAAGCCAAGCGGTAAGTATGGCAGAACTGTCCATCAGTCTTGGACTGGTCACCTTGAGATATTAACAGGAGACAAAAATGAACTTCTATCTTACATAAGCCTCTGAACCTGAAGTTTCCTTGTTATAGAAAGACCTTTAAAATAGGTCAGACGGGGGCTGGGGATTTAGCTCAGCGGCACAGTGCCTGCCTGGCAAGTGTGAGGTCATGAGTTCGATTGCCGGTAGTGGGAAAAAAAAAAAAATAGGTCAGATGAACCTCAGTTAATCCGCTCCAGTGGCTTTCAGGACTCAGCTCATGCATTACCCACTGTAAGAAGTCTCTGATTCCTAAGACAGTGATAGGCTTCATTGCCACGTGGTCCCATAGCATCTGATGCATATTTTCACCACAGTAGTTATCACATTATATTCTGAATACTAGTTGGTCAGAATAGCCCACTAGTCCCATGATTTTTCTGACAGCACAGGTTTCTGTCTCATTTATCTCTAGACATTTGTACCTATAAGGATAGGTTTTAGAATGAAATGGATGAATCTTGGCTGCCAAGTTCTTTATGGCCTATTACATAATAGAAAACACACACACACACATACACACACACACACACACCCTTATTCTTTCTTCAACTAGAATTGGGAAGAGTATAACATAAAGGTCAAAGAGCCAGTTTGGAATCAGACTCAGTTGTGTCAAGGCTTTGCCACTTACTAGCTATGTGACCTTGAGCAAAGTCTGTTAACTATAATGAGCCTCAAACCAGAGGCTCTGTTTGTATTTTAAAAGTTCAGTTGCAAAATGAAGATAACAATACCATTTATCTCATAGAGTTGTAATAATTAAAAAACAGACGTAAAAGGTCTAGCTTGGAACATATTAAACACTAAAAAATGGTAACTATTATTATTATCAAGCCTAAATCCATGTTTAAACCCATCAACCTTAAACCCATGTTTCCTTGGACAGAGACAGAAACACATATACTCAGAGGTAAAGACAGGAAGAAAGAAAGAAGGAAGAATAGAAAGAGAAAGACTGAGATTGGAACAATAGGATTTGAAATGCTTCTGTGCTATACAAATCAGGAGATGATTCTTCAAGGTATCTACCAAATTAAATCTTATTTGCCTCCTCTACTTACACAAGTTGCCCACTTTTCATTGACAAGCTCCACTCCTTTCTTCTTGAGAGAGCCCCTCAGTCCTTAAGATGGGTATGGGCTCATGGGTTCATAAGTATCTAGGGTTTGTACTGAAAATTGCCAGTGTCACATGAACAGTGTGTGTCTCCAGGCCCTGTGTGCTCCAAGTAGACTGAAATATTGGTCAGGTGCCTTTTGAGAACCATCCTATCAATGTACCAGTAGGCAGGACTGAAAGAAAGTGATTGGTGGGCTTAAAATCATATTCTGTTTAAATGAGAAAACTCTAGAAGAGCAGAGAGGACAATTCCTACGATGAGTCCTCTGAAATGAAAATGTGGCCTGCATAATGCTACAGTCAACATGGACTGCAACATCCTTCCCAAAGCTGGCCTACAGATGTAAACCATAGAGCCAAGCTTTAATGTGGAAATACTGGCAATTACTGAGGTAGGAAGAATCTATTTAGCTCTCTTTCCGTTCTGTGGGCCCTCCAGAGACCTCACTTCACAACTCCTTTTTAATGAAGAGCTTCAACCTATGTGGCACTGCTATTTTGAGGGAAAAAAAAATAGAGCAAATGGCCCTTCTTGCTCATTCACACTCCAGTCACGCTGGTCCTTTTGCTGTTCGGCATGCCAAGCATACTTTTGCCTTAGGGCCTTTCCACATCGTTTCCACTATTCATAGAACTGTTCTTCCTTAAGATATCCACCATGGCTTGTATCCTTACTCTATTCAGTGATCTGCCTAAATATCACAATAACAGAGGCCTTCCCCGAGCACCTTAAATAAAATAACAATGCGTTACCTTGACTCATTTTTTTTCCAGAGTTCTCATGACCACCTAATATATCAAATTGCTTATCATCTATTTCTCTCTAGTAGACTATATTAAGACTCACATAAAAAGGGGCCTTTGTTTTGTTTACAGGAATATTCACAGTGCTTAGAAGTTTGCTGACATGTAATAACAATTTAGAAAATATTTACTGAATGAACGTATACCATTAATGCCCATTTAGGACCGTCAACTGCAGACACAACTTGGAGCTTGGGGAAAAAATGCAGGGAAAACACAATATGTAGTTTCTTTTAACAGAGGGGAAAGGAAGAGAAGATGAACCCAACATTTCCTGACATACTATTGGCAGCCCAATTTTAATAAGAAAACTTTTAGAGCTGAAAATGGAATTAAGAGAGGCACAAGAAAAAAAATTCCACCTGCTCTACTTAATTCCCACCTGACTTTTTGAGTATCTATGAACTTACTTTAAGCAGGTCCTGCTAAAGAAATAACAAACTACCCTTTGAAAACAGAGGAAACACATGCAAATTCTGAGTGCATAGGGCTTTTCTTAGGGCCAAACACCAGGTAGCATAGGATACAGAGCTAAGCGTCCTGCACCTCATGCCTCATTGTAAACGGGAGATAACGGCACTAGGAGGACAAGGTGTTTCTAGCCACCAGCCCAGAAAAATGACTAAAAGATGGTTTTGGTGGTACAAACTTTTCCCAAGTTCAAGCCACGGTTTAGAGTTGGTTTTAGTGGTCAACTTCTGTGCAGTGTCAGGCACAGTTGTGTTTTATGTGTATAGAATCATTTACTGACTGTCCACAAATTCTTTTCTCCCAAAAAGAACTTGGGTTTGAAGGACATGGTTGGTCAACTAGTATATCAGGAACAGCACAGAATGAATCCCTCTGTACTCTCCTTTCCATAGAGGAGAGAATTACCCTTTCATTCTCTATCCAAAGATGGGAGGATAACTGGAAGCATAAATAGAGAGTTGAAGAACTCATCACCAGAATTTGGCAAGGTATCAGTCCCCATTCTTCCTCCCTTGGACACTGGACTGTTTCGTACATAGCTGAAAAATTAAGTAGGCATTCTTATCTCATAGACAGACTAGATCAACACTGGGGAGAAGAACAGAGGGAATTTGAGGCCAACAGCTTTGCTGGGAATAGCGTGCATTGTCCAAGGTCACCTGATAGTAAGTGTCAAGGGTGTGATATGAACTCAGATGTGTGTGACTTCAAGGCTAACAGTTTTCACTATATAACTGTAAGGAAACATTTCAATTTTAAAAACTAATTCCTTGAGTGGTAACAGTATAGGGAGGAACGTATTTTCCCACCCTCTGAAACTCCAGAAATAGCACAACAGACTTGTCTTCCACAGACTAGTAAAGTATACATGGGGTGCAAGGTGCCTCATGATCTCTGACAGTGACGTTAGGAAAGAAAATTCCAAAGAGTGGCTAGACTAGAGCCTGGGGGCAAATCAGTGCTTACAGTGGCAAATTTTAAAGGCCCAGTCTAAGAAAACTCAATATTCAAGGAATACTATTCCATTGAGATGGAGCTTGGCTTTTGCCTGGGGTTATATTTAAGAGCCCAACTTTTGAGTATTTCTCTTCTGAGGACTACATCTGGATGATACCATTTGTGGGCTTTGGGGCACTACCAGGAAAATGGATCACCTCCACTGGGAAGTGGGTTCAGGTACTGCTTGTCTAGGTTTGGTCACATATTAATCTCCCTCTGGATTCTTCTCTGTGATGTCTTTAGGTTTCAAAGAAACATATATAATATAATATGTTCATTTCCAATTGCCAAAGGCCAAGAGATCCAGACTCAAGTCTTGGAAATTTTGGCAGAACTGAGCAATTATCCAGATTCACCCCAGATGCTGCTTCAGGGTTGCAAATGTCAGATTGTACCCAAAAACTCTTGACTTTCTATAAATCAAAACCACAATAGTTGGCCCTGATGAGTCCCAGACTTCCAATGAGTTTCCATTTACACGTTGGCTGATGCTATGTTGCACTTTCTGGGGTCTGGTTATACTAGCAAAAGTTGTATTTTGAACTACATTAGAAACAAAGGTGGTGATAGGGTCAAAAATAATGAGCTCTTAGCATTTGGCACAAACCACTTTGAACATCAAATATGTCACTAAGTTTGCTTAGAGTATGTATGGAACTTTAAAAATGTCACGTCTATTGTTACCCAGAGCCAACTTTTTAAAGCAGGCTGTCACCAAGGCTGTCTTTGGACTTAGCAACACAAGCAACACAGTATTTAAGACCTCTTCAGATGTTATACTGAAGAATCCTATCTAGTCCTACGCATATATTATACTTACAGGAAAACTAATGTCCAAACAGAGGAAATGACTTGCCCAAGGCCCAAAGCTAGCAGATGGTAGAACAGACAAGAACACAAGAGTTCGAATGGTGCATGGTTCTCTTTCCTCTTAAAATATATCACCCACTATAGGAAACAGTTACAGACTCCTACTCACCATATCTAATAGGTCTGCAATCCATGATATGATTTTCCATTCCCTAAGGCAGTTTACTTTAGGAAGAGAATACTGTACCAATGGAGAGAGAGAATGAAGTCAGATCCTGTTAAGAATACCTCTATATACTCAACATGGGCAACTGTGTGTTTTCTACTGAGAATGAGATGGCATATTTTAAGCATGGTTTTCCTTTTAAAACAACCTAGGATAATTTTTAGGCCGGGGAAGAAAATAGTTTATCATTTAGCCATCTAAAGAAATAATTACCTAATACTTCTAAGAAAAGCATCGTTTGACTATAAAGACTTAAAAGATACCAAGGTAAAAGAATTACGGGAGAATGCTGAGCTAAGGAAAAGTTCATCCCCTGTCAATATAGTAAAAGGGTGGTGGTACAGGGAATGGTGAGACAGTAAAGCTTCATGGGTAATATACTATGTACAGAGTACTTGACGTATTTATCTCATTTATTCCCAACAATCTAGTGAAACAGGTCTCATCAGAAGCTTCATCTTACAATGAGGAAAAAGAGGCTCAGGGAGATAAAAGGGCTTGCTCAAAACCATTCAGCTAGTAAAAGATGGAGTTGGGATTCAACTTCAGTGCTGTCTGGGTCCAAAGTTATCTTTCCATTCTTTCCCTTGTATGTTTACCCCGAGGGATATTTGGAAAATCTACAGAGGACACCTGGACACTTTTCGGATTCTTTGTCTTAACCCACTCATCAGGCCCAAACTTTCAGAGGATTTAAACAATCCCCCCAGTCTCTCAATGCTTCTCCATTCATTCCTGGTCTTTTAAATTCCTATTGACTCTATTGACTGACTGTGGAAACTCAATCTGCTTCAAGTCAGGCTTCCAGAAGACACCCATCGAGCCCTCGAGAGTACTGACCCCAGTCTTATATTATCTCATCTCTGGTATCCAAATCTGAGTCTTCAATCAAAATACAACAGCAAAAGGAGAAGTATATAAATGAAAAATCACGGCCCATTCAGGTAACTGGACTATGACCTTGGAAATCTTTTAACGTCTCAAAAATCTGATTCTTTATGTATTTGTGTCTGACTATCTCTCTTACACACACACACACAGACACACACAGGCACACACAGACACACACACACTCCAAAACTATAAACAGAAAATTAAAAACCAGATTTTTAAATTTTGGTTATCCACAACTACGTAATCTCTCTAGGTCTCAGCTGACATGTAAGTAGAGTGGGAGATACCTCACAAAGTTGTGGGATTCATTGAGATGTCAAAGGTTTAGCACTAAGTGTAACACACAGCAAGCCCTCAATAAATGCTATTATTTTTAATGCTGTTCTCATTATTGTTGTTACGTTGTCAGCTAGAGAGAAGAAAAGGGAAGCTGAGAATGTTCTCACTTTTTGCTGAAGAGAGTTGTTAGGGTAAGCAGAATCAAAAGAGTGACTCAAAGGGGAATATTCCAAGACTCTGACTGAACACTGGTGGTAAATCTGACTTACGGCTTTATCCCGCACTTAACCATCCTCTCACCAGGCTTGGCTATGCTTGGGGCCTGACCTTACTTCAAGGCCTAAGAGGTAAAAAATCTCAACTTAGCTAGGATGGCAAGTTGAAGCTATGCACTCAAAGATTCACTATGACTAATGAATTCATTTGAAATTTCTTAATCTTAATAATTCTCTGCTCAAAGATACTTTTCTGAAGATTCATTTGAAAATGTTTTCCAAATTCCCTGCTAACTATAGATTACACTGAAAATGTCCTAACATGTACAGCCTAATAACAATGATATTTTAAGTAACTTGTAGCTTAACCTGATCATTCCAGAAATTAAAGGCAACAGAGAAGAGGCCTGGCTTCAATAGATTCTTTCACTCTTACTCTGTTTTTTACATATACATAGATATATCACTGTATGTCTATGTATAATATACATGAATGGTCAGCTATAGAAATGTTTTAAAATATATAAATATTTGCAGTAAAATCTATAAACTAGAATATTTATATTTACCTATAGTTTAAAATATCTACATATGTTTGTCTGCCTATCTATCATCTCTCTCTCTCTCACCCTCCCTCCCACCCTCCCTCTCTCTCTCTGTGTCTATCTCCACCATCATTCCAAAAGGCCGAGGTAAAGGAACATAGTCTTTTGTGCTCTTGCTGCCATCTGGTGGCCAACCCAAATTCTTTTTTTTTTTTTTTGTCTTTTTGAGACAGGGTCTCGCAATGCAGTTTAGGCTGGCCTTGAGCTCACTTTGTAGCTAAGGCTGGTCTCAAACTCACAATAATCCTCCTGCCTCAGCCTCCCAAGTGCTGGGATTACAGGTATGCGCCACCATGCCGCGCCAACCCAAAGTCATAGAACCAAAATTTCAGAGAGAGACCAGTCACAGAATAGAAAGGGTCTGTTTCCTCTGAGTTGCTAGATTGGGTACCTGAAAAATACATAAATCAGAATTATTTCTTCAAAGAGGATCCTATTTGCCTCCTCAAATCCATTTTTTTGCTAAGACACTGATTTTTTTTCCTGCCCCAGTCCCCATTTGGCCTTTTAGGAACATAGGTAGCATTCGAAATCTCACAAACTGTTACTGAGAACAACCTTGCTTTCTCTAGCCACTCTACAGAAACATTTATTCTCAACTACCTATATCTGCAATAAGCATTGTTTCTAGTGTACTCAACCAATGTCTCCTATCTTTAGACTAGGACTAAAGTTCAATTTGACACTGATAATTGATTTTCTAATTATCATTAAAACAATCACTTTTTTCCCAGAAAATTATATTTAAAGTAGTGAAGTAATACCCTGTAATGATTAAAAAGCAGTTATCCACCCAGTAAAAGGAATGTGTTTGCCTGGCATGTGAGAGGTCCTCAGCTTGATCCTCAGGAGTGCAAAAGAAAGGAGGCGAGTGGAGGAGAGAGGAAGGGAGGGAGGGAAGGAGAAAAGAGAGGAAGGGAGGGCTGGAGGGAGGGAAAAAGAGAGAGGGAGACAGCCTGGCATTGAGGAGGGAACATGACGAAGACTAGAACAGCTTAGTCAACATCAGTGATACACAGACAAGCACAACTCACTACTGCTTTTAGCATCTCATATGAAATATGTCCCCATTTCCTAAGGTGCTGTTTTAACCTGACAAATCTACATTTAAGTTTCAGTTCTGCCATTTACCACACTCAGTAACTCTGTTTCCTAATCGAAAAATGGTAATACACATTACTCAGAGAGTGTTAGAATAAGGACTAAATCAGGTAAGAGGACCCTGTCCCACACCGGGCACACAGCCTGGTTCTATGTTCCCTGAACACAGATCTCAATCTGAGGAGGCAGACTGAATGCTTTCAAGCTCCCAAACTGTGGTCTCACGAACAATAAAGGAGGAAGGTGGTCAATGCCAGGCTGTGTAGTTGACAAATGAGCTTGCAAAGCACAAATGAGACAAGCCATAAATGTCTGGGGCTGACACCTGAATTTTTTCATAAACTTGCTAGAGAAATTTAAATTTGTACTACTGCGGCAGCATGAGAAGAGACGCATTATGTAAAATGAAGAGCCTGATGAGAAGGTCTTTAAGGTCCCTTTTCACTTGTAATACTCGAAGGGATATATGCTGCATTTTGTCTCCTTAAGTGAAATAACATTCTGTACCTAAAACTAAATCGCTAAGAACTACTTTCACAACTGACCTCTCTCTTTCTCTGTAATTCCCAGCAACTCCCCAAAACAAAATGTTCGAAAAACAACAATCAACCTTCCACTAGTGGTCCAAATTACTTCTGTGTCTCAAGCTAGCAGCCTCTGGTTCGGGCACCCTGATACATACCTCTCAGTGATCTGGGAAGAGAGAGAACTTCAGAATAATGCACAACGTTGTTCTAGGGTATTAGTGTAGAGTTAAATCATCTTCCCCATCCCTTACCTACTCTACAATTTAGTAAAGTAATTTAGGGAACATGATTCAAATTGTTTGAAAAATTATTCAAACAGACAAGACAGATTCCTTTAAGTATCAGTTCTCCTGATGCCTTTAAATTGTATTTATAGATTCTAGATACTCTTAAAACAGAGGCTGAAGGAAGAGAATGACAGAGAAACATAAAACCAATATGGTTAATCCCTTTTCTATTAAAGAGCAAATGCAAATGGAAAAAAACCACATTACTGAAATAATAATATATGTCAACTGAAAAATCATATGCCATTAACCGAACAGCATGGCAGGAACATATAATCCCTGATACTCGTGGAGCAGCCTCAGCTCTCAAATAATTATCTCTTAATCCCCACAACCATTCTATGAGGTTACACCTACAGAAGGTTCAGAATTTCTGGAACAATCTCACCCACACATCATTTTGCTCATTTTCAAAAAAGGCAATTTGATAAATGGATGATAAATGTATCTTCATTTCATATCCCCATGTAAGATGTTTCACATGAAATAAATTCATAACTCAGAAGAGATCCTTGATTACCATGTCATTGTTTCAAAACCATGGCCAGAGTACATCTCTGGTTTCACACAAAGGCCAGAACTTCAATTATTTAATACATATTTAGAGGTTACAAGGCCGTGACAGCTTCATGCAAAAGCTGGCCACTGGTTAGTAAAAACGATCTCATATTAGATCCTGGGGATAACAAACAACTAGTACTTTAATTGCCCTGAAAATCATACCACAGAATGTGCTGTGTCCTGACTGAGAGCACGGCAAAGTCACTTTTATGAATGCAGTTAGGATTGAGGTCGTTCACTGAAAAACAGACTTTTGTAAAAACTGAAATGAGCATTTTCAGTAAAAATTTTTACCGAATAAAAAAATATCACATTTGTTGGACTAATGATAACTGACTAAACATGCGAGTGCCACTCTTTTATCCACTTAAAAATGAAAAGGAAAATTTAAAATGCAATGAATTATAATATACTGAAGAGCTTTCGTGGCTCTTTATTGCCTTCAGGGTAGTGACCAAGCTTAGCCAAGCACATAAGACCCATGATTTGATCACCAAATATTAGGATCAGAAGAACATCTTCTAATACAAATCTTCAATATGTAGATGGCCATCTGAAACTCTTGTCCCAAAGTTCTTTGGCCTTTGGATTTCTAATGACCTTTGCTCTCCACTTACTTCCGACACTCATTTTCAAGAACACAGCGAAGAACCTGAGGTGATCCAGGATTCGAACTACCTAGTTTCAAATCTGAGCTCCAGCAGGTGCTTACCCTGTGACCCTGGACAAGTCATTTAATTCTCTGTGCCTTGATTTCCTCTCAGATGAAAACTGAATATAGTAAATGTACTAATATGTGTAAAATGCTTCAGACAACATTTCGCAATCAGTAAGGGCTTTATGATTAAGTGACCATCCAGGCAGAGGTTTTGTTTGGGATAAATGCTCAGGAAAGTAAAAGATGGGTCTTATAAGAAGTATACGTATTTTTTTTAACTATTAAACTGTTTTCCAGAAAGGCTGTCCTGTTTTAAATTTCTATTAGATATGTATCAGACATCCAGTTTCTATGCACTTTGTCAGCACTGGTATTTTTACTTTAGCTGTTCAAATAAGCATGTAGAAATATATCATTGTGACCTTAATTTGTAATTTCCTAATAGTTAGTAATCTTGGACATCTTGCCATATATTTACTTGCCATTCATATATTCTGTTCATGTCTTTTGCCAACTTTTTAATTAGATAATTTGCTTTTCTTGTTGCTGAGTTCTGAAAGTTATTTTTATATGCTACCTAAGAATATATAGCTAGCTTTGTCAGATACATGGTTGGCAAGTTGTTTATCTTTTCACTTTATAAAATAGGGTCATTCACAGAACATATTTTTTATTAAGCCCAATTTGTTAAATTTTCCTCGATTATATTATTGATGCGATGTCTGAGAACTGTTTAATAAGCCCCAGGATATAAAGATTTTCTATGTTATTTTCTAAAATTTTTATGGCATGGATGTCCAGTCTTTTCAGTTGGCCTAAGCTACATAGAGTGAAAAAGAATTGTTTTGAGCTCCGTATAAAATATAGGCTAGAGATAATATATGTAAGTAACAAAACTTCCCTTTTCTAGTTTTTATTATATCATTGAATGAAATGACAGAACAACCCTAAGTTTAATAATTAGATAAGAAAACTTACATATTTGATTAATAACAAAAATGCTTATCTTCAAAGGCACACACACACATATGTAGGTCAATATACTAGTATGGTTAAACATTGCATTTTACTTGCCAATTTGCACAGGAACATGTAATATCTGACAGGCACTGGTTTTGATTCAACTGACTACATGGGGGGCACAGGAGAGAGAGTTAGCATGGTAGTGTGCCTCCCCTACACAGCATTCTATTGTAGCCTATGTAGTTTGTGATCGAGCATCATGCAATAGAGTCATTAAAAGTACTGCTAGAAAACGAGGGATTGAAAACAGTGGAGTAGAGATCAGCAGCAAAATATAGCCTCTCCAAGACCTGAAATTCAGACTACCCCCACCCTAGGGTGAAAAAAAATAATAACTTGGTGGGAGAGAAAAAACATGTACGTATCTAGAAATCAGGAGAGAGCTTAGACAAGAAGCAGATACTGCAGAGAAGCTAGACAAACAAAGCACAACACACAGAAAGTAGTGCAACAGTCTGGAAAACTAAACCTGGCTCCTGGGAAGGGAGACATGTCTCCTTCAACACAGGTAAGCCTGGAAAATGGTTGGCAGGTCCTAGGAGAAATAATGCACCAGGTATTCATTGCTAGTCCCAGGAAAAGTCAACAGCTATTGTACACTGTAAAAACAGTGTGGGGTTTTACTCTAAAAGTAAATACTTCGGCATGGTAGGCTAGAGTTGAAGATATCCAGGGCAACATCTGTCATTTTGAGAAGGTTTAATCAGGGACCATTCTAGAAAGGGATTAATCATTTAAAATGGAACCACAAAGCAACTATACTTCAAGGTTTCCAATGTTGTCCCACTACAGTAACTGGTTAAGAAATGGCCACAAGAGACAGTCATTGAGAGGGAGCAGATTAGACACAGACATACTGAGAAGTTTAAGCTCAGGCCAAGAAAGATGTGAGCATCCTGCCCTCCATGCCAGGCTGGTCATATGTGGCTTTCAGGGAGGGCTGGTATGAAAGAGTTGGTATTAAGTCTAGTGGTATGGTTGAACACCTGTCCCAGTGCCTGCATCTGGCATAGAACTCAGTGATTTCTTTGCTTGTCAGATCTACCAGCATAAGGAAAGATAAATATGTTTAAATGGTGCTATGGCTTGTGTGTGGATGTCCCTTCAAAGCCTCATGCACTCACAGGAGGTGCTTTGTAGAGGTGGCTGGATCCAACATGTGGCTTGTTTTAGTATGGTGCTGGGATCAAGGGTGTATGATTACTAAATCAGTGCACTGATTGGTTTGGCTTAGTTCTGGCTATGATTAAGGGTGTGAGCGCTACCCCCACTCTAGGGTGGGTAGTCTGCATAAAATATAAGGGACAGAAAAAGAGCTAACATGATCTCACCTGCCTGATTGCCATGGACTATTTCTCCACTGCGATGCCCCTCTGCTATGCAACCTTGGCTTGTTGCCAGCCCAACTAAGGACTAGAACCTCTACAAACTGTAAGCCAAAAGTCTCTCTTCCTTTAACTTTGGGTGTTGGGTATTTTGTCTCAGCAACGAGAAAAGTAAGTAAGACAAATGGTTTCCACAGCCCAGGATGTACAAAGGAGCCTATGGAGCAGGAGGGCACCTCACAAATCCACAGGCCATAAAGCTAAATAGAGCAAACTGATTTCAAATGTACCGAGGGACATGGAAAGAGGAAGCTGCTGGAGTAACAACAGCCTTCCGATGGACAGCACGGACCTACCATACCCAGTAGGGAAGGCACAGCGGTATTCTGGATTCACATAAAACAATGAATGTAGAAATAAAACAGTTAGTGAGTCACTATCCCTTTTATGTATCTGGAGGATTCCAAGACTGTAGACCCTGAAATCATTTATTCAAACTCAGAATGTTTTTTTCTGTCTTCACTGTCTTTTGAAGAATTGAGAGGTTTTTATTAGTTTTTAGCTTTTATTTTGTCCCTGTTTCTTATATTTTTTATGTTGCTCTCTTTTTTCTTCTTTTTCTTCTTTGTTCTTTTCTGGTACTTTTATCTAATTCTATTAATTTTATTTTGCTCCTTAATAGAATCCCTTATCATACTTTTCTCTCCTCATTGTTATCTTCCTTTCCTTTTCAAATTTTACTTCTTTCCTTTTATTATTCTTCACCCATCTTTACCGGTATAACCATTAAACTTTAATAATCTTTAGACATTTAGTTAATACATTACTACTGTTTAATTCTGTTCTATTGTCAAGATTCTAGTTATTAAATTTATTAGATATTTATTATATCTCAATATTTGGCTTGTTTTAGTGCCTGTATGATAATGACAGAGCCCTTTTCTGTGGTTGAGATGGTACAACAGTAGTTTCATCTTTAGAGTATGTTAATTTTCACTTTGTCTTTGACTCCACTATTGTTGCTGATTCTGTTGCTATCACTAGGGTTGAATAGTTGTTGCTAAATTTTTTTCTGTAGGGCAGTATCTAGTTTGTGTTATCAACATGATTGAGGTTCATTTCCAGAGAACTTGGTGTTGGGCCAACTATACTGCATTTTCCCCTCCCAAATTAATGGAAATGGCTGGATCCTGGGCCAAGGGGAAAGGCCTACAGTTAGTCATGCCTAGAGTGCATAAAGGAAAAAACAATACTAACTAAATAGATCTCTGTACTAGCAACAAAGTTTTACCACTATAATTGAGCCAAAAACCTCAGCATGCACATGTACACAAATAGAACATGAGAAGACAAGCCAAAAAAATGCCTCCAAAACTTCCAACTTCCCCAAAGCTGACCTACAATGAATGGATGAGGGGAAATCAAAAGCCACAGAATTGAATTATACAAAGTGATAGAAGAGGAGACAAAAAGATGATCAATAAGGTACTTGGTAACTCAAAGAAGATGCAAGTAAACAGATAATTGACTTTTAAAAATCAGTGAGTTTACAGAAGCCACTAATAAAAAGCTAGGTGCGTTAATCAAAACCATACAAAAAGGAATGACCATTTTGGCAAAGACTTAAAGCCCATAAAAATGTACCAAACAGAAAACCAAGAGATTCAAAATTCTATTGAAGATATAAAGAACAGCAGTGACAAGTGAGGTCAGAACTAGAAGACATATATAAAGCAAATGATCATATACTCTTGAAAACAAAAAGAAAACATGAAAAATAAATCCACAGATACTACATGAAACCAAGAAGACTAATCTGAAATTAAATGGAATTTGTGAAAAATCAGAAAACAGCACGAATGCCATAAAAACCTCTTTACAGAAATAATAGAAAAAAACTATCCAAATATGTAGAAAAAAAATTTACAGGCAGGTAGGTAGGCATCTAGAACCCCAAGAAACCACAATCAGAAAAGAACTTCTCCAGGATATATCATAGTCAAAATTCCAGAAGTCCAACACAAGGACAGAATTTTAACAGCTGTTAGAGAAAAGCAACAAATTACTTAAAAGGATATACCCTTTAGAATTATGGCAGACTTTGCAACATAAACATTCAAGGCCAGGAGAACCTGGCACAAAGTATTTCAAACCCTAGGAAAAAAAAAGAAAACCCAAACCAAACTACTATATCCTGTGAAACCGTCTTTGAAAGTTGATGGACAAATAAGGTCTCTCCATGACAAAAAGCATCTTAAGAAAATCACAACCATGAAACCAGTAATCTTAAAAATCTCAAGAATATTCTAAAAAAGAGATTATAAAGCCAATAATCAATGTCAAAGTACCGAATGGAGTGAATACACCAGGTACAATGACAAGTTATCACAAGGAAAAATAAAAGGTAACCAGCAACAGGAAAATAATGTAATGACAGGAATAAATCAGTAACTTTCAGCAATAACTTTCAATGTGAATGGTCTTGATTCCACAATCAACAGGCATAGACTGGCAGAATGAACAAGAAACAAATAATATGCTGTATATTAAAAACACATTTTATCCAAATAGAAATTCATAAACTAAAAAAATCAAAGTCGGAAAACAATATTTAATGCAACCAGAACCATAAAACAAGCATTTATTTTAAAAATTCTGAAGAAAGTAACTGTGTAAGGATGTAGCTCAATCTACAAAAAGCTATTTTTGACAAACCTACTGCCCACATCATGTAAAATAGGGAAAAACTAAAAATTTTTCTTCTAAAATCAGGAAAAAGAAAAGGGTGTACACTAATCCATTCTTATTTAATATAGTGATCGAAAATAAAGGGGATATGTATAAGAAAGGAGCCAGTGAAATTACCATTTAGAAATGACATGAACCTCTACATAGAAGACTCAAAATTCTACCAAAAGACTCCTAGAATTTATAAACAAATACAATAAGGAACAAAACAAACACACACAAAATTGTTATTGTACGTCAACAATGAACTCACTGAGAAAAAAATTAGGAAAATAATAACACTTACAATAGCACCAAGAAAAATTAAATATCTAGGAAGTAACTTAATCAAGGGAGTAAAATGCTTCTATACTGAAAACTATACTACTATGAAAAAGAAACTGAAGAGGACATTAGAAAAATGGAAAGATATTTCCTGTCTCTGGATAGGCAGAACCAATATTTTAAAAATGGTCATACTTTCAAAACTGATATACCCATTTGATGCAACTCTAATCAAAATACCAATAGCGCTCTTCACAGAATGACAGAAAACAACCCTAAAATTCATATGGAACCATAGGAGAACCAGAATAGTAAAAGCAGTCCTAGGTCACAACAGCAAAGGAGGAGGCTTCACAATTCCGAATTTTAAGTTTATATTACAAAGCTACATTGATTAGAACAACAATGGTACCAACACAAAAAAAGACGTGGATCAATGGAACACAACAGAGGATATAAAAACAACTCGAGCAATATTCAGCTATCAAAAGGTCAAAAACATATGCTGGGGGAAGACAGCCTTTTTAGGAAATGATGCTTGGAAAACTGACTATACATACACACAATATTCAATTCAGACCCACACCTCTTACCCGTTGGGAGGTAAAATCTTCCTGAACATAAAATCAGTAAAACTCTTGAAGACATAGGCTTAGGCAAGGACATTCTGAATAGAACCCCAATTGTATAAGAAATAACATCAAGAATCAACATATAGTATTATATCAAATTTAAAAAGGTTCTGCATAGAAAAATAAACTATAAACAGAGTGAAGAGGAAACCTATAGGTCAGGAAAAATATTGCCAGCCAGATCTCAATCAGCTACTACATAAATATAAATAAATATATCTAGGATATATAAACAATACAAAAAATTAGATCCTCCAAAATAAAATACCCAATCAAAAAATGAGGCAATGAAATGAACAGATACGTGTCCCCTCCAAAAAAAAAAAAACCTCAATGAAAACATATTCAAAATCTCTGGCCATTAGAGAACGGCAAATTAAAACAACAATGAAATTCCATCCTACGCCAGAAACAGTAATACTTTCTAGAGCTAAACAATAATGCCAGTACAATATACTACAACTTATGGAACACAATAAAAGCAATCCTAAGAGGGAAGTTTACAGCTGTGAATGCCTACATCACAAAAACTGCAAGCCCAAATAAATAACCTAATGATGCATCACAAGGTCTTAAAAAGTAAGAACAATCCAAACTCAAAGCTAGTATAAGGAAGGAAACTATAAAGAACAGAGTAGAAATCAGTAAAATTGGGGCAAGAAATACAAATGAGTCATGAAACTAGGTATTGGTTCTCTGAAAAAAAAAAAATAAACAAAATGGATAAATCCTTAAACAATCTAACCAAAAAGAGAGGAAAGGCCTAAATGAATGCAATTAGATATAAAAAAGCTAAAATAAAAATGGACATTGCAAAATAAAAGACCAACAACTATTTCTCAAACTTGTATGCCAATAAATTGGGGAATTCAGAAAAAGGATGGATTCCTAGATACATATGAATTACCACACAGAACCAAGATGTAAAAACCCGAATAATTCAATAAGAGGCAATGAAGTTAAAACAGTAATAAAAAAATAATTACCAACTAAGAAAAGTTAAGGTCTGGATGAAGTCACTGTTGAATTCTACAAAAATTTCAGGGAAGTTCTAACACAAACACTCTTCACACATTTTTTTAAAAAATTGAAAGCAAACAAGTCATTATGTCATCAAAGGAGTCATAGAGGAGTCATAAAGTCATTACAGAAGATATCATCATCCTGATTCTAAAACCAGACAAGGATCCAACCAAAAGAAGAGAGAACTATATATCAATCTCTTTAATGAATATAGATGCAAAAATCCTGACCAAGGTATAGGCAAACAAAATGCAACTAATCATCAAAGAGAGCATATATCAGGACCAAGCAGGCTTCATCCCAGGGATGCAAGGATGATTCAACATATGCAAATTAATAAATATATTTCATAAACAGAAGCAAGGACAAAAATCACATGATCATTTTAATAGACAAAAATCCTTTGGCAAAGTCCAACATTCCTTCATGATAAAAATACTGAAGAAATAGAAACTTATCTCAATCTGATAAAAGCCAACTATAACAAAACTACAGTAAATAGCATATTAAATGCAGAAAAACTGAAAACTTTCCTTCTAAAATCATGAACAAGATAAGGATTTCTACTAAAGCTCCTCCTATTCCACACAGTACTCAAAACATTAGTAAGGGCAATTAAGAAAGAAAAAGGAAATAAAAGGAATGTGTATAAAAATGAAGAAGTCAAATTATCATTACTTGCAGATGACAGGATTCTTCATATATATAAAACCCCTAAAAATCCACTAAAGATTCACAGAATAACCAATTTCACTACTGTAGTAGGATACAAAATTAACACACAAATTCAATAGTGTTCTTTTATACAATAAAGAATCTAGAAAGGAATTAGAAAAAAATACCATTAACAATAATACAGAAAAGTAAACACTTAGGAATTAACAAGAAGTCAAAAACCTCTACAACAAAAACTACAGCACTCTGAAAAAGGAAATCAAAAAGGACACCAGAAAATGGAAAAATATAACCTGTTCCTGGATAGGCAGAACCAATCTTGTCAAAATGGTCATTCTTCCAAAATTGATACACAGATTTAATGCAATAACCCAATCAAAATTTCAACAGCCCTATTCACAGAAATGGAGAAAACAATCCTAAGATTTATATAGAACCAGAAGAGACTCAGAATAGCAAAAACCATCCTTAGTAACAAGAACAAAGTGAAGACATCATATTCTTGGACTTGAAGTTACATTGCAAAGCTATAGCAATAAAAATAGCACAGTACTAGTAAAATAAAACAGACATATGGATCAGTGGAACAGAATAGAGGATACACAAACAACCTCAAGCACATTAAACTATTTGATCTTTGACAAAGGGGCCAAAAACACACTGGAGGAAAAATGGTCTCTCTGATAAACAGTATTGGGAAAACTAGCTATCCACATGCAGAAGATTGATTCTAGACCCATATCTCTCACTAGGTACTAAACTAAAACCAAAATCCATCAAAGAAGTAAATGTTAGTAAATAAATACTTAAGCCATTATAAGACAATAGGTAAAACTTTTGAAGTCATAGGGTTAGGCAAGGAATTTCTGAATGGAACCTAGATTGCACAGGAAAAAGAACCAAGAATCAACAAATGAGATCATAACAAAATAAAAATTTTCTGCACATCAAAACAACCAACAGAGTGAAAAGACAAACTGCAGAATGGGTAAAGCTTTACCAGCCACTCCTGAAAGAGAAGACTAATATCTAGAATATATAAAGAACTTAGAAAAATCACACAGTCCCCCAAAAGAGACCCAAACAAAATGAGGCAACTGAAATGAATAAACACTACACAGAAGACAAAATTCAAATGGCCAATAACTGCATGAAGAAATGACATAATGCAAATTAACACAACACTGAGGTTCCACAATAAGCCAGATATACAACCTTAAATCTTGCATGGTTTCCTATACAAGAAACCCAAAGTATAAATAAAGGCTAAAATAAAAGTAATAGGATGTAGAGAGATAGATTTTTCTCAAAGGGAAAAGAAATCAAGGAATACAGAAAAGGGGAGAAAGGGGAGTGAAAGGAGATGAAAAAAGGAATTAAGATGTGTTATGTATGTATACCAATGTCACACAAGTAAACATATACAAAAAAATAAAGGTAGGGGATCAAGTGATGGATGGAGGGATAAGGTAGGGAAGAGGGAAAGACGATGAAAAAGGAATTAAGATGTATTATGTACATGTATCAACTCCCGTCAAGGGATGTAAACATTATGTATTAAAAGTAACAAGGAAAAAAATCTGAAAAAAAGGAAAACAAAGATAATGAAATAAAAACATCCCTAAATACCATATAATAATGTTAGAAATTTATGATCTTGTGCGGCCATATTATTAGCTGTCCCGTGCTGCATGCAGAAGTGGGCTGTAAGCTAGACATGTCTGCTTTACATGTAAAGACACAGTCCACTTTGAGGTAACTTTTCTGGAGGGTAGGAGGGTTAGGTTGCAGTTCAGTTTCATTACCTACTGATACGCTTTTGCTCCAGCACCATTTGCTGAAGAGACTATCCTTTCTTCTTTAAAATGGTTTCGAAACCTTGTTAAAATTAATTTGGCTATATTGTATGAGGTTATTTGTGGTATATTCTATACTATTATTCTATGGGTCTATACCTCTGTCTTGGTTATTAACATAATATATTAGTCTTTTATATTAAATATCTTCCAATCTGTTCTTTGTTAAAATTATGTTGGTTTTTATAGTTCTTTCTTTTTTTTTTGGTTGTACATGTTTTGAGTACATGATGTTTACATTCATCATAGGGAGTAAGTATACATACTTAACACATCTTGATTGTTTTTATTCCCCTTCCTTTCCTCATTTTCCTCCCTCCCTCCATCTCTAGATCCTTTATAGTTCACTTTTATCTCCATATATCATTTAATAAAATCTTGTATCTATCTATAAAAAAAATTTTTGGCTATATATTGATACTGATTACCTTAAATTCATACATTAATTTGGAAAGAATCATCATCTTTACTCTGTTGAGTATTTCAATCAATGAGCACAATATGCCCCTCAATTTACCTAGATTTAGTTTGACTTCTTGCATCAGTATTCCCTAGTTTTTAGCATATAAATCCTACAAATGTTATGTTAGCCTTACATTTATGCATTTCTTTTATTTAGGGTGACTGTTAAATAGCACTGCATTATAAATTTCCATTTCCATACATTCCCTAAAATTATATAGAAATACAACTGATTTTTGCATATTTATCTTGTTTCCTCCAATCTTGATAATCTTACATATTAATTTGAGAGGCTTGGGGAGGTTGTTTTACAGACTTTGTGCAATTTTAAGGTAGATAATTATATCATTTGTAAAAAGGGAAAGTTATTTCTTCCTTTCTCATGTGTACACGCACTGCTTTAACTACATTTTCACTGGTTTCTCCAGTATTTATAGGTTAGAAGCCTAGAATTCACCATGACAATGCTGGGAGGTGGTAAACCGTATAAGAGGTAGATTCCAGTGAAAGGTGGCTAGGTTTTTGGGACTGCTGCCCTCAGAAGGAATTCTCGTAGTTCTCATAGGAAACTGGTTAGTCTTTGTGAGAGGGTTGTTATAAAAGAGCAAGACTGATCACACAGACACACACACACACCACACACACACACCACACACACACACAGACACACACACACACACTCTGGCTTTTAGTCTCTCCATATGGTCTCATCCTCTCAAATGTGCTCCTATTATGATATCATCTACCATCTAATTGAGTGAAGTAGACCGTCACTAGACCCAAACACACAACAGTACCATGTCGAGCTTCTAAAACTGTGAGTTAATGAACTTTGCACAGACTCTGTCTGGCCCCAGGTTCTCTGTGAGAGCAGTGGAAAAAACTGAATTAATAAACGTGTTTTATTTCCTTTCCTTGCCCAATTGCACTGAGTTCTATTACTATGCTTTCTAGCAGTGATGAGAGTGAGCATCCTTGTCTTGTTTTCATTCCTGAGGAAAGGAGCTCTGTTGGTATAGGATTTGCCTAGGATAGGTAAAATATATAGCACTTCCAAAAATATTTGAAGAGGAAAGTACTTCATCATTAAATAAGATGTGAGTGATAGGATACTTTACAGGAATTTTTTTTATCAAGTTGAAGCATTTCCCCCATTCCTACTTTGGATGTTGATTTTTTCAAATATATTTTCTTTATAAATTGATATTATCATGTGATTTTGCTTCTTCATACAATATATCATATGTATACATAACTACTATAATTGCTGAATTTTGCTTGTTAATATTTTGTTAAGGACTTTTCCATCTATACTTTTCCGCTTTTTTAAAATTTGAATTGTTTATTGGTATAATTTAGATATACATAAAGATTATATTAATCATAAGGAATTTATACCTGCATATGATATGTTTTGATTCCTCTTTTTCCCCAATCCTCTCCCCTCCCTTTAATGCCTCTTCCCCTCCCTATATACTTTTCTTGTGCTGTTTTGTCTTTTTCTGATTTTGATACCAGAGAAATAGTACTTTCATAAAATGAGTCAGGAAGTACTTCTTCTTATTCTTTTTTGCAGAAGAGATTGCATAGTATTAGTATCAGTTTTTCTTCAAATATGTGGTAGGGTTCTGCAGTATAACTATTCAACTCTAAAGGTTTTTTTTTCATATAGTAATTATAAATCAATACACAAGTTACAGGGCTACTTCAATGGTCTATTTTGTATTGGGTGAGTTTTGACAGTTTGCAATTTTTAAAAAAGTAGTTATTTAATCTAAATTGCCAAATTTATTTACATGGACTTCTTTACATTATTCTTTTATATTTTTGATGTCCATAGGCTAAGCAGCGATACTCTCTGTTATATCACTTATATTTATAATTTGTGACCTATTTTTAAATTTATCAATCTTGATAGAAGCTTTATCAACTTTACTGAATTTGAAGAGTGGTTCTTTGGAAATAGCTTTTTGATTGACTTTTTTATTTTTCTGTTTTTGATGTCAGAAATTTCTGACGTTATGTTTATTATTTCTTTGTTATTTCATTCTTTCTGTATGCTTTGCATTTATTTCATTCTTTTTTGCTAATCTTTGAAAGTGAGATTATAGATTATTGACTTCAAACTTTCCCACTTTAATGAAGTAAACATTCAAGCCTATAAACTTCCCTCTGAGCAATGTTTTAGCTACATCCCATAAATTCTAATTCATTGTTCTATTCATTGTCACTCAGTTCAATATAATTTATTTCTCCTAAAACTTCTCTCTTTACTCATAAATTATTCAGAAATGTACTTTTAGTATTCAAGTATTGGAGGATTTTCATTATTGCCCTTCCATTATTGATATAACATATGTAAATATGTAAACATCATATGTCACATCAATAGAATCTAGGACAAAACTTATGTGGTGATTTCAATGTATTTAGGAAAATAATTTGATAAAATTCAATATTTCTTGATGATTCCCTTCTGATCAGAGAAAACACTGTGTGATTTCAATTATTTCAAATGTTTTGAGATTTGTTTTATGGTTCTGTTTTAGTCTATGTTTCACTGGCAATTAAAAATATGTTTGGCTGTTGTTGGATAGAGTGTTCTACAACTCACTATCAGATCCTAGTTTTTGGTACTCTTGAATTTCTCTAAATCTTTTTTTATTTTCTGTCTAATTGTTCTTTGACTTATTTAGAGGCGAATATTGAAGACTGCAAGTATAACTGTGGATATTTCTATTTCTCCATGCAACTCACCAAACTTTTACTTCAGATATTTTGAAGTTTTATTATTTGGTGTATAAAAGATAAGATTGTTATATCTTCAATACTTTTTAGAATTCAATTTTAATTTATCTATAATATTTTAAGCAAATGTCTTTATATATAGATTTTTAGAGGTCGCTTAAGAAATTTCAAAGCTTATCACAAGCTAGTGCATTGACATTTTACCTATTTGGGCAAACTGCATAAACCTTATTTCCTTTAATGTTCTTTACCCTCCCTACTTTAATAATACATTTATATTAAATTATTTACATACATAAGGAAATACACTATAATTTTGTTTATCTATTAAACACTATAGATAAAACTCAAAAAGAGAAGTAAAGTATTTTGAATTACTCATAACTTTGCTTCTTCTCTATTTATTTTTTCCTAATATTCCAAAATTCATGCTTTTATTGTGCCATTTCTGTTCAAGGAACCTCCTTTAGTCACTCCTTTAAGGTATGTCTGCTCTTACCCAATTCCCTTAGCTTTCTGTTAGTTGGGTTGCAGAATTGCCATTCTATCTTAAAGTTTACTTATTATTTATTCTGTCTTGTCCATTCTGCTGCTGAGCCTATACACTGAATTTTTAAAAATCTCATTGATTGCATCATTGCATTCTATAATTTTCATGTCTTCTTTGTATCTTTTATTACTTTGCTGAGATTTTAAAAAATATTTTCATTTGTTTCAAACATGTTCCTCATTAAAACATTTTTATAACAGGTATTTTAAAATTTCTGTTAGCTAACTAGCCTGGTGTTGCTTCTTGATGGTCTTTTCATATTCAGTTGAGATCTGACTGGTTCTTGGTATGATCACTGATATTCAACTGAAGTCTACACATTTTGGGTATTATTATAATCTATTTCTTCTTTAAATCTTCCATTATAGCTGATTTCCTCTGACACTGCCACCGCAGGGGATGGGGAGCACTGCCCCATTACTGCCAGTATGTTTAGAAGTTCATGTTTCGCATTTGGCCACTACTGACAACCACACAGAAGGGAAGGGCATCTGGTTTCTGCTAGGAAAAAGGAGTTTAGGCTCCTCACTAGGCCCTTACTCTAACACCTTGACTGGAAGGGAAGGCATGTCTCATTACTGTTCCACTATGGCTTCTACTGTCACTCCACTTTAGTAGCCTTATTACTACTGAGTAGTGGAGAAAGTTCAAGCCTTTTCTGATACTTCTCCAGTGCTAAATGGGTATGTGAGTCCAAGCACTTTATGTGGTCTTTCCTGACACCACAGGAAGTAGTGGAGGGTGTCTCATTACTATCAGGTGAAGAGTAAAGTCCAGCTCTCCAGTTGGCCTTCTCTGATATAAACCCAGAAAGGGGTTCAGCTGCCTTGTTAAAAATTAGCAAAAGTAGAAGTCTAGGCTTTGCAGTTGGCCTTTGCTAGTAAGGATGAGGGCCAGGCTATAATTTTTTTCTGGAATGTTTGACTAGTGTACAGAGGTTGTTATCTAAAAGTTTGTGTTTGTGTTCTTAAACTGTCTCTAAATCTTCTGGCTAAAGTCAGCAGGCATTTTATTTGCAATCATTGGTAGTTTTAGGCTGTTATTGTCTACACTAACTAGTCTGAGCTATATAAAGATACAACAAAAGCTAGATGGATCATGACAACATCATTACTAAGGGTCCAAGGTCCCTTTCCATTCTATCACCTTTTTCTCCATAGTTAAGAGTCATCTTGTGTTTCTTATATAAATACTGTAATGTCTAGAGGTTTTTGCTGTACTCAGTGGAGGAACAGCGAGAAATCTGACTGCACAATTTTAAAAAATCCTTCTTAATTATGTCTCTTTTTGCTTTCACTTTTGTCCCCTACAGTTATTTTTCACATACCAGCATAGTAGTCCTGTAAAAAATAAGTCAAATCATGCCACTCCCATGCTCCAAATCCTCCTATCTCTGAACAAACCCGAAATCCTTTTGGTATATTCTAAGGCCCTATTCTAAGATCTGTTCTGCTTTCTCTTTTCCTTCTCCATTATCTCTTTGAAGCCATTTTCTTCTATTTGGTGTTTTCCTTAATCTACTCTAGCCAAACTGGCCTCTTTGTTATATTGTGAACACATTAGACACAGTTCTACCTCCATGATTTTGCACTTACCGTTTCCTTGGCCTAGAATGCTTTTTCCCTAGGCAGCTGAATGAATTACTCCTCTACTTTCTGTGAGTCTCCTCAAAGGTCAACATCTCCTGTGGCCGACTTCAAATTTCTCATTTCCTCACTATGTTTCAAATGGCAAAACCACTTTCTAACCCCTCCCATTCCCTTCTCTGCTTTTTGTCTTTAATCCTGATTACCATCTAATTAAATATTTTACTTAGATATTAGTTATTTTGCTCAGGGTGACTACTGTTTTTGTACTTTTTCTAGAATATGAACTCCAAGAAGACTGTCTCTCCAGGGACCAAGAACAGTACTTGGCACACAGTGGATACTCAATATATATGTATTTGCTAAATGAAACCATTAATTTAGCAATAAATGACATCTGGACTTTAGACTGGGGTTCAGTAAATTATAGTTCATAGGATTATTGCCAATTTTATAAACAGTTTTATTATATTAATGTTACATCCATCTGTTTAAATATTATCTGTGGCTGCTTTCCCACTACAAAGATAGACCTGACCAGCTTGATAGAGATCTCTGACCTGAAGAGCGTAACTTATTTTAACTATGTGTACTTTACACAAAAACTCACTGATCTTTGCTTTAGATTCACATAATGAACTACTCGTTAGATACTGCTTTCTGGATAATTTTCAGAAACCTCAAATCTAACCTACCCCAATGATAGCTTTTCCCCATCTCCCCATTAATTTTCTATTCTGTATTTCTAACATGTATGAAGAACTGCCTCATTCATTCAGTCATCCAAGTCAGAGATCCAGGATTCCAAAATCTCCCTCTCCCACATCTTCTACTTCTGATCACCAAGTCCTGCTGCTTTTGCCTCCCTATCTTCCTTTTCACTGCCCTATCTCAGACTACAATTAATTCTTGCTCAGACTTGGCACAACTTTCTCCTTTTCTCTTTTCTACCCTTTATACTATAGTCATGACAATGTCTCCTGATCATAAGTCTGACCGTACTACTACTCTATTTTCAAGCAATGCTTTCTCAACACTTGCATGAAAAATTCCAAACATTCTAAACTCCTCAACCAAGCAGTCAAGTGCTTTTAGGAACTGGTCCCTGCCTATCTTTAGTCATATTTCCAGCTGTTTCTATTTCCATTTCTTGTTCCAACAACATTTTAGCCCTAGGCCTTTGTTCACACTGGGTAGTCTCACTGAAATTTCTTTTCCTGACTTCTTTTTTTGTTCACTTTTAATATCTGTGATGGTTAATTTTAGGTCTCAACTTGGCTGGATTTTCAAATACCTACAAAGCCTGGACAAGTATTCTTTTGGTTGTATCTAAGAGAGTGTTTCCAGAAGAGAGTAGCAAGACTGTATGGACCAGGTGGGAAAAGCTGCCGTCAATGTGGGCAGGCGTCATCCACTCTGTTGGGGGCCTAGTTATAACAACAAAGAAAATGAAGGGATTTTGCTTTGAGAGCCAGGACATCAGGACTCTCAGATCTCTGGCCTTTGGACTCCAGGATTTACACCAGGGAGCCCACTCCCCTTCTCTATCCTTATGCATTCTGCCTCAGGCAACTTACACAATTGTCTTTTTGATTCTCAGGCCTTCAGACTTGTACTAAGCCATGCTACTGGTATCCCAGGGTCTCCAGCCTACAGATACCTGTCATGGGATGTCTTAGGTACCATAATTGAGTGAGAGAATTCCCCTAATAAATCCTCTCTCGTATATCTGCACATATATCCTAATGGTTTTAGCTGTCTAAAGAACCCTGAATAATACATTAATACAAGTTGTACTTTTCTGCAAGTATCCCTTCTTGAAAATCCAAAGGTGTCACCCACATACTCAATAATGTCACTGTACCAAAATGATTGGTGATGCTACTGCCGTGCACAGTGATTAAGTGCTGTGATTCTTAACAGGGTAACTGGATTTAAATTCCAGCTCTCATTAAAAATTTTAATTGATTCTTCATAATTATATGTATATTCAAGGGTTACAACGTAGTAATTCAATACATGTAATATAATATATAATGATCAAGTCAAGGTAATGAGCATTTTCATCTCCTTAAGTATTTACCATTTCTTTGTGGTGGGAGCACACAAATTTCTTTCTTTTAGTTCTTTATAAAATATGCATTAGGTTGTTGGGAACTACAATTATGATATTGTGCTGCAGAACACTAAATTTATTCCTCCTATCTAACTGTACTTTGGTACATTATTCACCTATGCCACTTACTAACCAAGTAACCTCAGGGATGTGATTGTCACAAAGTATTATCAACTTCACATTTCAGCTAAATATAAGTGATTATCAGAAAGATAAAGTTGTTTGAGGAAACAGATAATATGGCAGTGACTGCTGATTGTTCTCCAACATCCATTCTCTTCCTTGAGTCTTGGGCATGTTCTACACCAAATAAAGACTATACTTCCCTGTCACATCATGTGAAACCCTGAGATGAAATTCTGACAAATGGGATGTAAATGAAACTGGTATGTATGCCTTCCAGACCATAGCTTAAAAAAAAGTTTTAACCTGCTTCCTTTCTTTCATCCTTCTTAATCAATAGAATATAGACTCAATCGTGAAGACAAAGACAATACCATAGGAAGAGCACAGCAACAAGAAAGAACCAAAGATCCTGACACTGTCAAATCACCTTACTAGCCTCGGACCATCTCCTTGGACGGTCTGACAGCCAAAAAATAAACATCTACTGTGTAGAGTCATTGTATGTGTGTGGGGAGTTAGCACTCCAGCCTGTATCATAGCAACTAACAGTGGTAGAGCTTGGACTTGAATTGTGGACAGACCCACATTATATGACTATCCTCTTTGCCCAAAGGAAAATTTATATTAAATTATGCTTCCCAAGAATGGCACTGGTTGCTACAAAGCTTATAGCCAAGTATAGGGCCATCTTGGCAAGGACATAAGACATGTGAATAGCTATTTCTTGTCCTAATGTCATTCCTGCATTTATTATCTGTCTCTCCCCTTGTTTTACATTTTCGCTGTTATACCTGATTATAATGTATGTTATCTTGTATTTTATGTACTATATCAAATCCAGGAGCAACTGCAAAACATGACAAATGTTTACATAAAGAAATTTGTTACAGAAAAGACACATTGAAAATAAACCCCTGAAAATACTTCCCTTCATTTAAAAAAAAAATTATTATAAAGAAAAAGAAACAAAAAATAAAAGTCCAAAACAATATGATAGGAGGGTAACAATGGTTAATACATTGCATGTTGCTATCTTTAGTTACTCAGAGTACGAGATGTCAGCATTTAATTGTTCAAACACCACCCTGAACGCACCCAATCTCCTGTTCCCTTTGCTTTGAACACATTTAGCATCCTTTGCAATTTCTGAAACAGTTATAGAAGTCCTCTTTTGTGAGTGCCTTTATGAGATATGACCAAAACTATAGTGAATGCTGCTGCCACGTTCCATTGAATGGAAAGAGAAATTTATAGAACCATTATGATGTGTGTCCTCATCCACTGTATTCACCAGATCTGGTACTGTGAAATTTCTGGCTCTTCCCCAAAGTTAAAATAACCTTGAAAAGGAAACATTTTGAATTGATTCAGGACATCTTAAAGGAGTCACGGCAGCAAAACTAAAGACACTCATGAAAGAGGACTGACATAACTGCTCCAGAAAGTGACAAGAATGATGGTTTAAATGCGGTCAGAGTAAGAGGGAGTATTTTGACTTGGGTTAATGGCAATGTGTCTTTCACTGTAATTTTTTAAAAATGTAAATATTCATTGTATTTTTAGATCACATGTGGTATACTCACCTTAATTAATTTGGAATGAGAGGTGGTTAAACAAGTGTAAAATTGATTTATATATGGTTTTTATGGAGTTCAAGACCTACTATCCTAAAATAGGATACCTTGGTGTTTGAGGAAACAGCAAAAGCAAGTAGGTCTCTTAGGCCTCCTCCTGCTCTTCCTCCCCCAAACAGGCCATGAAAAGAATTCCTTGACCTTCCTCTAAAGTAGGTCATAAAACTTTTATTCCAGAGGTACCCTCCCTATACATGCAGGAAATGAGTATCTTATATGAGAATACACTGAAAGCATCACAAAGAATCTGAATAAACAGGCTTTGTTGAATTCTTCCCAGTTTAATAGGATTAGGTAATACCATTTTATCCCTAGTCACATTTCTCCAGACTATCCACCAAACTATTACAAAAAAGTACAAATTTACCTTTTTCTTTGGGTCTTCACTTTAGAAGACTATGTTACACAGAACTTATTAAATAAATTTGTATGTTTTTCTCTTATTAATTTGTCTCTTATTATAGGGGCCTCAATCACGACCCTTGTGATAGGTAAGAAGATACATCTCTTCTCCCCTACAGTTTCATTGTACATGTACAAATTTTGTACCTATAATTTTTTTCCATTTTCATGTTTGCCTCCATACTATACTGTTAACTCCTTATAGGCAGACAATGACTTTCCTTTACACCCCCAGCACCTAGCATAGTACCTGATAACAAAATAGTTACATGCATAACCAAGAATGAATACATCTATAAAATTCCCAGGGCTAGAATTACCATCAAATGTCATTGTGTCATAATGGGATTTCCTTTAATTGTCAGTTTGAGCCAAGGAAGATAAAAACCAAAAAGGCAGCTGAAGGCAAGTGCCCCATGCTTGGAGGAGTTGTGGTAAGGACAGGAAATGCATACCTTGTCAAAGTGCTCAATTAAGATTTCTACCACGATGTTCTGGAACTTGATGTTCATCATGGCAGCCACAGTATCCTCTTGAGCACGCATCAGGGTGGGCCCAAAAATCACTCCCATGTTGGAAGGGGTCATAAGATTCTCTTTGCTATGTTCACAAACACTGACAGAAGAAAAAGAAAATGATTAACAAGATTTGCTTAAACAATCCCTTGTAACTGAAACTGGTAGGTACTATTGTAAGAGAAGCTGAAATGCTAAAGGAAAGGAAAGGTTCAAAGTATACATGGGGAAAAAAAGATTAGAATGGAAATAACTAGCCAGCAACACAATATGGTATGTAATTAGGACTGATGTCAGTTCATCTTAATTGTCAACTTGAGACCCCTGAAGAGGTGAATGGATCATGGGGGCTCTATAATCATTAATGGATTAATCAAATGATATCCACAGACAAACATACTATTAGGAGGTAGGGCCAGGTTGGAGATGGGGCCCTTAGGGTGTGCCTGTGGAGGGTGTGTCTCTTACTGACCCTCTACCCCTGTGTCCTGCTTCCCAACCACAATGGAGTGAGCAGCTTTGCTCACCATTTCCTTCCGCATGATGCAATTGCCTTAGTACCAGCTGACCATGGACTGAAACCTCTGAAACAACGAGCCAAAAATAAATCTTTCCCCCTTTAAATTGCAGGTATCAGGAAGTTTGCCCTAGTGATGGGAAAGCTGACTAACACAGAAAAGTTGTACCATAGAAATGGTGTGGCTTTTGGGACTATAGCTGACTGTGTAGTTTAGAAACTTTTGGACCTGGTTAATGGGAAAATTTTGGAAAAGGTTAGGGATGTGGGCTAGAGAAGATTTAGAATGCTATATGTAGCATTTAATGGGAGATTCTGGTCAGAACTCATAAGACCAGAATGCTGATAGGAATGCAGACAGTAAACACCAGGCTAAGGAAGTTTCAGTCAGGAACAAAACTCTATTGAGAATTGCACTACAGGCCATATATGTTTCTTTCTGGCAAAGAATTTGCCTACATTACATTTTGTTCATGTCCTAAAACTATGCCTGAGGCTAAATTTAAAGACAACAGCCTAACTAATATTGCAAAGGAAATTTCAAGGTAGCCCAGCATTCATGTTGTAGCATAAGGAAGGCTGATTGCTTGTAGTGAGATTTATAGTGGGAATCAGGAGCAAAAAGCAAAGCAAATATATTTGAAAAACCTTAAGATTTTGGCCCAAAAAGAATGTGTGTAAAGTTGTGGCCAAAGGAGTAATGTGGTTATAAGAAAGTAATAACATTAAAAGGGAACCAAATAATTTATTTTTTTTCAGTGAAACAAGAAGCTTATTTCTGGATCTCAAGTATATTCTACACTTATACATTATGGCAGGCAGTTTTTCTAACCTTTTATTACTACATATTTACAATATATGATGATTACATTTTTTGTGGGGAGTTTGTGCATGTAATAGCACAGCTTAATTTCCTTTTTTTCTTCCCTCCCTTTCCTATCCCACCCTACTTCCTCCAACTCTTCTTCCACTCCACATTTGCAAAAGTTCTACTTTCATTTTTTTCTTCAGCTCTCTTTTCCCTTTCTTCCCTATTCCCTTTCTCTATCTCTTGTTCCCCTTCTCACTTGAAAAAGATCTCCCTACTTCTTATGTATCTCCTGTTCTGCTCCTTATTTGTACTTTGGGTTCCTCATATAAGAGAAACCACATAATATTTAAACTTCTGTGTCTGATTTATCTTATTTAACATTATGGCCTTGGGGGTCCATCTATTTACTTACAAATGTCTCAATTTTATCCTTCTTTAAGGGAGAGTAATATTCCATTGGATATATATACCACATTTTCTTTATCTACTCATCTGCTGGTGGGCATATAAGCTGTTTCCAAGATTTAATGACTATAAATTTTACTGCTATAAATATGGGTATAAATGTACCACTGTAACAGCATAACTTTAACTCTTTCTGGAAGATACCTAGAATACCTGGGTCAAATGGAATTTGTAGTTTTAGTTTTTTTTAGGAAACTCCATACTAATTTCCATAGTGGCTATACCACTTGACACCACCACCACCAATGAATAAGGGTTCCTTCTCCTCCAGCAGCTTTGCCAGCACTTGTTGTTGGTTGATTTCTTGATCATAGTCATTCATTCTGTAGTGAAATGGACTCTGAGTCTTGTCTTAATTTGCTTTTCTTGAATGGTCAGCTGTTACGGCTTATATTTAGATGTTCCCTAAAAGCCTCAAGAACTCATAGATAGGGCTTTTCAGAGGTGGCTAGATGTAGTGTATATGATTCTGGGATTAAATGTGTGATGCTGGGATCAAGGGTGTGTGATCATCAAATTAGTCCACTGATTGGTTTGGCATAGTGCTGGGAGCGGATAATAGGAAAGCCCTCCCTGGACATGAGTGCTACCCACTTTAAGGGTAGGTAATCTGGATAAAATATTAGGGACAGAAAAAGGGATATTGTTTGTCACTTGTTTTTTTACTGCTTTGCTGCCTTCTGCCCATCATGAACTCTTTTTCCTTTGTTATGTCCTTTGTTATGTCCTTCTTTCATGTCAGCCTTGGATCCAGTCAAGTATAGACTGAAAATTTCAACAGACTGTGAGTCAAATAAAACTTTCCTCCTTTAACGTTGAGTGTTAGATATTTTGTTTCAGCAACAGAAAAGCAACTAAGACATTAGCAATGGTGAACATTTTTCATATATTTATGGGCAGTTTGTACTTCTTCGTTTAAGAAATATCTCTTCAATTCAGCTGATCATTATTAAGAGGATCTTTAAATTGGGGGGGTGTAATTTTTTGAGTTCTTTATATATTATAGATATTAGTCCTTTGTCTGAGGAGTAGCTGGCAAAATTTTTTTCCATTCTGTAGATTTTCTCTTCCCTGTGTGGTTTCCTTTGGTATACAGAAGCTTTTTAATTTGATGTGATCCCATTGGTTGATTCTTTGTATTATTTCACATGCAACAGGGAAGGAACAAGCTAAACAGGAATAATAAAAAGGATATCTTAAGGGCATCTCAGGAATCAATAAGACCTCACCCATTATAGGCTCAAGGACATAAAAGTATAACCCTTTATTTGAGAAGAAAGCTTCTAGGCTCTCTGGTTGAGAAGGAAAACCTAGGGATTTGGTTGCCTGGATTCATTTCACCAAGCTCAGCTATCTAGGTACTCAGAGGACATTGTACTCATGGTCCAAGAAGGTCTGCTTACTGCTGTCAATGCCAGCAGACCTCATAGTCATCCATGTGATGGTAGGGTAGGCATAAAGAATGCAAGAGTCATGGGGTCAAGGAAGCACCCACCCAGATTTCAAAGCAAAGTAGATGCAATTTGTCCTTGAGATGTGCCTGTATGAAGCTGTAGAAATGAAGCTTAAGGTATTATGGAGACCCTAGGAAGCAGGTGGTGCCAGGAACATAGAATGTCTTTTGAGGAAAACTGCAAGCTCCAAGTGGAGCCAGTCTGAGAGAAGCCATGTGGGCTACAACCAGAAAAGCCATAAGTGCAGGTCCACTCAAACCCTTTGGAAATCATACATCACCACTGGATATGCTGGACATGGAGTTAAAAAATTAATGTATTCTCTGCTGGGTTTTTGGTCTTGCTTTGGTCCTATTTTTCTATCTCCCATTCTTCTTTTTTGGAATGGTAATGCTTACCCTCTAGCACTGTACCTTGGGATTATGCAACACGCCTGTGATTTTTACAGGAGTTCACAGTTAAAGGTTTGTCTTGACTTTCAGGGGAGACTTTGTGAACTTTAGACAAATGCTGGAATTGTTGACATTTGGGGAAAGGGAATATTGCATTTCTGATTGTCTAGAGCATGGTTGCATCACATTAGACTTAACTATTAACTTGTAATTGTCTATTTGGAGATTAAGTATAGTTTAACAAGTTTTGACTAGGCAGTAAATTGAGAAGGGGTGGACTTGTTCCAGTTAATCTCAGTTGTCACCTTGACTGGATGAAGAGATTCCCAGACAGGTGACTGGATCATAAGTGTGCTATATTAATCAGTAGAGTAATCTAATGATATTCAGAGCTGAATGCCCTGCTAGGAGGTGGGGTCCAGTTAGTGGAGGTGGGCCACTGGGGGTGTGCCTTTGGGAGATACATATCTCTTGTTGGGAATGTTCCCCTATGCTCTGCTGCCTGGATGCCATGAGGTAAATAATTTTGTTCTATCATGCCCTTCCCCCAGGATGCCCTTGCTTTGGAGCCAGTAGACCATGAAATAAAACCTCCCTTTCTCCCAGTTGCAGGTGTCAAGTACTTTGCCCCAGAGATGAGAAAGCTGACAAATAAGGAGTCAAAGTCAGCATATGAAGACACAGCAAACTTATCTAGCAGTACTGAAGGATTTAAGGGCCAAGGGTGTGGAGGGTGACAGTAAAGGATTTGGAGAGGCAGGAGGGAAACAATAGGTCATTCAATATAAGATGAATGACAGGTATAAAGTACAACAAAGCACATGGAGAGAGTGCCTACTAGTCACTCCAATCAAGAAGCTGGCCTCTTCCTCAGCCTCAGTTAGAGAAATGAAAACCTGAAAGAGCTGAAAGGGATCCTTGAGAACATCCCATTCTGATGTTCCTCACCTGACTGATGAAAAAGGGAAAGGCTTACAGAAGGAAAGGGATCTGTCTAAGATCATAGTTACCTAGCTATTGTTATAGTTTGGATATAAAATGGTCCAAAAAACTCACGTATTAAAGGCTTGGTTCACAATGTAGTGCAGCAGTGTTCAGAGGCAGGGCCTTTGGGAGATAATTCGATTAAAAAGGCTCTGATCTTATCAATGGATTAATCCATTTATGAATTTAAAGGTTAATGTGTTTTAAGGGAGGGGCTGTATTATAAAAGCAAGCTCTCTGTGTGCTTTCTGGCTGCCATGAGATAAGCACACTTGCTCCACCACGTACTTCCCATCATGTTCTGCCTTGCCATGGGTCCACAGTGATGGGTCCTATTGACCATGTTTTGAAAATATACACCAAAATAAATCTTCTCTTGTTTTTCTCAGGGATTTTGTTATACAAACAGAAAACTGACTAATACAACTATAGAGTAGGTCCTGTACTCTCAGATTTCATGATATCTAGATATAATCCTTACTCAAATTCTCTTCAGTAGCTCCCTATCACTTATAGGACAGAGTCAACTTTCTTCACAGTGCTAGTTAAGGCCTCTGTAGCTTGCCTCATTTCTAATCCCTATATATAGTCTAGGCCAGTGATAGTGAACCTTTCGGAGCTTTCAATGATAAAAAACAGCCCACCGTAGCACACATGCCATACGTTCGGCACCACTGGAAAACTGACCTGAGTTTACATACCAACAATGGCAATCACCAGCTGTGCAACAGGGAATATTTACCCATTCTAATTTCTCTGAGCTTCAGTTTTCCCACTTGAATAAACAATGCCTATTTCACGGAGTTGTTGACTTTACAGAGCCAAATTGCTTTAGCATGGTACTATGCACTCTGAAAAAAATCTGTTACTATCTTTTTGTGAACTGCCATTCTAAGCTGACCTTTGCCATTCTTGCTATGCTATGGATGACAGATATTGGGAAACAGAAAAAAAAATGCTCAAATGGGAAAGGGAGAAAGGGAAGAAGGGGGTAAGTGAAGGAAGGAGAAAAGAAAAAAGAGAATTGAAGGGAAAAAATGAAAACAAAGCTTTTGTAAATAAAGAAAGTAGGATTGAAGGGAGGGAAGGGGAATGGAGAAAAAAGAAGCATCAAGGTATATTATGTACAGGTACAAATTCCCTAAGATGAATATGATCATTATGTATACCAAAAGTATACCAATAAAATTAATTTTAAAAATACACTGCTTACATTAGGGTTTTCTGGCTACACATCCTTGTTTCAGAGACACCATATCTTTGTTCATGGCAACGTCTCTGCCTAGAACACCCCTTACTACCATACCTAAGGAACGTCTCTTTATTCTTCCAGATTATGGTTATATGACAACTCCTTCAGAGACATCGCAGCCCACTGTCCTCCTCTGAACTGACTCCACTGGCAAGCCAAGTATGGTGAAATTTTCTATTTACTTATCTGCCTCTCCTAGTAGGTAATAAACAACTTCCAAGCATGTTCTTGGCACACAGCGGGTACTAATTAATTATTTATAAAGGAACTGAGTGCCTTTAATGCTCTTTTAAATACTATTGAAGGCAGCCAAGTGAAAGGCATGCAGCCCTTTGGTCAGTTTGGCTGTGGAGGTAGGGAGGTTAGAAAAGGGGCCTGTCAGCTGCCTACTAAAAACCCTAATTTTCCAAACCCACACAGGCTAAGACCTGTAAGAGAATGACCTATCAACAAGCAAGTTCTTGACACTAAGTAGATAATTGAGGGGACAGATTCCTTGGACAAATCTTAATGAACTCTGTTTTGCCCTTGACAAAGGCTGGATGCCATTCAGATGGTAATAAGCAGCAAGCATTCAGGGCCTTAGGTATTGTTGGGTTGCTGATGGGTCCTTTTCAACAGTTTAAATACCTCTGCAATTAACTTTTATTATGTAGTGACAGAAATGTTCAGATATTACAATGGAAAACTATCTCCATGCTGCTACCAAGTGATCCAGAAAAACTAAATCACTAGTAGCAAAGTAAAAACACTTGCTTATATATTTTAGTGAGCTTTGAAGGGAACTGATGATTGTTTCATATCCCAGCGGTTCACTGAATCATCACAACTGCTAAGAGCAGTGTATTTTATTTAGACTAGGCTCACCAAGGGTAAACAACTTAGTAAGGTCACAGTTTGTAAATATATTGCAAGGAAGGGATTAAATCCATATTTGTTGGTGCCTAAGTATTAAAATCACCTCAATGTGTCCTGCTGACTGATTTTCTAGTTCCTCTTGAGAGATCAAAGCATCCTTGGGAGACTTTTTGAGCTAAAATCACCTTCTACATTTTTGTGAGAGATTCCTGGTACCCCATTTTGGATATTCTTCCTTTTCAGCCTTCTAGGAAGACTTAGAAGGTTACCTATTCTTTGGGGAAAATTGCTTTGCATGTGTTATCTCTCTTATTATTGAGTTTTTTGTTTGTTTGTTTGTTTGTTTGTTTTTGCAATGCTAAGGATTGAACCAAGGGCCTCATGTATGCTAAGCAAGTGCTCTACCACTGAGCTACACCCCCTGCCCTAAATATTTTGAAAATCACTCAGAGACACAAGTCATACTTCAAGCTGTGGGTTAACAACATGAATAAAGCCAAAACAAGGGTCTAGGGAATAGTGAATTACATAGAAGTTTGTGATATGACCTGACAACAAACGAATTATAAAGCCTCCATTCCACATAGACTAGAAAAATGGGTATAATTTCAGTTTCAAAATTTAAAACAAAGAAATGGGTAAATGAGGGAGGTTGTAGCACTCCTCAGTTGAGGAGAAAATAATTCTCAGCAGATAATTTAGAGATAACAAATTAAAATACCTGGATGGACAAACAGGTGACTTAAATGAGGAATATGGGCCTGATGAGAAGTGGCTGCCTCTATTTACACAAACAGAAATTCTACAGACAAATAGTATACTATCAAACCCTTAGAAACATACCATCAAGAGAGTTATTTCCAGTTTTTGTTAATCTAACATAGTATATTTTAAGGCACTTAAGAATGATAAGGATTTGTTAAAGTACTTGTTAAAGCATTTATGAGTGATAAGAGTTGTCCCAAATTAGAAGCTTGAACCATTCCAGAGGGTGTGACTCCTACTCAACTCCAGCTGACCATGGCCATGTGGACATGCAGGCTCAGTGCAGTTAGTCTCATTCCTGAAATCCACACTTTGATGTGAACTATTTGGATTTTTAAAATTCAGAGGCTGTCTTAGTTGCTTTTCTTGTTGCTGAGACAAAATGCCTGACACTCAGAGTTAAAGGAGGAAAGGTTTATTTAGCTCATAGTTCATAGAGGTTTCAGTCCATAATTGGTTGGTTCCAAGTCAGAGTGGCGTGGTACACAGGCATCACAGAGGAGAACAGCGTATGGTTGGGCAGAAGGCAGCAAAATAAGCAAGGGGTGACCACAGCTCTTTCTGCCCCTTATATCTTATCCAGGCTACTTGGAGCTGGTAGCACTCACACCCTTAATCTAGTGCCCTTGAGCCCATGAATCAATCCCAGTGTCACACACTCTAGATCCAGCCACCTCTGAAAAAGCCCCACCTATGACTGCATGAGGCTTTGAGGGGATATCCAGACACAGGCCATAACAAAGGGTAAGTCTTTTTAATCCAAAATAGTGCAAGACAAAGAAAACAAAGTTGGGCTTGTGGATATGGTCCACAGTCTGCCAGTTTGAGACCTCTGGTTTAGAAGGATACCAGGCAGAATGGTAGATGGCTATTTATAAGAAACTGAAGGTCACATTTCGCTTTAAGGTTCAATGATTCTAATGCTTATGTAATATGACTCCTAAATAAGATGGTCATTTCAAATTATATTCCTGGTTCCATTACTAAGGTACTGTGTGGCTCTGGACCTATCTTTTTCCATTCTCAGGTATTTATTCTTTCCTATGTAAAATAAGAACATTATTAGATAATCTAGAGGGTCTTCTAGTTCTACTATTCAATGAATCTTGAAAAATAATGGGAGGGGAGGGATAGCCACATAAGAGCAAATTATGTATCTCATGAATCATCTATTAAGTATGCTTGCCCTCCTCCACTCTACACATGCATGCACACATACACGGAACAAAATGAAAGAACTGGAACAAGAGCAAGCCTCTGGACCCAGTTGTAGCAAACTTTAAAGAACAAGAAATTATA
>NW_004955475.1:7661433-7672891 GCF_000276665.1 Chinchilla lanigera
TTAATAATACTTTAACAAATAATTTACAAGAAAAAAGAAAGGTAAAGGGGAAATCTATACATTGGGAACATGGTAAAAATACAGAGTCCTTATTGTATATCAAGCCTAGGCCTCTGTGTTCTTTAATAGCCCTCCAAGTGATTCCTGTGCTTATTAAAGTTGGAGGACTATGGTCATAGATTAGGCATCCCAAAACTATAGCAATCAGACAAAATTCAGTATACCAGGTGTATTTTTATTAAGAAAAAGCAGTTTCGCTGTTCATTTAAATATAATCCAGGGCTGTTTTCATACTACAGTGATGAAACTGTGTCGCTGTGATTGGGGTAATATCACTTCACAAGGCCTAAAATATGTACTACCTGACTTTTTGTGGAAACATTTGACAACCTCGACATGAAATTAAAATGCCTTAAAAATATTTCCTCATATTGCCATGTATATGTGCAATTTGGATACTATTCAAAGAGGAAAATGATATATTTGAAACTACTGGGTATTTGAACACAGAATATTGCATATTAAGTAATTATTATTAATTTCTTTTGAGATGTGATAATTTTATTATACTTAAGTTTACAAATAGTTTTCTTATTAAGATACAAACTGAAATGTTTATGGATGAAATAAATATGATGTCTTGGATTTCTTTCAAAATAACATGCGAAGAGAAGGAAAAAATGGAGGATACAGATGACAAAAAATGGTCCCATGTTGATAACAGTTAAAGCTCAGTGATGGATACACAAGAGTTTTTCTATTTTTCCATACACGTTTAAAATTTTATACAATAGAAAATTCTTTAAAAGGAAAAGATAATAAGGGAGAGAAGAGTAAGTTAGTGTTCCAAAGAAGCAGGATCCTACTCAAGAATGGTGCCCTTTGGAAAGGTCAGATAGCTTTAGTTTCCTCCACTGGTGCTATAGCAACTGTAAATTAGTTTACATACTTAAATACAGGACAATGACTTCCATTTCATCAATGCCATCAATTGCAATCAGATTTTATTTCATGTACCACTAAGAAAAATTTCACTGTCAAATCATCATGTAATATTTTTAAGACATTTAAATAGAAAATTAACTGAAAATAAACATAACTGAAATGACTACATTAGCAGCAGGTATTACCATGTTCATACAGGCAGACTATAGTTATTTCATAATGGTTACTTTCCAACAGTGATTTTGAGAAGACATTGATAGTAAGCTATATCCAGAATTCAGATTTAGCAAAGAAAAGTGCTCACAGAACTGATGAAATTTGGTACATGTTTTTGTTAGTTTACATATGTACTCCGGGGTGGCTTAGTTTTTACTGTAATATTCTAATTATAAATACATATATACTCTAAGGATGAATTAATATTTTAAACACTAAGTAGAAACCAAAAGGACTGCTATAAGCTATAACTAATTTCACATCCAATTAACACTGAAGCCTTTGTTAATTACATGATAGGTGGTAAAAATGATTTTTTTCATTGCCTGGATGTGTTTAAGCTATACAGGTTTGATAGAAATACTGTACAGACAATCCAGCTCTGCATACACAGGGCAGAAGAGTATAGCAATGGTCAATTTTAACATCAGTAAGGTAGACAAACTAGTATTTTGCATCTTCAGATGTGATATAACTTAATATACATATCACCTGTGATTTGTTCTACCAAAAAATATATGAGGAATCTATTTAGCCTTTAGATATAACCTCTGCTTTACAAAAAATACAGGCAATAGGGGGAAAATCCAAAAAATAATACAATGAAGATTGCAATAAAATAGTAAGCTACAATCTGTAGGACAACCGGCCTTGTCAATAAACCAGTGTCATAAAAAGTGGGGAACTGTACTAGATTTAAGAGATGAAAAGGATATATATAAGAAGTACATACAATGTATAGTCCTATGTTGAATACTAGTTTATGCAAGTATAAATGAAGGGTATTTTTGGTTCATTAAGAAAATGTTAATATGGTCCAGAAAGGTAGAGAGTGTTGATCTGAAAACAGGTAATCTAAAGAATATGATAATTTTGTCTTGGTAAAAAACATACATATGTATAGATAGATAAACACAGAGAAAGAGAGAGAAGGGAGGGAGGGAGAGAAATTCAAAAGAATATGTATTATATTATCATGCTGGGAATGGAAAGCTTTTACGTTTTTTCCTGTATTTTCAAATTTGTATAATGTTCCACACTGCTTCCAAAATAACAAGAAGTATTATTACAAAAAAGAGAAAGTTCCACTAATCCTAAAACCTGTGACCTTTACAATGGTAATCCAGGCCTGAGACTGCACAGTCTTGTGTTTGCACACTAGATCATAGGGTTGTACCTCTTGGTTCCAATTTTGTCACTATAATATTGTCTCGTCTGCCTCAAGTGAAACTGTTGTAACAGATGCTGTCAGAACATGTGAGAGAAAAGAGAGACGGGACTTCACTGAATTTATAGAACATGTTACATAACTCTTTCTGCATCTGTTCATTGGCAAACACATGTCTGAATGACAGAATTAGGCCAGAGGCTTGCTTCCATTATAATACTCCACTAGTAGTGAGATTGCTGGGGAGGGGAAGCATAGTGGCCTCCTATCTCTGACTAATAGAAACTTCAGGCATCAAAAAGAAGTGGATAATTGGGAACCCTAAAATGGCTGAGGTTAGTTTGTTTCTGCCTGATATTACCCAAGAAAGAGGCTAGCAGCGGGAACATGTTGCAAAGGCATAGACAGAATCATCAAATAGATTATGAGAACAGCATCTGGCAGACAGGATAATTATGTGCATTTTTAAAGCACATGAATTTTCTTCTGTATAAATTTCCTAAACTAAACTTGTATTTAAATTTCCATTTTCCATACAATTTTTAGTTATAAAGATTCTTCAAACGTATAAAAATGCTAAAAGATTGGTGCTAGGAACACTCAGCCGATATCTAGATTTAAGACTTAAAACCTGGCCCCATTTTCCTTCTCTCTCTGTATATCTTTGCTGACACTTTTAAAAGTAGATTGTTTTAACCTTAAAATATTTTACAATGCATTTTCAATGAACAAGCAAATCTTACTATAAAACCACAGTAACATATTTACATCTTTAAAATGTCCAGTGTAATTCTATATCATCTAGCTTACATACAAATTTTCTCAAATGTCACTGAAAGTCTTTCATAGACAAGTTATTCCAATATAGATGCAGTCAAAATTCATACAGTGCATTTGTTTCTTTAGTCTCAGTAGAAAACAGAACCCTTACATGTTTTTGATAAGTCCAAGCCAGTTGTCTTATCAAATATTCTCTATTTTTCTATACCTTTTATTTTCTGTGTACCTGATGGGTTTAATTTGAATCAGATTCAACATTTTTGGCAAAAGCACTGCATAGACTATGCCCTATACTTCTTGCTGTATTGACTTGGATGGCATATAAGGTCAGTATGTACCAGTATTAGTGATGCTAACTTTCATTAACTACTTAAGGTAGTGTCTAGCTCTCACACTGCTTTAGTGCAAAACAGTTTTTATTTCATTTTAATTAGTAAGAAATCTATAAGCAATACAATGAAATTATGTAAATGCCCTGTTCCTCAATACTCTTTTACCTAATGGTTTTGATGACTGCATAAAACAGGAGAGTGAAGTTGCAGGCTAGAGATGATTCTATCATTCCTCCTACATTGATTGACTGGTGTTCTTCTATAATAAAGAGTTACCCTTTCTTTACCAAACACCAGGAGGTATTCTTTACTCATTGCATTACAATCAAATCCTGGTGTTGAGGTTGCCCCAAATGTCATTAGCATCAGCCCTTTCAAGCAGGTAGGTTCTTATATCCTTTTAAATATAACCCTATTAGTATATTTATTCCACCTTGCTATGTGGCCCAATTTATCCAAGGCTCAACTCGCATATTTTTGACCTCACACCTGGAATTGGCCATTTCTTGAAGCATCTCTAGCTCCAATGAAAAGGGAGTGCTATTTGAAACAGGAACTGGGCACTAGGTATATTCATTGCTTTTTGGGTGAAGTCATTTCAACATAGGTTTAGTGAATAGATGATTTTCCTTCTTATTTTAAAATAATGAATTCATATCAACATTCTCAATTTAACTTTAATGTTACATAAAATTTCTTTGCATCTTTAATTTTGTATCCATATATCTTTTTATATCACAAATTTTGGTTCTGATAACATTAATGTATTTACTGTTCTATCCTTGTGAGATATGTATGTGTGTGCATTTTAAATCATAATTATATCACTCCCAATAAACCTACTGAATAATGCTTAAGAGCTCTTTGCAGCTCTTCTTGGTTTTAAAGTATATCACATTAAGCATAAGTCAAAGGACACTGTTAACAAATTAGTTGAAATAACTGCTTTTTTGTGTCACTATTATACCAAATTGATAAACATGTGAATTCATTTGCTCTTTTGGTGTTCAGTTTTAAGATGATAATATTTATTTTTGACAGTGTTATTTTTGGACATTAAATTATTAATATGGTTTAAAAGTCAAAACTATATAAATAGTAAATGTTAGTGGAACCTAGTTCTTATCCTTATACTCGCCACATTATTTAACACTCCTCCCTATATAAACATTTTCATTAGTTTATATTTTAACTTTATTGTGATATATTTCAAATGATATAAATTCAATTTATAAAAGGGAAATTAACATTTTTAATATATTCACATGATGGTGCAGCTATCAAGATTCAAGAAGTTATCATTACTCCAAAAAGAAATTCCACATCTATTACCAGTCAAACTCTATCCCTTCTCATACCACTACTTCTTGGTTGTTGGCAACAACTAATTTACTTTCTATCCCTATAGATTTAGCATTTTATATAAACAGAGTCATCTATGGACTTTTATATTGGATTTCTTTTACTTAGCATAATGTTTCCAAGATTTGCCCATAGTGTAGCATGTATCAGGACTTCATTCCTTTTAATGGCCAAATAATATTCCACTGTATTGTTATTTTGTCTATCCATTCATCTATTAATGGACATTTGATTATTTCCACCTTTGTATAGCTATGAATAATGTTGCTATGACCATTTATATACAAGTTTTTGTATGGACATATGTTTATGTTTGTTTTGAGTATATACTTAGGAATAGAATTTCTGAGCAATGTAGTGACTGCATTTAAGCTTTGCAGTTGTGAGTATTTTTAAAATTTATCTTGCTGGACTTCATTTGAGAAATATAATAAAATAAATCATGAGGATTTTAAAAATTTATCTGACTGGATTTCATTTGAGGAGATTAATACAATGTGTATGTTCAGTCTTATTTTCCTCACAAGAAAATTAGCATATTATGTACCCTGGTTTAAACCATGTGTTTTTTGCTGATTTTTGTCTTATACCCTGAAGTCTGTAATGCACTCTAGAAATTACTACAAAAACAAGTTCTCTGATATCTTTCTCATTCTGTTTTATTATGATTGCATAATACATAGTTCACTATACCTTTACTTAGTCAATAAGTCTTTGCTGCTGGAACTGATATTATTTCCAATCTTTTCTTATTAAAATTCTGGTGCAATTGCAAACCTTGTGCATATTTGTGCAGGTTTATCTTTACATTTGATGCCTAAAAGTGGGACCGCTAGAACCAAGGTTTGCTAACTCCTGGCAAGAGTGCTTTCGGCATGTTTTTGAGCCAAGTAAGTTTATCTTTATTCACACACTGAATCCTCTGGCTAGGAAGCACCACTGTGGAGCATATGTGTCCATTCCACAAACCTATCTCATAGCCTATCATGAAGCCCACTGTCTGCAAAGCTGCTGTTACTACACTGCTGCACCAGAGTAAGGCAAATACTCTTAAAATCTTGAGATGTTCCTATGTGTTTGTACTGTTCTCAGGTTCTTTGTCATCCACATTAACAGTCCTGCAAGTTCAGCTTTACTCTTCTCATTGTACAGATTACCAAATAGGTTCAGAGTGGATTGTCTATGATTATATAGCTAAAGTAGTTACACAGCTGCCACTCAAAACCTGCTTTGTCTAACAGCAAAGCCTGTACCCACTGTACTCTACCTTAGTGCTACCCTCTGACAGACAAGTCAGCTACACGATGACTCTGACAGGATACATACGAAGGTCAATACACATTCACCTTCTGTAGAGTACTCAGTCTGTCCAGCAAGCAGCTGGGAGTAAGGATTACACAAACTGGGACTCATGAGCAGGTTCTCTGCGATCCAGTCAGGTGGGCTACTACTCTGACAGAACTCTTTCTGAAAACCCAGCAGTTACTTACTTGACCAAGTGTCTTATCAGAAGTTCCAGCATCTCACGGTTCTTTTCTGGTAGCTTGTATACAAGGGAATGAATAGCTCCCAGCCTGTAATCCAGGTTGTCTGATTCTGTCAAAGGAAATAGTGTGAGAAATGGTTTGGCTTTCTGGACAAATGGACTGAGAAAACCTTCCTGTATATACACATCCACATAAACAGACACACAGAGGCATAGACGCAGAAAAAGACAACCAGAGATACAGAGTCAAAGACAAAGAGAGATAGAGAGATAAGTAAGCACAGAGAGAGGGAGAGAACAAAAGCTACAGAGAAAGAGACAAAGAAACTTAGAGGGATGGCAAAAATAGAAGCTAGAAGAGAATACAAGACTGTCTCAGAGGCACACGGAGTTCTACTCACAGCAGGTTGCACTTATAGTCCCACACATAAACTTCACGTTGGAAACCCTTTCCTGTCCACCTATCTTGGGGTAATCAGTGAGATGCTGCTGCCCCTGGGTTCCTAGGAAAATTACCAGAAGACCCAGAAGTGCAGAGCAAACTTCCCTGTCTCAACAAAGACCCATTAGTAGGTCAAGATCTCTGAATCCTTATCCTGCCCTCCACACAGGGAACAATGCAAGATAAGAGTGTGTCCTGGTGAGAGACAGTCATATATAGTGGACTCAGCCAAAACTCTTAGCGGATCTTCAACTGCCAACCCTGGAGGTGATTCTGTATGCCCTATTTCCCATGTACCCTTCAGTCCTCTCCCTCAGTCTTTTTATCTAGAAAACTAGAAGCTAATGCTAAAAGACTAGGTACAATGTTTTATAACACAACTGAAAATAACTTGAACACAGGCAAAGTATTGAAAGAAGCTGAAAGAGCGCTATAGTGCTACTGTTTTGCTGTCCCTTGGTAATGTAAGCTAGTTTTCTTGTTCTGACGGAAGAGGTGCTAAATAAATAAAAGTCTTTATATCTGTCACACCTCTCAAGGTAGCCAATTTTTTCCAACCTATTCAACTAACACTGATTTATGAAAAATCACACAACTCTTGAGTTAGCATACAGGGATACTCTAACATGGGAGTGGGCAAAATAAGTGTATGTTTTTGGTGTTTAGGCCTTAAGCAGTTTTCTGGGCTTATTGATGTAAACGTTAAGAAGAAACCAGGACAGCACAATTAAATAGTTATATAAATACTTACTGGCAGCTGAGACCAGCTCTTTATGAAGCCTGTAGGTCATGACAGGTTCAGAGAGATTCCTGAAATTATGGAAAACGGTAAGTTCCTTCGGAGAGGGAGTAGTCAGACCTTGATTCCTAGTTCCATAGGCAGCATGGCAGAAATTTGGGAACCCAACAGCTTAATGTGATTTTTCTTAACCTGAAGCTTTATAAAGGGAGTCCAAGTTGCTAGTAATTCAATAGAAAACATACAAAAGTACAAGCTGAGGCATCTAGCAAGGTCTCCAATCAGCCTCCAAAAGTGAAAGGAAGGGCAAACCAGTCCTGCAAAGATCTGAAATAGACCTACTCTGAGAGCTACCATGCATCCCTTACAATTTGATAGATCCATGGAATTTCTGAAGTATTTTTGCACCTATCCTTGAACATTTGTTCCTTACAATGATCCCGTATGAAGAAATGATTACATTATTCAAATCGCAATGTGATGCTCAAATGAGTTTCTCCATTTGGTGAAAATATACTGGCTGGTAAAAAGAAACCCAAAATTCTGTCTGGCATTGTGCCAGGTATTAGGGATCCAAAGATGAATACAAAATAATCCAAATTTCTAAGAAGCTAAAAGTCTTGTCAAGGAAAGTGTCACATACAAAATTTTCAATTCAGTGGGATAAGTGCATAAACCAAAGGTATATGGTAATGTGGCTCAGAGGGAAGAAGTAATTAGTAATAATAACAGCAAACTTTCTATCATTTCAAGTGATCTGTACGTTTTAACTCATTTAAATCTCATGGCAACGTGGGAAAGTAGGTGCTATGATTATATCCATTTTATAGATGAGGAAAATAAGGACTAGGAAAGGTTAAAGAACACACTCAAGAGAGAAACAGCTTCTCCCATGATATTTGGAATACAGATGCTGGAATATAGCAACATGAGGAAGAAAAGGAGGAGGCAAGTGGATCTCAAGGACCCTGCAAGGATCTGAAGTAAGAATTAGAGCCCACAGGGAGAGCAAAGAGAGGGACCACAGTGCAGAAGATGGAGAGGTCAAGCTGTACTTTCTCCCTGAGTCTGGGCTCCAGGTGTGGGAGGGGCAGCTAGAACTTGCAGAGGCATGTCGACTATTGGTGACCTGAGAGGCCTCCATAGAGAAATGCACCAGTAGAACAGAACAGTGGACATTGCCTACTACAGTGGCTGGTGAGTTATTTGGGGTCAGGTGCACCCCAGGTGAGGGCAATGGGCCAGTAGCCATCTTGAAAAGGGGCCAATGGAAGTCAGAAGTCAGAGCAGCTGCTAATTGGCTCCATCTAGTGGTTCTGGTGCAATTGAGCACAAGCAGGCAGGAGATCAGAAAGTTGAGCTCAAACCAGTGGGAGGCACTCGGAGGGTTGCAGGCTGAAAGACTCAGGTCTCAAAGAGGTAAAGAAAGTAACTACAAACTTGTTAAGGGAACAATCCATGAGGAGGAGATAACAATCATAAATATATATGCACCAAATATAAGCATAGCCAACTATATAAAACAAACATTAATGGACTTGAAAAATCAAATAAGCACTAATACAACTGTAGTGGGGGACCTCAGCATCCCACTGTCACAAATAGATCAACTAGACAAGAAATCAACAATGAAACATTAGAGCTGATCCAAACTTTTGAACAAATGGACTTAGTAGATGTCTACAGAGTATTCCATACTGCAATATCAGAACACATATTCTTCAACACATATTCTTCTCAATTGCACAATGGATATCCCCAAAGGAGATCACATACTAATTCACAGAACATGCTTAAGTAAATGTAAAGCAGTTAAAATTATCTCATGCATATTATCAGATCATAATGCAATGAAATGGGAAAGAAAAGACAAAAGAAACCACAAAAACTGCATAAACAGGGAATTTAAATAACACCCTCCTAAACAACCAATGGGTCACAAATGAAATTAAAAAAGAAATCAGACAGTTTCTATAATTAAATAACAATGCCAATAAACATACTGGAACTTATGGAATACAATGAAAGCAGTTCTACAAGGGAAATTTATAGTAGTAAATTCCCACACCAGAAAAACAGAATGAGTACAAGTAAATAACCTAATGTTCAAACTCAAGCTTCTAGAAAAGGAAGAATAAGTCAAGCCCAAACCTTACATGAGGGAGGAAACTGTTAATATTAGAGCAGAAATTAGTGCAATTGAGACTAAGAAAACAATACAAAGAATTGAAGAATTTAAGAGTTGGTTCCTTGAAAGATTAAATAAAATAGGTAAGCCAATAGCCGACCTTATCAAAAAAAGAAAGAAATAAAAGACACAAAACCATGCAATTAGGAATGAAATGGATGCAATCACAATGAATTATGCAGAAAATTATTATAAATAGCTACTTTGAGAACCTCTGTACTAATAAGATACAAAACATAGAAGAAATACACAGATTTCTGCATACATAGGAATTACCAAAGCTAAATAAAGAAGATGCAAAGATTCTAAATAACCCAGTATCAGTCAAATGAAATTGAAAATATAATTAAAAACACAACAACAAACAAAAGGCTAGGTTCTGATGGACTCATTACTGAATTCTACGAGAACTTTACAGAATATCTAATACCACTACTTCTCAAACTCTAATGAAATTGAAACTGAAGTAATACTCCCAAACTCATTCCTGGAAGCAAGCATTATCCTGATACCAAAACCAAAGAAGCCTTCAACCAAAAAAGAGAGCTACAGGCCAATCTCCCTAATGAGCACAGATATAAAAGTTCTCAATAAGATACTGGCAAAGATAATTCAGAAAAATAATGAAGATTAACACTATGATCAAGTAGGATTCATCCCAGGGATGCAGTAATGGTTTAATATATGCAAATCAATAAGTGGAATACACCATATTAACAAAGAGAAGGAGAGAAACCATAAGTTCATCTCAAAAGATCCAGAAAAGGCATTTGACAAAGGCCAACACACATTCATGATAAAAACCCTACAGAAAATTGGAATAGATGGTCTTTATCTCAATCTGATAAAAGCCATCTATGACAAACCAAGAGCAAATATCATGCTAAATGGTCAAAAACTGAAAGCTTTCACTTTAAAATCAGGAACAAGAAAAGGATGTCTACTGTGAACACTCTTATTCAATATAGTTCTGGAAACATTAGCTAGAGCAACAAGATAAGAAAAAGAAATAAAAGGAATAAGGACAGGAAAGGAAAATTTAAATTATCATTATTTGTAGGTGACATGATACTCTACATAGAAGACCCCAAAAACTCCCCCAAAAGACTTCTAGATTTAATAACCAAATCCTGTACTGTAGCTCAGTACAAAGTTAATACTCAAAAATCAGTAGCATTCCTGTACACAAATAACAAAGACATGGAGAGAGAAATTAGAAAAACCACACCTTTTATAACAGCATCAATAAAAATGAAATACTTAGGAATCAATCTAACAATGGAACTGAAAGATTTAAACACATGAAACTACAGTACTCTAAAAAAGGAGACTGAAGAGGAAATCAGGAAATTGAAAGGTATCCCTTCTTATTGTGTAGGAAGAACCAACATAGTGAAAATAGCCATACTCCCAAAATTGTTATACAGATTTAATGCAATCCCTATCAAAATATCAAAAGCATACCTTACAGAAATAGAAAAGAATCCTTAAATTAATCTAACCATCCTTAAGTTAATTCTACAAGAGACCTAGAATAGCAAAGGCAATTCTGGGAAACAAAGGCAAGGCAGGGAGTATCACATTCCAAATTTGAAATTAGGGCTTGGGGATTTAGCTGGGCTTGGGGATTTAGCTCAGTGGCACAGTGTCTGCCCGGCAAGCGCAAGGTCATGAGTTCCACTCCTGGTACCGGAAAAAAACCAAACCCCCCCAAAAAAAAGAAACAGATTTGAAATTATACCAGAAAGCTACTGTGATTTAAAAAAAAAAAAAAAAAGCAGGATTTTGCTAAAAAAAAAA
>NW_004955475.1:7672991-7681115 GCF_000276665.1 Chinchilla lanigera
ATGCTGGAAAAACTGGGTTTCCACATGCCAAAGACTAAAACTAGACCCATTTCTCTCACCATGTGCTAAACTAAAATTGAAATGGATAAAAGGGCTAAATATTAAAGGAGAAACACTAAATTTACTGGAAGACAGAATAAGTAGAACCCCTGAAGACACAGGTGTAGGCAAAGATGTTATGAACAAAACCTTAATGGCAAAGAAAATATCACAAAGAATCAAAATCTGGGATCTCACTTTATTAAAAACCTTTTGCACAGCAAAAGAAACTACAAACAGAGTGAAAAGACAATATACAGAGTGGGAAAAAATTTTTTGCTACTTATTCCTCAAAGGACTACTATATAGCATATATAAAGAACTTAAAAAAATCTGATTCTCACCCCCAAATTTAAAGACCTAATCCATAAGTGGGCATATGAAATGAAAAGATACTTCTCAGATGAAGTAGAAAGAGCAAATAAATATATTAAAAAATGTTCACCATTACTGGTAGATGGAGAAATGCAAACTAAAATAGTAGTGGACATTCCGTCTCACTTCAGAAACAATGGGTATTAACAAGAAAGCAACCAATAACAAATACTGGCAGGGCTGTGGGGAAAAAGGAACACCCCACCCCCATTGGTAGGAGTATAGACTGATGAAACTACTGTGGAAATCAGTGTGGAGATTCTTCAAAAACCTGAAACAAAAGGTTCCATTTGACCCACCTATTTCCCTTCTTGTTATCTTCCCAAAAGAATTAGAAGAATCATACCACAGTGATATATGCCTACTCATTTTTATGCATCACACTTTGTAACAGTTAAATGTTGGAAACAGACCAAACGCCATAAACTGATGAATGGATAAAGAAGATGTGGTTTTATTTCTATAATAGACTACTACTCTGCCATAAAGGAGGATAAACTTGAGACATTTCTAGGTAACTGTATGCACCTTGAGATCATACTCTTAAGTGAAATAAATCAAATAAACATGTTCAAATATCATCTAATTTCTCTGGTATGAGAAATCAAAAGAGTAAGTAAGGATCAAAATATGTTATAGATACTGTGAAATAGGAAGAAAATGTTCAAGTAAGAAGGGGAAATAGGGAGGGGGGAGAGAGAAAGGAAGGAAGGGAAAAGGAAAAAATAGAAAGAAAAGAAGAGAAAAATAACTTTTTGTAAATAAGGAGTGAAAAATGAGTTGAAAGGAGGGGTGGGAAAGCAGGAAAAAAAAAGAAGAATCAAGATATATTATGTACACGTACAAATTCCATATGATGATTATCATTATGTATATCTAAAATGTACCAATAAAAGTATAAAGAAAAAAAAAACAGAATACATCCAAGAACTAATAATACAGAACTAATAAGTGGCAGAACACAGTCTGTCTCCAGGTTCCATGCTGTTCACTACACTATACTGTCTGTCACTACTGTTATAATCATCTAGACATAGGACAATAAAGACTTAAATAGAAATAGTGAAAACAGAAATAAAAAGATGAAGATAATTCTTGGAATGATATTAAAGATAGAAATCTTTCATTGATTATGATGGTGAGGAAGCGAGTAATATGGTTTGGGTGAGTGGACAGAACAGTAAGAGAACTATAGATACTAAACCAGAGAGATATTGAATTAGCACAGGGGAAATGGCTATATAAAAAGCTGGACAGAGAGCTAGGCATAGTGGCATATACCTATAATCCCAACACTCTTGAAGGCTGAGATAGAACTACAATTTCAAACTCATCCTGGTCAACTCAGCAAGGTTCTGTCTCAAAATAAAAATTAAAAGGGATGGGGGAGGCTGGCAATGTATATCAGTGAAAAGGTCCTGGGTTCAATTCCTAGTACTGCAAATAAAGAAGAAAAAGTTTGCCACGAACAAAGGAGGATGGTTAAAACCATGAAAATAAATGCCTCAGTGCCAACAGTAATTATTAACTGGCAGCCCAACAGCTATAGGCCTTCTCATATTTCTTATTTGGCCAGTACACTGTATAAAAATGAAATATAACATAACCAATAATCAAAATGTAAAAAAATTAATATATTTCATATAAAAATCTATATTTCTCATTTCTGATGACAAAGAGAAAAATCTGTGACCATTCGGTCCGTATGATTGTAGAAGTAAAGAATACTACTACCTGTATGTAAAGAAAGGACCTGTTATGCAAATAAAGGTTTAATGTGTAACATGTTTATTTAGTCTACCTTGCTCATTTTCATTTTCTGGGCCCTGTAGATATTTGAGGTTTTCATCCTTCCAGTGTAGTAGAAAGAAAAGAAAAGAAAGCCTTGGGAAGTATCAGGGATAAATAGCATAAAGGGTGGTACAAGAGCTTACAGCAAAATCATAAGCAAACAATACACCAAAATCCAAAAGACTGAAGAGGGTTTAACAGTTACAAGCACTACAAACATGTCACATAAGGTAAAGACAATTGTCCTGTGTGTGCAACATTGAGGGAGTCACTGCTGACTTTGACAAAAGCACATGCAGTGGCACAGTGAGACAGTCAGATTACAGTGGGTGAACAGTATACTGAGGGATTAGTTAAGAAGTGGAGACAGGATATGTATAATACTTGATACAGCAGCCTGGATAGAAAGGGGTGGAGGATCTCATTAGACAATCTTCTCTAAGTTCCAGGCTTGAAGTATCATCTATTATAAAGTCAATGATTCCCAAATTTTTAGTTTAATCCCAGAACTCATCTGAGTTTTAATCGAATATATTCAATTGTCTGTGTAATACAGTGCCCTTATTTTCTTCAAAGACACTCAAAATCCAACTTGTTTTCTCCCTCATATCTTGCCTTTTTGTACCCCAACCAGCAAATGCATGGCCATCATTTGGCTGTATGGCCTAGAAATGAGGATGTCGTCTTTTTACCTGCATTTCCCTAATCCCCATATATAATTCAACACCATTAGTCCCTAAATGTCTTGAATATGCTTATTTCTATTAATCTCCAATGTGACTCTCTGGTCCAAGCAGGAGCATCACCTTTTGTCTGGAAGAAAGCAATAGCCAGCTAATTGTTTTCCACCATTTGTTACCTTCTAATCTAATCTCCATACTAAATTTTCCCCAAAATACAAATCTTATCATGTAACTCCCCGCTTGTAATATTTCAATACATTCTCATTCCTTTTAAGGTAAGTCTAGATGCTAACTCTTTCTGTTTTATTTGTATTAGCACACGTTAGTAGTAATGATTACATTCATCATAGATATTAGGTACATGTACATAACACATCTTAATTCTTTTTTTTCATCCCCTTCCCTTCTTCTCCTTTTCATTCCCTCTGTCTCTTGGTCCTCTTCCCTTTTGCAGAAGATCTATCTCCCTGTTTCCTAGTATCTTTTACTTTGATTTATCATTTATGTGTATCTTGAGTTTTTGTATAAGAAAATCCAAAATCCATGCAATATTTAAGCTTGTGTGTCTGACTTATTTCACTGAATATTATAGTCAAGAGGGGCATCCATTTTCCTGCAAATGACTCAAGTTTCTCCTTCCTTATGGCAAAGCAGTATGCTATTATGTATAAGCACCACATTTTCTTTATCCATTCATCTGTTGAAGGATGTACAGGCCACTTTCAAGATTTAGCTGTTATGAGGTGTGCTACAGTACTTCATGTAAAAACAAATCAGGAGAGGCAAAGGAGATAACTAAGTATTGGTTAAAACAACAATTCAACAGTAAGATGTAACAATTATAAACATATATGCACTGCACAATGGGCACCAAACTTCATAAAATAAATACTACGGAACATGATAGATTAGATAAATAACAACACAATTATAGTGGGGGACTTCAATGCTCTACTTACACTAATAGATCAACTAGACAAAATATCAGCAAATACCACAGCTGAACAAAACCTTTGAAAAAGTGAATTTAATAGATAGCTACCAAGTGTTCAAGCCAACAACAGAATAGATATTCTTCTCAGCAGCACTTAGAACATTCTCCAAAATTCACATGTTGGCCCATAAAGCATACTTAAGTATATAAGAATTGAAATCATCTCACCCATAGTATCACATCATAGTACAATGAAATTATAACTCAATGGCAAAAGAAACCACAGAAATTATGCAAATACATGGAAATTAAATAATATACTCTTGAATGATCAGTAAGTCACAAAAGAAATCAAAGAAGAAACTGGAGAGATCCTAGAATCAAACAATAATGCCAGTGCAATATATCAGAATATATGGAACACAATGAAAGCAGTCCTGACGTGAAAGTTTATAGCTGTGAATGCTTACACTAGAAAAACAGATCCAGCCAAAATAAACACCCTAATGATCCACTGAAAGATCCTAGAAAAATAAAAACAATTCAAACACAAAGCTAGTGCAAGGAAGGAAATTATAAAGCTCAGAGCAGAAATTAATGAAATTGTGACTAAAACATACAAAAAATTAACTAATAAAAGAGCTGGTTCTTTGAAAGAATAAACAAAATAGGCAAACTTTAGCCAATCTTACCAGAAAGAAAGAAAGAAAAGACCCAAATCAATTCAACTACAAATTAACTAGATGAAATTACAACAGAAACTGCCAAAATCCAGAAGCCAATAAGTACCTACATTGAAAACTTGTACCCTAATAAATTACCAACTCCAGAAGAAATATAGATTCTAAGATGCATACGAATCACCACCACTGAACCACGAATATATAAAAATGATGAATAATCCAGTAACAGGCAATGAAATTGAAGCAGCAATAAAACACCTACCAACTAAGAAAAGCCTAGGGCCCAATGGATTTACCATGGAATTCTACAAAAACTTGAGGAGATATCTAATGGCAATATTCCTCAAACTCTTTAATGAATTTAAAAGGGAAGGAGTATCCCACAGTCATTCCTGGCAGCTAGTAGTACTCTGATTCTAAAACCAGACATGGACCCAACCAAAACTATAAGCCAGACTATAAGCCAGTCTCTCTAATGAACACAGATGCACAAATCCTCAACAGGATACCAGCAAATAGAACACAACAAATCATGGAAAATATCATACATTATTAACAAATAGGCTTCATTTCAGGGATATAAGTATGGTTCAACATATACAAATCAATAAATATAATACAGCATATAGACAGATCATCTCAATAGACGCAGAAAAAAGCCCTTCACAAAACATTCAGTCATAACAAAAATCCCTGAAGAAAATAGGTATAAAAGAACCTTATCTCACTCGGATAAAAGCCATTTATGGCAAATCTACTGTCAACATAATATTAAATGATAAAGTTGAAAACTTTTCTTCTAAATCAGGAACAAGACAAGAATGTTCATTATCACCATTCCTGAATAATATATTTTAGTGACTGAAATATGAGCTAGAGCAATCAGGCAAGGAAAAGAAACAAAAGGAATGTGTACGGAAAAGGAAGAACTCAAAGTAGCATTATGTGCAGACACCATGATTCACTTCATAGAAGACACAAAAATTCTACCATAAGATTCCTACAATTAATAAATTCAGCAATGTAACAAAATACAAAATTAACACACAAAAATCAATAACATTTCTGTATATCAATAATAAACTCAACAATAAAAGAAATTAGGAAAACTATACCATTCAAAAGAGCACCAAGAAAAAGTTAATAATTAAAAATTAACCTAAAAAAGGAAGTGAAAAACCTCTAAAATTAAAACTACAATAGTCTGAAAAAGAAGATCAAAGAGGACATCAGAAAATGGAAAGATATAACCTATTCCTGGATAGGCAGACCCAATATTTCAAAATAGCCATACTTCCAAAACTGATACACACACTTAATACAATCCCCATCAAAATACCAACAGCACTCGTAGGTCTAGAGAAAACAACCCGAAATTCATATGAAAATAAAAGGCACCCATAATAGCAAAAGCAATCCTAGGCAATAAGAGCAAAGTAGAAGGCATCATAATCTTGGATTTCAAGTTATAATACAAAGCTATAATAATAACAGCATGGTATGGGCATAAAAACAGACATATGGATCAATGGAAAAGAATAGAGGATGAAGGAGCAACTCCAGGGATATTCAGTCATCTGACCTTTAGAAAAGGGACAAAAACATATGCTGGAGGAAAGATAGATAAATGGTACTGGGACATCTGGCTTTCCAAATGCAGTATCTAGACCCACCTCTCTCATCATGCACTAAACTAAAATCAAAATGGAGCAACAATCTAAATGTTAAAAAAGAAATACTTAATCTGCTAGAAGATAAAATAGATGAAACTCTTAAAAACATAAGCATTGTACAAGAAATAACATCAAGAATCCACAAATGGGCTCATATCAAATTGAAAAGTTTCTGTACAGAAAAGGAAACAAAAGAATGACTCAACAACCTAATAAATGGGAAAAATTGGTCAGCTATTCCTCAGACACAGGATTAATATCTAGAATAAAAAAAATTAGACTGTCCCAATAAAGACCCAATCAAAACTGGGCAACTGAAATAATAGACACTTCTCGGTGGAAGTATAAATGGCAAATAAATACACGAAAAATGTTCAACATCTCTGGTCATTAGAGAAATACAAATTAAAACAACACAGATTCTGTCTTCAGAAAGAATGGCTATCAATAAGAAATCAAACAATAACAAATGCTGATGAGGCTGCAGGGAAAAAGGAACCCTTGTGCATTGTTGGTGGGAATGTAAACTAGTACAATCATTATAGAAATCTGTATGGAGATCCCTCAAGAAAACTAGGAATTTCATTTGACCCAGCTATTTTACATACTGGTATCCTCTCAAAAGACTTAAAGGCATCATAGACTCCTGGGAATAGAGAGAGGGGAAGAAGAGGCCCCAGAAACAGTGCCTTATAAGCCAGAGACACTTAGGTTTAAAATATTAGCTGTGCTTATGAATATTACTCATGATATAAAGGATCACCTCAGTTTCCTCATCTGTAAATGAGTATTGTATACACTATCGTGCACAGTTATTGAGAGAAAGAAACAATGACAGAAAAAAAAAGAAACAATGACAGTTAAAGTAAGCAAGTAGTACACTGCCTAGCACAGAATAAACCTTGCAGTAGCAGTTCCTTTTGTCTTTGGCAGATGCAGAAGAAGTATTCCTGGAAAGACCATTAATTTTTACTTACATCATATGGATTAAGGTATGATATACAGTATCTCTCTCATTATTTTTGTTCAAATATAATATGATGCTTCAAAATGTTTTTTTCGGGGCTGAGTTTTAGCTCAGTGGCGCAGTGCCTGCCCAGCAAATGTGAGTTCTATTCCCAGTATCCAAAAAAATAAAATTAAAAAATTAAAAAATGGTGTTTTCCAATAAGATATGTTAATGGTCATGAATTGCCACAACTCATCATTTTACTCATGAACTATCATGTCATCAACTTTATAAACAATGGAAAAACTTCAATAATTTTAAGGGCATTCTTTTTAAATAACACAAATTTTCTAAAGCCTTTACTCAAAAATAAAAAATTTTTTTAAAATTTAAAAATTCAAAAATTTTCATTTGTATACTTATGTTGCTTACATTCTCAGATATTTTAAAAGTCTTTTAATGCATTCTCATCTTTCACAAAAATCCTTATCACTTTTTTTAAAATTTGAGGATCCTATTCACCTTATTGAAACTGCAACCATATTTAACTCCAATCTCTATGAAGACAAATTTCATCAACTATGAAAACAAAGGACCTAATTCAAATCAAGCATACCTGAGGTAGAATTTCAAGGAGCTGGTGATTGTCTTAATGTCCCAGTCACTATTATGAAAATCAACATCTCCAGGGCATTTGGGATCTATTTGAGAAAAAATAAACAAGAAAAAAATTTAATCTTGCAACAGGTATTACTTTTTATCCCTTTAAAAATGAAGTACATTAATTAAAAGACAGTTACTCAAATAAACTTTCTAGAGACAAAAAAAAAAAAACCTTACGAAAGTCCTTTTCAGCACCTAAGAAGCTTCAAATTGATCACTTCCACTGCAACTATAAGAAAAAGGCTGAACAGGGGCTGGGGATTTAGCTCAGCGGCAAAAGCGCCTGCCTGGCAAGCGCAAGGTCGTGAGTTCGGTTCCCGGTACCGGAGAAAAA
>NW_004955475.1:7686850-7688700 GCF_000276665.1 Chinchilla lanigera
AGGATGAGATCCCAGTTGTTGATTCTTTGGAACCTGTAATCATAGTTTTTTGAGGAATCTCCACAATGATTTCCACAATGGTTGCACCAGTCTACACTCCCACCAACAGTGGAGAAGGGTTCCCTTTTCCCCACAGCCCCACTAACATTTGTTATTGGTTGATTTCTTGAAGATAGCCATTTTTTCTGGGGTGAGATGGAATCTCAGTGTGTTTTACTTTGCATCTCTCAAATGAACAATATTATTAAATTTTTATCATATATATATTTGCCACTTGTATTTCTTCATTTGAGAAGTTTGTATTCATCTCAGATGTTCATTTTTGGATTGGGTCTTTAAATTTAGGGAGCATGAGTTCTTCAATTCTTTATAGGTTCTAGATATGTCATTTATTTGAGGGACAGTTAGTTAAATTTTTTCACTCTGTTGACTTCCTTTTCACTCTGATGGTGATTTTATGAGCAAAAATTTTTTAGTAAGATGAGATCCAAGTTATTGATTCTTTGAAGTACTTCACATGCAGTTTGGTTTTTGTTCATAAACTCTCTGCCCACCCCTATGTCTTCAAGATTTCTACCCATATTTTCTACCAGTAGATTTAGTGTTTCTTCTTTAATATTTACATCTTCAATCCATTTTGACTTCAGTGTAGTGCATAGTGATAGACATGGGCCTAGTTTTAGTCTTCAGCATATGGAAAGCCAGTTTACCCAGCACCATTTATTAAAGAGGCTATTTTCTTCCAGTGAACATGTTTTGCCCTTTGTCAAAGATGAGGTGGCTGAGTATGTTTGTAGTCATGTCTATATCTTCTAATCTCTAGCACTGATTATCAGGTCTGTTGTTTGCCAATACCGTGCTGATTTTATCACCATAGCTTTGTAGTATAATTTCAAGTCAGGGGTTCTGATGCCTCCTGTCTTGACTTTGTTGCCCAGGATTGCCTTTGCTATTCTAGGTCTCTTCCTTTTTTAAATGAATTTTAGGCATGTTTTCTCTAGATCTGTGAGGTATGCTAATAGTATTTTGATCAAGATTGCATGAAATATGCATGAAAGTTTTGGGAATATGGCCAATATTCCAGTTTTCAGAATATGCCGGTTTTGGGAATATGTTAGTTCTTCCTATCCATGAGCAAGGGATATCTTTTCATTTTCTGATATCATCTTTGATCTCTTTCCAGAGTGCTGTAATTTTCAATGTACAGATCTTTCATTTGCTTTGTTAGGTTGATTCCTAAGTATTTCACTTTTGGATGCTATTGTGAAGGGTGCAGTTTCCCTAACTTCTTTCTTAGTGAGTTTGTTATTTATGTACAGGAATGCTATTGATTTATGCGTGTTGATTTTATATCCATCTATGCTACTGAATTTGGTTATTGATTCTAGAAGTCTTTCACAGGAGTTTTTGGTCATCTGTGAATAATGATACTCTAATATCATCCTTTCCTATACTTAGTCTATTTGTCTCTCTCTCTTCTCTAAATGCTCTGGTTAGTATTTCCAGAATATTATTGAATAGCAGTGGTGAGAGTAGACATCCTTGTCTTGTTCCTGATTTTAGATCAAAAGCTGTCAGTTTTTGTCCATTTAGTATGATGAGGACTGTTGGTTTGTCACAGATGGATTTTTACCAGGTTGAGGTAAACACCATCTACTCCAATTTTCTTTATGTTTTTTATCATGAATGTGTATTGGACTTTATCAAAACCTTTCTCTGCATCTATTAATATGATCATGTGATTTTTGTCTTTGGCTCTGTTGATATGGTGTATTATATTTATTGATTCATATACATTGAACCAATCCTGCATTCCTAGGATGAATCCTAATTGTTCATGCTGTGTAATC
>NW_004955475.1:7688800-7694308 GCF_000276665.1 Chinchilla lanigera
CGTGAGTTCGGTTCCCGGTACCGGAGAAAAACAAAAAAAAAAAAAAAAAAAAAAAGAAAAAGGCTGAACAAACTGAAAATTAATTCTCCTTAGATTCATCAGAGAACTGAGCTCATGTGGCAAACTGCTGCCCCAAAAAACTGAAGGGACAAACACGGGTAAATATAGGGAATCAAAATTTATTGGATTGAAAGCAGTCCAGGAACAGGACTCTCCTTCTTGGAAATCACTATTAGAATAGGAAAGCCTCATTTGCAATTGACAAACAACTGGAAGCTTACTATATATAAACCTGAGTGCTAAATCTCCTGAGGGGCACAATCCTAGAAGGCACCCCTCATTTTTGTGAGTTTTGCCTCAAGGAACCTTATCAGATACTTACAGTAAAGATCTGAGAAAAATCCTCTTACGCTTTTATGCTTTTGGTAGGGACAGAAGGAAGGCAGCCATTTTCTTTTTTTCATATGCTCAGAGCCTTCTGTCCTTATAGTCTCTCAAGGAACTATTTATACCAGACTTTAACCTATTGCAGATTTACCAGAACCTAACTAATTTGGGTGAATGGAAACATTCAATTCAGAGAGCCTGCCTTTTCTGTTACTCCTAAAGAGGAGAAAACAAAACACAACAAATTATAAAACACTTGGGAAGGGCACAGCTTACTAAGAGTGACATAATCAGAGGCCTACAGAACATTTTCCCATCCATGACACCTTACTAACCAATCACTAGAGCTCCTGTGTAACAGGAAATATGACTAAACCCTGTACCTGTCAAATGGCATATGTGAAATCTGTATGGAAAATCAAAGATAATAGAAGAGACAAAAATAACACCAGAGGACAGTATAGCCTCCATTATCTACAGCTACAAGAAAGGTAAACCTTGCCTCAATAAACATGAAAGCTCAACATTAAGCACCTATATACTTCAGATCTGATTACCCCTTACAACATGTATGGCTTGCAACAAAAAATTAAAAGGCAGAAAACATAGTTCAAAGAGGTACAATAAACATCAGAACCTGCTCAGAGACATTGGAATTATTAGCTCAGCAATTTAAAACAATGATTAACATGCTAAGGGGTATAACAATATGGATAACATGAAAGAGGAAATGAATAATGTGGGAGAGAGAGGGAAATCCTAAGAAGGAATCAAGAGAAAATTCTAGAAATCAAAGCCACCACAACAGAAAGAACGATTGCTCTTTGAAGGCTGATCAACAGACTGGATATACAGAAGGAAAGACTCACTGAGCTTGAAGAAATGTTGATAGACTCCCAAAACTGGAATGCAAAGGGAAAAAAATGAAAAAAAAATGGCAACATATAAATGCTGTGGGACAATTATGAAAGATATGCTAGAATGCCAGAATGAGATGAAAGATAAAGGGATGAAAGAAAGTATTTGAAGAAATAATAGCTAAGAATTTCCAAAAACTAGTGATATACACTAAACTACAGATAAAGGAAGTTCAGATCTTTCAAGCAGGATATTACTGAAAAATCTACAGTGAAGCATATAATATTCAAAATTTTTATGTATTAACAACAAAGGAAAAATCTTTAAAGAACCCAGAGAACAAAGACTTTACCTATAGAAGAGCAAGGATAAGAAATACATTGCATTTCTCTAGAGCAGTAATGGTGAACCTATGCACACATGCTGTAGCCAGCTGGCTGATATCATCAAAAGCTCTAAAAAGTTTGTCATCACTGCTCTAGAGACACCACCTAAGCAAGAAAAGAATGGAATGAAACATTTAAAGTATTAAAAGAAAGAAGACCAAAAACGGGTGACTATTAAACTTTTAATCTCTTTTGAAAGTTAGCAGTTTGAGCAGAAGTATAGGCATTTGCCTCATATCCTGTTTCTGCTTTAGGAAAGAATGAGCAGGAGAAAAACTCTGGCTCTCAGCTTCTGCAGAAGAAAGAAATGGAACACATATCTAACATCCCATCCTCTCCAGCCGTATCACAAGGGACTTGCTTATCTCCTATATCTCTCAAGGTAATTGAACAACTTGATGCTAATCTTTTAGAGTGCATGAAAAATTAATGACAATAGAACAAGCACAAAATCTAAAGGCACCTGGAATCTCTGGTCAGGCTGATTGAGGAAGAATGTTTACAAAGGACCAGTATAACAAAGATTGGAAGAAGTGGTCCTTTTATCTATTATACAGAAATCAACATAAAGTCAAGTAAAATGTAGGAAGAGAACAATATATATGAAATAAAAGCACAAGATAAATCTATAGAAATTTACCCTAATAAAATGGATATATATGATTTCCTAGACAAAAATTTCAAAAGGTTAGTCAGAAAGGTGCCAAAATAGGATTTCACTAATAAGACAGAAAATATTAATACCAAACAAATGATCAAGCTAAAAAAATATAATAATAACTGCATTAAAAAATTCAATAGAAGGTTTTAACAGCAGACAAGATCAAGCCAAAGAAAGGATTAGCAAAGTTGAAGACAGGTTGATAGAAATCGTAACATTCTAAATAGCAACATGGAAAAAAAAATCAAACAAGAGTGAAGATGGGATAAGGGACTTATGAGATACCATTAGGAAGAATAATATATGTATTATATATTAGAAAACCATCAAACAAAAAGATAGAAAGGAATAAAAGATATATTACAAGAAATAATGGCAGAAAACTTCCCAAGTCTGAGGGAAAAGTGGAAATACAGATCTAGGAAATACAACAGACATCTAAGAGGCAATCTAAAGAATCCACACCCAGATACATTATAATCAAATGATCAAAAGTTAAAGAAAAAATATTGAAAGCTGCAAGGGAAAAGCAAAAAGGACTTTTTAGATACAAGGAGACCCAAATACTACCATCTGGTGGACTTCTGATAGAGATCTTTTAGGCCAGGTGGGAATGAGATGATATACTCAAAAGGCTTCTCTTGAAACTACATCTTGCCACCAAGAATACTGTACCCAGCAGTCCAGAAGGAATTTGTCACTACTAGAATTGTTTTATAAAAAATGCTGAAACAAGTCCTTCAAGTAGAAAAAGAGGCACTAACTAACAACATGAAAACATAAAACTTACAGGTAAAAACTAGGACATCATCAGTTTAAAACAGTCTGTAGTTATAAGATGTTTTATGTAAACCACATGATCACCAAAAGCACAAACCCTTAGTTGATTTTAAAAAGACTAAAAATATTTAAAGTACACCACTGGAAAGAATCATCAACCCACAAAGGAAGACAGCAAAAGAACAGAATAACTAATCTACAAATAGTACAGAAATGACTGACACAATGGCAAAAGTCTGTTCTTTTATAATTAGATTAAATTTGGCAATCAAAATACATCAAAGGGCTGACTGGATTAAAAACAAGACTTAGTTATACATTGCTTACAAGAGACTTACCTAGTCCTTGAGACCATATAAAGATTTAAAATGAAGGTGTGGAAAAAGTTACTCAATGCAAGTAGAAACGAAAAGACAGCAAGTGTAAGCTACACCTACATCACTGAGAATAGACTCTAAGGTAAAAAAATGTGTTTAAAAAAACACAGAGAGCCATTTCTCATCAGTGGACTTTCCATTATATTCAGAGACAAACACAAGCAAAATCAAAACTAAAATCTGAAGTGGCACATCTAAAACACATGAATCATGTCAGAATATCCTGATTAATTCAGAAAATGTTAGATATTATTCACAGTGAGAATTCTAGTTGCACGGAAATTAAGATGAGCTTAGATTACTGGTAGGTGACAAAACTCTTCAAGTGAAAGTATAAGAGACAAGTGACTAATAGAAAGCGTGGATAGAATTGAGCCTATGAGGGGGCTGGAGATTTAGCTCAGTGGCACAGCGCCTGGCAAGCGCGAGGTCATGAGTTCGATTCCCGGTACCGGAAAACAAACAAATAAACAAAAATAATTGAGCCTATCAGGTTCTGGCACAAGTCAAGAAATCAGTAATGATTAATGTAAGGAATAATTAGGTTCAGCAAGTTAAGTTCTTATCAGCTGATCGTTATGAATTTGCTCACTGTACTCATTTAATATAAAACCTAGACTAAAGGACAACTGAATAAAGGTCACTTCTTCCTTTGATATTGTTGAACATAAGACATATTTATACCCCAAATAAAGAAAATTCATCCTCAGAATAATAAATTTTATAAGCTATGGCACTGTTATCTGTGATCTTCAAATTCTACTTAATAACTAGTATCAGCACACGCTTCTTTCTCCCAGCACAGATGTTGACTGTAAACACCAGAAAAAATTATGCTAGTCACTATCAGCTATTTGAGGGAAGGTTCATAATATATAAAGTAGGAAAGAGGAGTACTAACTGAAAGAATGAAGGCTATCCTAATTAGCAGTTTAAAGTAAATCCATCTGAAATCCATTAATTTTCCCTGCATTCAAATTATATCATAATTATTAATAATATCTATCAGAGGTAATAAATCTACTTTTAAAACTACTGAAAGTATATGGTAGAATTAATTTATGAACAACTAACAAAAGAAAGCTATAGAAATAAATGTTCAACCAGCAAGAAATCTTTGAAACTAAGTTATAGTTTATTTTATCATATTATATAAGCATTAACATAGTTGCAAAGTGTATTTAATCACTGAATACTATGCATATAAATCTAAATGTGTAAAACATCCTATATTTTTTATTTTAATGAGAAAAAAATAAAATGATACATAATTTCAAAACAAGATAACGGGAGATTAACTATGAATAATAAAATGTATATTATTATGTTAAAAGTAGTTGCTTAGATTACAAGATATAGGCATGCATAATTGATCAAACAATATAAGCAAAATCATTTTCAATGAACTAGAACAAATCAGTACTAAAACAATCTTATCTATGTTTTGTGTGTGTGTATGTGTGTGTGTATGTGTGTGTGTGTATAGATAGATAGATAGATAGATTTGCTTTTCCCTTTGTTTTCTGCTTTCACCCATTCAAGTTGTTCTTTCCCTTTGAGCAGTTTCTTTCCCTTTCACAATATCTACTGTAGATCTTGGTTCTTATTTACTTTTTCAGTTTTTATACTAGGGAGACAATATGAAGTTTACATACGTATGATTTACTTCACTTATGAGTATGGTCTCTAGTTACATCCATTTACTATAAAAGCCTCTAGTTTATCTTTCTTTATAGTTGAGTGGTACTCCTTTATATAAAATTACGACATCTTTATTATCCATTCCTTAGTTAATGGGCATTTGGGTTGTTTCCAATATTTAGCTATGACAAATTGTGCTGCTATAAACATGGGTGCACATATATCACTGTGCTACGATGTTTTTAATTCTTCTTCACACTTTTTTTATTTATTTTAAAAATAAAAGGAGGAAAACATTAACAGACAGACAACATTTTACAACATAGCAAAAGAACAGTACAGACAGGGGCTGGGGATTTAGCTCAGTGGCAAAAGCGCCTGCCTGGCAAGCGCAAGGTCGTGAGTTCGGTTCCCGGTA
>NW_004955475.1:7696218-7775853 GCF_000276665.1 Chinchilla lanigera
GTGTTGATTTTATATCCATCTATGCTACTGAATTTGGTTATTGATTCTAGAAGTCTTTCACAGGAGTTTTTGGTCATCTGTGAATAATGATACTCTAATATCATCCTTTCCTATACTTAGTCTATTTGTCTCTCTCTCTTCTCTAAATGCTCTGGTTAGTATTTCCAGAATATTATTGAATAGCAGTGGTGAGAGTAGACATCCTTGTCTTGTTCCTGATTTTAGATCAAAAGCTGTCAGTTTTTGTCCATTTAGTATGATGAGGACTGTTGGTTTGTCACAGATGGATTTTTACCAGGTTGAGGTAAACACCATCTACTCCAATTTTCTTTATGTTTTTTATCATGAATGTGTATTGGACTTTATCAAAACCTTTCTCTGCATCTATTAATATGATCATGTGATTTTTGTCTTTGGCTCTGTTGATATGGTGTATTATATTTATTGATTCATATACATTGAACCAATCCTGCATTCCTAGGATGAATCCTAATTGTTCATGCTGTGTAATCGTCTTCATGACTTGCTGTATTCTGTTTGCTAGTATTTTATTGAGGATTGTTGCATCTATGTTCATTAGGGAGATTGGCCTGTACTTCTCTTTTTAGGTTGAGTCTTTCTCTGGTTTTGGTATCAGAGTAATACATGCATCCAGGAATGAGTTAGGGAGAATTGTTTCCTTTTTAATTTCATTAAATAGTTTGAGGAATACTGCCATTGAATCTTCTCTAAATTTCTTGCAGAATTCAACCATGTATACATCAGAACCTGGGCTTTAATTTATTGGCTAGCTTTTAATTATGTTTCCAATTTTATTAACCAATATTGGGTTATTCAAAATTTTTATATCTTCTTGATCCAGCCTTTGAAATTCACACATTTCTAGGAATCTGTCCATTTCTTCTGGGCTTTCTATCCTAGTGGGAAAAGATTTTCAAAGTAGGTGTTGATGATCTTCTCAATTTCCACAGGATCTGGAGTGATTTCACCCTTTTCATTACTTATTGCATGAATTTTAATTTTTTCTTCTCTTTTTTGATAAAGTTGGCTAGCAGTTTATCAATTTCATATATTCTTTCAAAGAACCAACTGTTCAGTTCATTAATTCTTTGCATTGTTTTGTTGGTCTCACTTTTGTTAATTTCTGCTCTGATCTTTATAATATCCTGCCTTGTATGGGCTTTGGGGTTGACTTGCTCTTTTTTATTCTTAAAGCTTGAGGTGCAGCATTAGGTTGGCTGTTTGTAGTTGTTTTGTTTTCCTGATGTAAGAATTTACCACTAAAAATTTCCCTCATAGGATGGCTTTCTTCGCATGACACAGGTTCTCTTAAGTTGTATTTGTATTTTCATTTGATTGTAGATTACAAGTAATGGAATCATTATTGGGGAAAGTAGATTTCAAACCAAAAAGCATTAAATGAAACAAAGAACACATTTAATGCTGAAAACCCACATTCAAAATGAAGATACAATATATAGGAATATCTATGCATCAAATAACATAGTAACTACCTTTAATAAAGTAAAAATACCAGAAATACAAGGATACATCCTCAAAATCCAGTAATAACATACTTTAATATACCATTTTTATTACATAAGAGATTAGGTAAACATACAAGAAGATATAAAAGAGTTAAATAATATAATCAGTGAGGTCTGTTTTACATATATAAATCAAATTTTATACCCTGATAAGAGAACTTCTATTCGGTTGTACATGAAAAAAATGCAAAGAGAATATTTGCTCAGAAAGAAAATATTAGTAATTTTTATAAAGTTAAAATATTGTAAAAATTCTGTAATAATTCAGTAAAACAAGAAATAATTTTTAAAAATGTATTTCTCATGGAAATCTTAAAGCTATTTCTATTAAATCAGTCTCTAGTAAACATGGGAATATAAGTCAAAACCACAGAGCATCTTGTGCTGGGGAGACAGTAATAGCTTGGCTCAAGAATGCTTCTGTTAATGAACGATTTAGTTCTCAAACAGAAGCATTTGGCAAAATTTTGCTTCTGATTTCAAACTCCACTTTGGGTGACACACATAACTGTGGTCATCTTCCCCAGAATTGTGGAATGAATTAAGTTCATAACCACGGTACCACTGTATCTCAATGGTACACCTTCCTAACATATGTCAGGCCTTGAGTTCCATCTCTAGCACCTCAAAAAGGAAAATAAAATAGACTTTCTTTAATAAAGAAATATATGACAATAAAAATTATATATCAAAATATGTGAGATACATTTAATGAGGAGGCTAAGATATTCATTGATTTAAACATGTTCATCAAAATAAAAATAAATCAACTCAAGAAGTTAAAGAAATTACAACAAAGCAAAGAAAAATAAAGGTAAAGAAAAGAAACAGTGACAATAAGAACACAAATTAATGAGGAAAATTAAATGAAGAAAAGATTAGAAAAGCTTTTAATATTAATATATCAAAACTCTGGGAGGCTGGGGATTTAGTTCAGCGGCACAGCGCCTGCCTGGCAAGAACAAGGTCGTGAGTTTGATTCCAGGTACCAGAAAACAAAACAAAACAAAAAAAAACTCTACTTTTGTGAAAATTAAAAAACACATAGGTCATAAGATAGCATCATCAAAAAATATACAAAAAAGCACAAATACAGAAAAAAATAAAACTACTGAAGTAGAATTTTAAAATTTGTACAAAACTAGTTTGTAAACTTCAGTAGTAAGAAATTTGAAGACTTAAAAGAAATTTTATCAAATTTGACCTCATTAAAGTTCAAATGCTTGAGCAAATTGTTTTGCAGAGCAGAAACAGAAAGTAATTACAGAACTACAACATACACACAACACATAAAAACATAAAACACATACTGAGGAAATCCTACAAAACATTCAAAGAACAGAGAATACTAAAGATCTATAAATTTTCCTGGGACACTGAAAACAAAAGAAAAAACTTTGCAATTCTTTCTGTAAAACAACTGTAATACTGATGACAAAACCTGATAAAGATAGTAGCAAAATCAGAGATTAATATTACCTATAAATAACAACACAAAACTTTAAGTGAAATATTAATAAAGACAATCTAGTAGCATATTAAGAAAATATACCTTGATCTTCTCAGAAATCCACTTATATAATATTTTAACAGATTTAGAGAAAAATCATGATTTTTTACATAGATATTAAAAACTCCTTCAACAAAATTCAACACCCATTGCTGATGTTTTAAAATATCAAAAATTAGGAATTGATAAGTTGTCATTCTTAACATGATAACCATGCACTTACACACAAACATATACACAAACACACACATGCATACACACAAAGAGAACATTATCTAAGAATTCTAAAAAAAAAAACAATATCTCTATTTGCAAACAATATAATATACCTAGAAAACTTACAGAACCAATGATAAAACTTACACAAATAATAACAATGCAGTAAGGCAGCAAAGTGTAAATTTAATATACATATGTAAAGCACTACCACTCAAATACACAAACAATAGCCAGTTCAGGAAATTCCTTTTAATAGCAGGAAAAATGAAATCTTAGGAATAAAATTAACTAGAAATGTACAAGGCCTACAGAAAGGAAAATGTAAAATACTTCTAAACAATAAAATAGAATAGACTTTAACAAATGGAAAGATGTCTCCTGTACTTGAATCAGACTAATAAATGTGACAAAGATGTCAATTCTGTCTGAATAACTATGGAAAATCACTCTAAAGTTTTTGGCTAGAGCTAGTAGTGTAGAGAGTAAGGAGGTTAATGGAGGTGTTATCAAATTATGTGATGAAATGATATCTATGAAAAGCTCACAATGAGACTAATTACTCTATCATCTATATGTAATAATACAAATTGGAATTTGTAGGCCATATTTAACATGTATTAAAACAACATTTTCTTCTGTTTCTGAAAGAAAGACAAAGAAATTAAAACAGAGAAACCTGTGGATAGAATAGTGTTGGAGGGGAGGGTCAGTAGAACACTTTTTGTGTGATAAGTTTAGAATGGTTTCACAGAAACACAGTGAATATGCCAAATTGAATACATGAGCTTGAAGGGCAATAAAGAGACCTACATGGGAGAAATAAATCTGGGAGTCATTTTTTCCTTGAACGAGTGCTTATGAGTGACATCCCTAGGTCAGGTATTGGCTGGAATGTCCAATATAGCCACCCTTGGTCACATGTGGCAATTCAAATTTTAATTAAAATTAAATAATATTAACCACTCAGCCCCTTATTCCAACTAGATGCATTTCAGTGCTCAAAAGTCACATATGCCTAGTGTCTCTCATACTGAACAACACAGGTAAAGAACATTTACATTAACATGGAAAGTTCTATTAGAATGTACTATCCTTCCTATGGGCCAGCATGTCAGGGGAAAATAAAGAAAAATGTAAAAAAAAAAAAATCAGGACTTTTTTTTTAGTAAAAGTTGCAGTGTAACATTTTTTTTTTTAATAACAGCTTCATTGAACTAAGATTTGCATACTATATAGTTTAAAAATTTAGTGTGTGATTCAGAAGATTTTAGTACATTAACAGGGTTGTACACCTATAATCAAAACCAAATTTAGATCATTTTTGTAATCCCAAAACAAAACACTCCACCTACTAGCTATCATCTTCCAATCGCTCCCCTTCAATCTAGGTAACCAATGAGCTACTCTCTCATCTTCATAGATTTTCCTATTCTGGAAATTTATTTTATTAATTCAAAATAGACCATGCTCATATACTGTTAAGATGATAACTACTAAATGGAGTCAGAATGGCTGGCTTATAGTTCTGGCCTGACATTTTGAAAGCTACTAAAATTTTAATTACCTTAACATAGATAGATTAACAAATACAATCCTATATGTAATATATAATAATAAACTTAATTGTCTTTCTGGAAATCTTCACAAAAATATGGCCCCTACCTCAGAATTAAACATATTCTGACTAAGCCTGACATTGATAAATTAAGCAAGTGAGGCTAATTAAATCATTAGAGAAGGCTTGGAAAGCATCTTGACTCTCACTTCCTGAATACATCCTACCTAAATTACATCATGATCTAACCTGCTCCTATTTTGCTTAAGACCAGGGCTAATATCTTTGTATGAAGATTACTGTGCCTATGTATTATTTGGGTAGTCGGGCACATGTGTGTATGTACGTATATGGGTGACTTAGTTGGGAAGTAGAAAATTTTAAAATCATGATTAATTGTTAATTCTTTGGTTTCTTATCTGTGGAAATATTGGCCTTATATTAAATTATAAAGGACTTGGTAATTTAACATTTTACTAGTGACTAATCCCTTCTTACCCCCTCCCAGGCCTATCCCTCTTGACTACAGTCTAGAAAGGTATCCTTTTCTATGAATGCCTTCCATAGGATATGTAAGGGAGGGGAAGAAAGGAAATTGGTTCACAGAGAAAATATTAGGCTTGAGAGCAGTAAAATACAGACTTTTAAGGGCCACCCCACAGGGTCTTCATTTTGAAGGTGACTATCTTATACTGTTTAACATACCAACGACCTTTGGGCAGATCTCAAGGACAGACACAGATAAAAACATTATATAGTGTGACACATGTACAGCCATTTTGACAGCATCACAATTCATAACATCTAACCTTTGGAAACACCCTCAATGCTCAACAACAGATAAATGCACAAAGAAAATGTGGTAGATATACACAACAGAAGTTTATTCAATCATAAAGAAGAATGAATAGTTCTCCACAGGAAAATAGATCTTGAGATCGTAATGGTAATTGAATTAAGTCAAGCACAGAAAGTCAAATATTGTGTAGCTGCTCTTATACAAGAAACCAAATTATAAATAAATTAATGAGTAAAATAAAAACAGACTTTCTGGGGTAGGGGAAGCGGGTCAGGGTGATATTATGCATATATCATCAGTTTTAATTTTTTTAGACAAACCTGGCAAATTCTTTGGTTATTTGCTTTGTTTTATTTTTAGAACGAGGTGCTTAAATTCATGAGCTCTCTGACTGCATATTTAATCCTGCTTCTACAACTTATATGATCTTGGGCAAGTCATTTCCCTCTGAACACCTTTCTCCTCTCTTGTAGATTGTAATAGCATAGTATTGTGAGCAGTAACGGTGATAAATTATGTCAAGTATTTAAAACAGTATTTGGCACAGAGTAGTAGGTGCTTGATGTACTTTAACTATTACATCATTATATTTTCATTTCTCTATTATCTGATAGGTTATATCCATGGCCGCCATACTGCCCAATTCCAGGGATCATTGTTTATGTGGAAGGGGTAAATGCTTATCCTAGTGATAATACAAGGCATAGTCTTTGTCGCCATATGGGGCAGTCCTAGGTGTAGCCTTACATCATTCTTCTATGTTTTTCAACAGCACCATGATTTTATGAACAGGATTTAGTTTCCATGTAGAATACTTGTTATCAAATTCATTGGTCATACCACTTCTCTGTTTCTGCCCCTCTTCCATGAAATGTGCATGCATATGTGCTCATGGTTATACACCACACACATTTTCAAAGTCAGAGCTAAATGACAGCCCTCTTAAAACCCTTCTCCCCCATGAGACACAGGAAGATCATATATCTTTTGCTTTTTGTACTTAACCCTGTGAAGTTCACATCTATGGGGAAGTGAGGTTTTCAGCCAGATACCAACAGGAAATGAATCAAGTAGCAACATCCATGGGCACCATGTAGGTATGTTCAATAAACTCATGGTTTTTATATTTTTTTTGTATGTGCCCTGATCCCCAAATTTCCTTTACTGATTTTTTTAAAGATTTTATTAGTATATGTTTGTGATATGTGATACTTATATTAATTTTGGAGAATTTATAGATAGATACATACATACATATAGATATCTTGATCATTTTGAACCTCCCTTCTTCATACTTCTCTCCCCTTAATTATAGATAGTATTTGACCTATAATGAGACTTATGAGGTTTTGACTTTATGATGCAAAACCAATATATTCAGCAGCAATCACGCTTTGAATTTTGAACATTTCCCACACTAGCAATATGCAGTACAATACGCTTACATGAAGCTGGACCAACAGAAGCAACCCAGGTGGTTGTAAGAGGGAACATACCATACTCTACAGTGCATTGTGTTGCTATGTTGGCCAGCAGCATAAATTTAGTTAATACAGTTTTGTCTCAGGTGTTTTCAAATTATAACAGTTTTATTGGAATATAACTCCAATGTAAGCCAAGGAGTAACCCATAGAAAATTAAATTTTAAAAAATTAGATATGGGCAAAGCCTTACTACGAGAGTGCATAGCAGCTATGCACTGTCCCTAAGGGAGCTGGTGATACATTAAAGTGGAGAACCTAAGGAAACAGGTTGAGCACTAAGAATTCTCTATCCAGACAAAAAACCTCTTAAGGATAATGTGACTATAAAGGATGAAATAATAGTTTGCTGCAGAAATGAGACACATCCCCCATGAGCTCTTTCCTGAAGCTATATCAATCATCATGAGTAGGAGAAAAACTAAACCTTGAAGCAACTAATTTCACTTAAACTTGCTATAATTCTTTTGAAAATCTGACAAAATTAGATGTGATGTGCTAAAGCTACACACTAGAAGAAAAACATCAGAGAAGTAAATGATGAAGCCACAAAGGAGGCAAATCAATTTCAGGTAGTCTACCAAAACTATTACCATAACCTTATTGGGGGCATTGGACACAAAGTCCTAAATGATCAAATAAAATAATTTCTTCCTCATGAAAGATGCAAAGACTATGGAATCTACACACTGCAAGTGTCCCGGCCACTGATATCCTTGGGACTGAATATTGTGGCCTATGATTGGGACAATTGATACTGCTAATAAAGAACATCATTTTTTAAAAGTCTACAACCAAAAAGCAAAGATCATATCTAGTTTTATTCATCTTTCTCACCCTAGCACTGACCGCCATGCTTGACATATTGTAGATAAATAGCCAAGAAACATTTGTCTGAAAAACTCAGGAGAGGTCAGAATAACAGAACATGCTGATTTAATAATCCAGGATGAAGCAATTTGAGGAAGTCAAGTAAGAAAAGAAAGACTATATGTAAATACAATTTTTCTGTAAAAGTTACCAATCTGTATAACTTTCTTAAACCAGGCTATTTCAAAGCTAAGAGGCCTTTAATTGTAAGTTTTGCCATTATTTTTGTACTATTAAGAAAGCTGTTGATTATCCTATGACATAACATCAATTATGAGATGAATCCAATTTAAGTAATGTTAAAATATGATGGAGGAACGCACACAGGCACCCGCATGGATGGAGAAATCCATGCCCAAGCAGACAGAGGAACCCACTCACATATGGTACTTGCCCCTGGCTGACTCCACACCTGGGGATTATGCTCCCTTGTCAGAGCCACCCACAAACTCCAAGACGGTTCTATGTTTTGCTTCCCTTTGACACTGAGCAAGAGAGGCACCAACCAGCCTGATCTTAGAGAAGGCCAATGCCCTAGAAGATAAGGTAAGCCCCAGAGAGTTGTCCCAGCGAGAAATAACAGACCTGGCCAGCTGATGTACCCTCAAGAAAAGAAAAGAGCTATAGTAAACTATAAAAACATCATGGAGTTTTATTCCAAAAGTGGCTCCTTCACTGCAAGATAGAGTAGGAGAAAAAAAAAAAACAACAACATTGCAGCAATTGCCATGTTGACAGTGTTTAATCATGCTCCATTTTGGGAAGAGGTTGTTTACTATGGAGCAACAGAGTAACTCCATTTCATGGTTTCCAGTGTAGCCCTCCCACAGTGAATGGGTGAGAGATAGTAATTTTTTTTTAATTTAAAGAGAAAAGAACAAAAACTAAGAAAAACAAAAAACACAAAAACTATAAAAACGATATAGAATTTCAAAATAAGATGACAGGAAATCAACAATGGTTATTTTATTACTTATGGTTATCTTCAAAGTAGTTGCTCAGATTACCGATATAGGTATGCAACATTGATCAAACAATTAAACATCAACTGTTCCTTTCAATAAACCAATAGAAATTAGTAGTACAATTATCTTAGCTGTCTTGTGTATGTGTGTGTGTGTGTGTGTGTGTGCACGTGTGTGTGTATTTCCCTTCCTTTTTTTTCTTCTTTCCCTCATCCCAGTTGTTCTTTCCTATTAAGCAGCTTCTTTCCCTTTCACAATGTCTATTATACTTTTCAGTTTTATTTACTCTTTCAGGTTCTTACACTAAGGAGACAATATAGTGTTTACATATGCGAGTCTGATTTATTTCACTTATGAGTATAGTCCCTAGTTGCATCCAATTACGTATAAAAGACTTAATTTTATCTTTCTTTATAGCTGAGTAACACTCCATTGAATAAAAATACCACATTTTTCTTATCCACTCCTCAGTTGATGGGCATTTAAGTTGTTTCCAAAATTTTGCTATGACAATTGTGCTGCTATGAACATGGGGACATATATATCACTGTGGTGTAATGTTTTAAATTCTTCTGGAAAAATACCCAGAAGGGGAATGGATGGGTTACATGGGACCTTTAATCATAATGTTTTAAGGAATCTCAAGAGATAGCAATGAGAGACAGCTGCAGAGAGGGTACAGGCTAGAAATAGATACCCTGAGAAGTTTAAACTCAGGATGGGAAAGACACAGGCTCTGTCCCCTGTAGTAAGCAACCAGGTCCAGTGACAGTGGTTTTCAGAGGAGGCTGCATCTGCGTGTGCTAGCTTCCAGTCCAAAAGTATGACTGAACCCCTGCCCCACAGCCCACATCCAGCAGAGACTAGAGGTCTGACTGCTTTTCCAATCTACTAATGTGAGGAAGGACATGCTTTGACATGAATGGTTACTACAGGCTGGGGATAATGTCCAGAGGGACCTCAGGAGCATGTGGGCACTTACAAAACCACAGACCAGAAACTTAGTTGGGAGAAAATAATGACACGCTGGATCCCAAGACTACAGATCCGGAAAAGAAAGTACTCATTCAAAAACAAAACAGAATTATTTTTTAATGAATTCCACATTTTCTTGCCTTTTTCTTCATTAGTTTTTTTGAAGGGGGGTTGAGATTTATTCTCTATATTTTTTCTGTTCTCCTTTCTAACTTTTCATTTTTAATTTTTCCTTTTCTTCCATTTTCTTGTTTATATTTTTCCTCCTATGTTTATATACCACTACTAATTTCATTACAGTCATCAATATGATCCCCTATCTAACTTTTCTGCCCTATTTTTTCCTAATAACTTCCTAATTAACTTCCTAATTTCTATTGATTAATGTTTTAAATATTAATGTCTTAAATATCACCATGATAACTTCCTAATTTTCTGTTCATTAATGTCTTAAATTTCACTTTCTCTTTTCTCATTCTCTATCTTTTCCAGCACAACCATAGCATAACAAATCTTTACATAGTTAACTCTATGAGACTGGAATCGAAAGCTGTTCTATTGTTAATGGAAGTAAAGTTATTCCGTTTAGTAGGTATTTATTGTAGATCAACATGTGGTTTTTCTCAGTGGTTATACTATAATTATAGATCTCTTTCTATGGTTAACAGTGGTTTATTATTGGTTGTTAGAGTATGTCAATAAGTAATGTAACACAGACAATATTATTGTTGTGGATTTTATTACTACAGGTAAGGTGACAATAGTTGCAGTGCTAATTTGTTTTCTCCCTAGGCCAATATCTTGATTGCCTTTGTATAATTAACAATACTGTAGTCCATTCCTGGAGAACTAGATACTGGGCCAAAGACACTGAGCCAAACACACTGCAGCTTTTCTGATGGAGACAACTATAAAGCAGCCCTGAGCAGGACTTAAATTAACCAATGGGCTTTTCATGTGATTCTGTCCAAGGCCCCAGCTCCTTCTCTGAAGATGGGTGGCAGAGTCATAGTAACTGAACCTCTGTGAGTCACTAATCCCTACTAAGGCTTGTAATGGTGGACGAAGCCAGAAAGCCTCAAAGGATAAGACAAGATCACAACCATGGACACCTGGATCTGATCTGAACTAGATAAAGACTATAGCCTCACACATCTCACTCCTGGGGAGATTAACTTAATACCTTACTTGAAGAAGTCCTTGAGTGGTTCCACCCTTCTGGAGTATTCCCCTCCCTTCTTCTGATAACTACATAAATATGGGCCACCTTCTGGGCTACCCAGAGAAGATCATGGTCTTAGCATTCATTTGGGATATTGTGGACCTGATCAGCTTGCAAAACTAAGGGTTATTATTACCCTGATACTTTCCCAACCAAATAAACAGAGATGCTGAGATTCTCTGACAGAGGCAAAAACTTACTGTTAGCCATGCCCAAGGGGCATCTCTGAAAAGCAGACATTAACTAAACATATCTGTATACTAGCAAGAACTGACAAGCTGCAGCACAAAAGCAAACAAAAGTAGAAACAAGAGAAGACATGGAAACAAAATGCCTCCAAAAATCCCAACTCTCCCAAAACTGATCCAGCAGGCATCAAGGGGAAGGAAATCAAAAGGTACACAGCCAAATTATTTGAAAGGCTAACAAAGGGGATAAAAAAAAAAACAGGTCAATAAGGTGCTTCATGAGCACAAAGAAAATTTAACTGAGCAGATAATGGGCTTAATACAAAAATCTTAGTGAGCCTACAAAAAAATAAGCTGAACTAAACAAAATGATACAAAACATGAATGCTATCATAAACAGGAATCAAATCCACAAAAAATACCAACCAAATTCAGGGGATTAAAAATTGTATTGCAACTATAGGCAGCATATGTAATAAATGTGACAAAAGAGTGTCAAAGTAGAAGAAAGGGCAGGAGTTAGAAATCAGTGAATGAGATACCATAAAAAAGAACAGGAAAAATGGATCCAACAACTGCTATATGATGCAAAGAAGTGTAATCTAAGATTAAATGGAATTAATGAGAAAAATAACAAGACAGCACAAATGGTATAAAAAAGTATTTGCTGAAATAATAGCAGAAAACTTCCCAAATATGGGGAGAAATTTTAACATACTGATAAAGGAGGCATATACAACCCCAAAAAGCCACGATCAGAAAGTACCTACACATGACACATTAGAGTAAAAACCTTGAAGTCTGAAAAAAACTAGAATCTTAAAAGCTGTTAGAAAAAAGCAACAAATCATTAAAAAAAAGTAAAACCATTATAGTTAAACTTTCCAATACAAACTTTAAAGGACAAGAGACCTTGGATTAAAGTGTGTTGAGCCATTAAAAAGTAAGAAATTTTTAAAACCTTTTAACCTACATTGATTGTTACAATTTGTGTCTAGATGTCTCCCCAAAGCCTCATGCAGTCACAGGTGAGACTTTTCAGATGTAGTTGGATCTATAGTGTGTGATGCTGGGCTTGATTCATAGTGCATTGATAGGATTAAAGGTGCACTATCTGCCCTTTGGGCAGGTAGTCTGGATAAGATATAAGGGATTAAAAGAGGGCTTGCTTGTTGCCTTGCCACTGTGCCTTGGAATCAGTCAACTATGGACTGAAAGCTCTACAAACTGTGAGCCAAATAAATCTTTCCTCTTTCAATTTTGAGTGTCAGATATTTTGTCCCAGCAATGAGAAAAGTAACCAATATAGTGATACATCCTGCAAAACTCTTTCAAAATTAATGGAGAAATAAGATATTTATTTGATAAGTAATATGAAAAAGTTCATGAACACCAAATCAGCACTACAAAAAATTCTCAAGGACATCCTGGAAACAATGAAGCTAAAACCACCAATGAGTAGTTATGTAGAAGGGAAAGAAAGAGAATCAACAACAGGAAAATAAAGCAATGACAGTAATACATCAACACCTTTCAGTAATAGCTCTCAATGGGAATGGTCTGAACTCCCAATCAACAGACAGGCAGAATGGATCAAGAAACAAAAATCCATGATGTGTTATATACAAGAAACACCTCAACCTGTAAAGAAATTCATTCACTAAAAAAAATGAAAGGATGGAAAAACAATATTCCATGAACAGGAATGCCCAAAAAAAGCATGTGTAAGCCATCCTATTTTCACACAAAGTGAATTTCAAGAAAAATCTAATAAGAAGAGGCAAAGAAGGTCATAACATATTGATTAAGGGAACAATTCTAAAAGAAAAGATAACAATCATTAAAATATATGTACCAAACAATCACACCCCAACTTCATAAAATAAATACCACTGGACATGAAAGATCAGATAAACATAAATCCAATTATACTGGGGGACCTCAGTATACCACTGTCACAAATGAGTAGAACTAGAGAAAACAAACAAACAAATGAAGTAATATCACAGCTGAACAACAACTTGGAACAAATGTACTTAAGCAACATCTACAAAATATTCCACCCCGCAAATACATACTACACATTCTCAGAAGCACATAACTCTTTCTCCAAAATAGACCACATACTAGCCAATAAAATATCCTTAAGTAAATCCAAAAAAATCAAATTATATCATATCATTACATTATAGCACAATGAAATCAGAACTCAATGGCAAAAGAAACCACAGAAAGTATGCAAATGCATGGAAACTAAACAATATGCTCTTGAATAATCAATGGGTCACAGATAAAATAAAAGACAAAATCATGTATTTCCGAGAATCAAATGACAATGCCAATAAAACATATAAAGCATGTATGGCACACAATGAAAGCAAACCTAAGAGGGAAGATCATAAGTGTGAATGCCCACATCAGAAAAACAGAGCAAGTCCAAGTAAATAAGCTAAAGATACACCTCATGTAAAACCAAAAACAAAGTTAATACAAGAAAGGAAATTATAAAGATCAGAGAAGAAATCCATGAAATAGAGACTAAAAATAACAATACGAAAAAACAATGACTCAAAAGCTGGTTCTTCAAAAGAGTAAATAGAAAAGCCTTACAAAATCTTATAGGAAAAAGGAAAGAAAAGATCCAATTCAATGCAATTACAAATAAGAGAGGTGGGGAAAAAACAACACTGCTTTAATTCAAAAGATTATTAGCAAGTATTTCACAAACCCAGTGAGCCAATAATTACACAATTCAAAAGAATGGGATATGGGGCCTCAGATGTAGCTCAGGGGCACAAGCGCCTGCCTAGCAAGTGCAAGTGCAAGGTCCTCAGTTTGATCCCTGGTACAAAAAAAAAAAAAGGGGGGGGGAGGCGATAACTAGATACATATAAATTACCAAAAGTGAACCAAGAAGATATAAAAACCCTGAATAATCCAATAACACACAATGAAATTATAGCAAAAATAAAGTGCCTTCCAAAAAAAGAAAAGAAAAGTTCAGGTCCTGATGGATTCATTGTTGAATTCTATAATAACTTCAGAGAACAGTTAAGGCAATATTTCTCAAATCTCTTTTATTATATACAAAAAGAAGAACTCCTAAAGTCATTCCAAAACCAGACAAGAATGAAACCAAAAAAAGAGAACTATAGGTCAATCTCTTAAATGAACATAATTGCAAAGTACTCAACAAGATGCTGGAAGGCAGAATTCAATAAATCATTAAAAAACTATACATCACCACCAAGTAGGCTTCACGCATAGATATGAGGACATCCAACATACAAAAATCAATAAACGCAATACATCATATAAACAGAAACAAGGACAAAAATAACATGATCAATTCAATACATGCAGAAAAAAGCCTTTGAAAATACCCGACATACATTCCTGATAAAACACTGAAGAAAACAAATATAAAGGAATCATATTTTATCTATCTGACAAAAGATAGACAAACCTACTGCCAACATCATGTTAAATGGGGAAAAGCTGAAAGCTTTCCTCTACAATCAGAAACATAAAAAGGATGTTCACCATCGTGGCTACTGTAAACTGCAAAAGAAAAAAATTAAGGGATATGGATAGGAAAGGAGGAAGCCAAATTATTATTTGCAGATAACATGATCCTCTACATAGAAAGAATCAAATATTTCACAAAAAGAAACCTAGAATTAATAACCAAATTTAGCAATGTGGCAGGATATAATATCAGCACACAAAAGTTAGTAGTATTCCTGTACACCAATAATGAACTCATTGAGAAAGAAACTAGGAAAACAATATATATAATAGCATCAAGAAAAATTAAATACTTAGGAATTAAGCTGAGGAAGTAAATGACCTCTACTCTGAAAAGGGAGATCAAGAGGGCATCAAAAAATGGAAAGCTATCCCCTGTCTGAAGATAGGCAGAACCAATATAGTCAAACTGGCCATACTTCTAAAACTGATATACAGATTTAAAGTAATCCCAGTGAAAATACCAACAGCATTTATTACAAAACTAAAGCAAACAATCTTAGAATTCATATGGAACCAGAAAAGATCCAAATCAGTAAAAGTGATTGTAGATAAAATGAGCAAAGCAGAAGCATCACAAACTACTAAACTACAGTGACAAAAACACCATGGTACTAGCATAAAAATAGAATAAATGTAAGGAAACAGAAAATGCTGAAACAACCTCAGGCATGTTCAGCCATCTAATCTTTCATAAAGAGACCGAAACTTACACTGGGGAGTGATAGCTTCTTTAATAAATGTTGCTGGGAAAACTGACTACATGGAAAACTGTGAATATAGAAGCATATATCACAGCATGTATTAACTAAATGTTAAAACAGAACACTTAACCTGCAGGAAGATAAAATAGGTAAAACTTCTAAAAGACATAGGTATGAGCAAGGGCTCCAAATACAGTCCCAATCACACAAAAAATAGGACCAAGAATCCAATACTATGCTATCTAATTTCAAACCTTCTGCACAGGAAAGGAAACACTCAACAGAGAACAATCTACAGAACGCAAAAAAAAAAAAAAAATTGCCAGCTATTTCTCAGAGAGCTAACATCTAGAATATATCAAGAACTCAATGAAATTTGACTCCCAAAATAAAAGATTTTATCAAAAATGAGCAACTGAATGAACAAATATTTCTCTGAATAATTACACATGGCCAATAAATACATGAAAAATACTTCAACATCTCTGGTCATTACAGAGATGTAAATTAAAACAATACTAAGATGCCATCTTACTCCAGAAAGAATAGGCATATTCAAGGCATCAAATCAATAATCCTGTTGAGGCTGTGGGGGAAAAGGAACCCTTCGAACTTGTTGGGGGAAATGTAAACTAATGCATCCACTATGAAAATCAGTATGGAGATTCATCAAAAACTAAAACTACAAATTTTACTATACTCAGGTATTCCCCTTCTATGTATCTTCTTCAAAGTGTTGAATACATCACATTACATTTTTACATGCACATCCATGTTTATAGCACCACACTCCACAATAGCTAAATCTTGGATGCTGCCTGGATGCCTGTCAACAGACAAATAGATAACTACGGTATGATATTTATATACAACGGAGTACTACACTGCCATAAAGAAGGATAAACTTAAGTCATTTGTAGCAAAATGGATGCACCTTGACACCATAAGGTTAGCTGAAATAAATTAGAAAAACAAGCTTAAATACAGCATGATTTCTCTTATAAAAGAAATACAAAATATAAAAAAGAAAAAATAAAAAAGATAATAGGAAATACAGAGAATGACTGTTTTCAAATGGGAAAGGGATCAAGATATGAAGGAACGTGAGAATGAGGGAAGAGAAAGGGGATAAAAAAAAGAATTCAGGTTTGTTATTAATATGTAATAACTACCCCCAAAAATATTATGTATTGCAAACATGTACTAATATAAAGTGAAAATTAAAGAAACAATCATGAAACTAACAACCATAAAAAATGTGGAAATGTGTAACATGTTTGCATTTATTTGGACAGATTTTTTTCCACTAGGTTATAATATGTTGACTATTAGATATACTAAATTCTACTTGAAGTTGTTTTAAAGTTTCATAAATCACTGGATATTTAGGACCTAGCCCTAGTCCTTTTGAATCAGGTATTATCTGAAATTTTATAAACAACAATGAAGGTATATAATACCACAGAATTCTTCAGAATTGCAAAAATTGTTTCATCTTAATAAAATATGGATTCTATTTTTGAGAGAGAGACGGACAGACTTGTGAACAATAGGTGTCCCAAAAGAAATGTAAGTAGCCAGAAAAGGAAAAGCCAAAAGAAGGAAAGACGATGAAGGTAATAAAAACTCAATAGCAGAAAAGGTTGTACTGCTAAGCAAAAGGAATTACAGATGTAAAGGCCTGTGGTGGATTAACTAATGGTCAACTTGTGACACCCAGCTGAAGTGAATCAGTGTGGTTGTAAGTGTGGAAGGCCCACCTGAGGATTGTTGCCAACACCACAAAAGCAGAACTGGAGGGGAAGACAGTTGCTGTTGATTCTCCTGAAGAAGCCTGTCATGCTGGTTTTCCTGATATGAACTCAGCTGTTCTCATCCTCAGAGGAGCTCAGGTCCTTGCTGTCGCTGAGGATGGCTGCAGTTCTCTTTGAAGTAGCTTTTGTCCTTACCGTGAGTGTCGCTTCCTGGCTACAATGCAGATCCTTCAGCCTGCTGGCATAGATCCTTCATCCCACTGGTGCAGACTTTCTAGCTTCTACCACTGACCTTTGGGCCTTCCCAGAGCACATCCTTGATACAGACTTGCATGAGACATTATCATGGGCTCTAGGCCTCCAGCTGGACTCGAGGAGGACATTGCCATGGGCTCTCGATCTTCAGCTGAATTCATGCAGGACATTGCCATGGGATCCAGGCCTCGGCTGGATTCTTTCGGTCTCTAGTGTGTGGACAGATTCCCTACACTCTTTTGCATCAGACTCTTTGGGTGAATATTTTTAAATGATCCAATAAATTATGTGTCCTGTATTAACTCCAGTCCCTTGTAAATGCTGACTACAACACGGCAAAGACTGGAAAAGTCATAAATGACCAGAAAGTTTCCCATGGGGCTAGAAAGTCCTGAAAATAATGCCCATAACAGAAAACTGTAGCAAAGAGCCCTTGAGTCCCATCCTCAAGTCCTGACCCTAATACTCCTACATAATTTCTCAAATGTTAAATAAGCATCTGTTCAGCTGACTGAAGTCTAAAAGTGTTTCATCTATGTTTTGGAAAATACTGAAACATGACATAGAACAAATAAAATATTGCAGGTCACTAATAAACTAAGGAATTTCTGTAAGCTCACATAGGTGTTTTACAAACATAAATGACAAGGATATAGTCAGCCTTAAAGAACATACAGTGCAATGTAGAACTCACCCATGAAATTAATTCTGTAATATAGGTGGATAGGGACACATATACAATTAGTTGTTAAAAGTAATGAGACTCTTCTCCCAAATCGCTTTAATATGAGGAATGATAGATACTTTATTGGTAAATAGCATCACTACTGTGAAGGTTTATAAAATAAAAGTCATGAGGTAAAGTAATCATTCTGTATTTGATGATTTGTGGTAACAAAGCTAAAACTAGAGAATAGTTTACGAGGTAATAAAATTATGTGAAAAATGTGTATCTGCCAAACAACTCTCAATAAGATTCATGAAATAAGAAGTTTTAAGGGCTCGGGATATACCTCAGTGGCACAGTGCCTGCCTGGCAAGCGCAAGGTCATGAGTTTGATTCCCAGTACCACACACACAAAAAAAAATTATACAGCCCCCTAGTCACTGCTTTTGTTTCACTTATCCTCTGTTACGTTTTCAAAAGTCACTAAAACCTGCCTGGCAAGTACAAAGTCCTGAGTTAAATTCCTAGGACAAAAAAAAAAAATCACAGAGAACTTTGGTTTGGTTTTATTCTGTTTTGTTTTGTTTGTTCCTTTATTTGGTGTGGTTTTCTTGTTTTTGTTTTTTTGTGAGTGTGAGGGTTTTTTCACTTAGTTTAGTTTTTTTTCTTTCTCTTCTTTCCTTTCCCCTTTTTTTCTTCACCAGTTTACTGGGCCTTGGAGAAGTTTACTTTGTCCTACTTCTTCGCTTCTTATCTCTTTTTCTTTCATTATTTTTCCCAATTATCCCTTTTAAGTTTCCTCCTTTTTTTCCCTCTCTTATTTTTATCCTCTAAAATCAGAAGACAAACAAATGGCATAAAACCTGCTCACAGAAATAATGGCTAAAAACTCCCCTAATACAGAGGGGGAAATGAGCATACAGTTAAGTGAGGCATATGGAAATACAACTGCCAAGACCAAAAAATAAGCTCTCCAGGCCACATTATATTCAAAGTACCAGAAGTTCATCACAGGGACAATCTCTTAAAAGCTGTTACAGGAAGATAACAAATCACACATAAATATAAACCTATTAGAATTATAGCAGACTTTTCTACATAAACTTTTAATGCCAGGGGGGCTTGGATCAAAGTGCTTCATGCCCTAAAAGATAACAACTTACAACTCTGACCTATGTATTCTGCAAAACTTCCTTCAAAATTGATGGAAGAATAAGTTATTTTCAAGACAAGGAGCACCTCAAAAATTCATTACCTCCAGAAGCGCATTACAAAAAATTCTCAAGAGTATTCTAGAAAAACACAATGAAATAAAAAATGCCAGTAAGCCAAACAGAATAAATAGATCTGGCAGAATAGGCAGCTAATTAAAAGGGAAAAAATAAGAAAATCAGCACCAGGAAAGTAATGCAATGATAGAAATGAGTCAACACCTCTCAGCAATAGCTCTCAGTGTGAATGGTCTCAATTGCTCAATTGAAAGACACAGATTGGCAGAATCTGCAGCAAATCCAATGGTAGGCAGCATACAAGAAACACACTTCAAAAAGAAACTCACAGATTACAAATCAAAAGATATAAAACAATATTCCATGCAACAAATATCTGGAAAAAACCAGGAATAATTATCTTAATTTCACACAAAGTGGATTTCAACCCAAAACCAATTAGAAGAGACAAGGAAGGTTACTAAGTATTACTTAACACATTACAATGGGACCCTAATTAACATGTCTCACTGCCAGACAGCTCTGATTTAACTCCCATCATGTGATGTTCAATAGCTAACCACCAGTGGTTCAATCCACCTGATGTTACAGTCTTGAATGTACTACCAGTGATTCAAGCCAGTGAGTACATGTTAAGGGAACAATTCAACAGGAAGACGTAACATTTATAAACATATATGCACCAAATACCAGAACACCCAACTTCATAAAACAAACCCTAATCGACATGAAAAATCAGATAAATACCAATACAAGTGTAATGGATGACTTAAATACCCCACTGTCACAGATGAATAGGTCAACTAGACAAAAAAAAAATCAACAAAAAATTTTAGAATTGAACCAAACCTTCAAATTCATAGATAGCTACAGAGTGATCCATTGAAAAGCAGCAGAATGCCATTCTTCTCAACAGCACATGGGATTTTTTCCAAAATATACCACATAGTAGCCCATAAAGTATATTTAAATAAATGCAAAATCATCAAAATTATCCCATGTATATTATCAGATTGTAGAGTAACAAAACTAGAAATCAATGACCAAAGACATCATAGAAACTATGCAAACACATGAAAATTAATAATACCTTCCTGAATAATCAATGCATTACAGGTGATATTAAAGAAGTTGAACAGTTCATACAATGAAAGAATAATGCCAGCACAACACACGCAATCTATGAGACACAATGAAAGTAGTCCTAAGAGGGAAGTTTATAGTGCTGAATTTCCACATCAGAAAAGCACAGTGAGATCAAATAAAAGAGCTAATGACAAATCTCATCATTTTAGAAAAACAAGAACTACAAACACCAAGCTAGTATCAGGAAGGAAATTATAAAAAAAAAATAACAGCAGAAATGAGGGAAACTGAGTGTAAGAATCAGTATGAAGAATCAGTAAGAGTGGGTTTTTTGAAAGAATAAACAAAAATAGACAAAATCTTAGCCAATTTTACCAAAATAAGGAAAGAAAAGACCCAAATTCATTCAATTAGAAATAAAAAAGGCAAAATCACAGTGGATTCTGCTGAAATCAAGAAGATCATAGGTAACTACTTTGACAATCTACATTCTAATAAAATGGAAATTGAAGAAGAAATGAATAAATTCCTAGATACATAAGAACTACCAAAGCTGAACAAAAAAGAAATACAAATCCTGAATAATCCAGTATCATTCAAAAAAATTGAAAAATAATAAAAATAAAACTACCAACTAACAAAATCTCAGGTACTGATTGATTTACTGCCAAAATCTATACCTTTAGATATCTGATAACAATACTCCACAAACTCTTTAATGAAATGGAAAAGGAAGCAGTACTACCAAATTCATTCCTGGAAGTGAATGAAACCCTGATTCCAAAAGCAGAGAAACATTCAACCAAAAAAGTGAACTTCAGGCCAATCTTTTTAAGAACACAGATGCAAAAATCATCAATAAGATGCTGGCAAACAGAATGCAGCGAATCATCAAAAGACCACACATCATAACCAAGTAGGATTCATTCCACGGATGCAGAGATGGCTCAACATATGCAAATCAGTAAGTAGACCATAAAAACTACAGCAAGAATAAAAATCACAGGATCATCTCAATAGATGCAGAAAAAGCATTTGACAAAATCCAAAATCCTTTCATGATAAAAATTCTGAAGAAAACAGTTATAAAAGTTTTTTTGTCAATCTTATGAAAGCAATCTGTGACAAACCTATGGCCAACATCATACTAGATGGAGAGAAGCTGAAAGTTTTCCTTTTAAAATTAGGAACAAGACAAGAATGTCCATTATCACTACTCTTGCTGAATATAGTTCTTGAAACATTGGCCTGAGTACACTGACAAAAGAAAGAAATAAAAGAGATATGGATAGGAAAGGAAGAAGTTAAATTACTTGCAGTCAACATGATTCTCTACATAGAAGACCCTAACAACTCCACCAGAAGGCTCCTAGAATTAATAATCAAATTCAGTAGCATAGCAGATACAAAGTCAACACTCAAACTCAACAGCACTCCTGTATACCAAAACAAACTCACTGAGAGATGAATTAGGGAAATAATACCTTACAAGACAGCATCAAGAAAAATGAAATATTTAGTAATCAACATAAGCAAGGGATTAAAAGACCTCTACAATGAAAACTATAGGACCAGGAATATAGCTCAGCAGCAAAAGCATCTGCCTGGCAAGCACAAGGTCCTGAGTTCAATTTCTGGTATTAAAAATTAATAAATACATTAAAATAAAAGAAAACTATAGCACTCTAAAAAGGAGATTGAAGAGGACATCAGAAAACAGAAAGATATACATTGTTCCTGAATAAGCAGAACCAATACAGTCAAAATCACCATACTTCCAAAACTCTTAGATTTAACACAATCTCAATAGCATTTTTCACATACCTAGAGAAAGCTATCCTAAAACTCCTATGGAACTAGAATAGCAAAAGCAATACAGGGCAACAAGAGCAAGACGGGACATCACAATCCTGGACTTCAAGTTATACTACAATAGTAAAAGCTACATTGATTAAAAGACTGTGGTATTGGCCAAAAAAAAAAACAAAAAATGTGTGGATCAATGGAACACAATAGAAGATGGAGAAAGAACTCCACACACTTAGCTACTTTATCTTTGACAAAAGAGTCAAATACTTTCACTGGAGGAAAGACAACTTGTTTAACAAATGGTGTTAGGGAAATTGGCTATCCAGATGCTGAAGAGATTAAACCTAGACCTGTACTCTCACCATATACTAAACTAAAATTAAAATATGGCAATGATATAAATATTAAAACAGAAACAGTTTGGTAGAAGATAAAGAAGGAAAAACATTTGAACACATAAGTGTAGGCAAAGACTTTCTGAACAGAAATCCAGTTGCACAAGAAATAATACCAAGAATCAACAAATGGTATCACATCAAATTAAAAAGCTTCTGTACAAAAAAGGAAACCACCTACAGGGTGAAGAGACATTCTATAGAATGGCAAAAAAATTTTCAGGCTACTTCTCGGACAAAGAACTAATATCTAGAATACATAGTGTTAGGGCTTATATGTAGATGTCCCCTCAAAGATGCTCATGGATGGAGATTTTCAGAGATGGCTAGATCTAGGGTGTGTAATACTGGGATTGAGGGTGCATGGTACTGGATTTGTCAATTAATTGCTTTGTCATAATTCTGTGTGTGGATAATAGGAAGGCCTAACCAGGGTGCGGGTGGCACCACCAAAACGGCTTGTAGCCTGGAAGGGATAAAAGGGAAAGAGAGGCTTACTTCTACTGCTTGCTGCTTTTTTCTGCCTGCCTTACCATGGACATCCTCCTGTGTGAGGTCCCTCTGCCATGCCACTGGTTTGGAGCCAACTGACTATGGACTGAAACCTCTACAAACTATAAACCAAAATGAACATTTCCTTCTCTAACTTGTGGGTGTCAGGTATTTTGTCCAACTACTGAGAAAAGTAACTAAGACAATAGCGAATTCCAAAAAGTAGATTTCCCACAAATTTAACAACCCAATCAAAAAATGGTCAACTGAAATGAATAGACACTTCCCAGATGAAGATCTACAAATAGTCAATAAATATGTGAAAAATGTTCAACATCACTGCCCATTCATGAAATGCAAATTAAAACAAGACTAAGATTCTGTCTTACTCCAAAAAGAATGATTATCTTCAAGAAATCAACCAGTAACAAATGGTGGCCGGGCTGTAGGAAAAAAAGGAACCCTTCTTCACTGCTGGTGGGGACGTAAACTGATACAACCACTATGGAAAACAACATGGAGATTCCTCAAAAACCTGAAAGTAGAGATTCCCCTTTTAGGGGAATACATCTGCCCAAATGAGTCAAACACATACTAGAGATATATACATACCCATGCTTATAGTACCACAATTCGTAATAGGTAAATCTTGGTAGTGGTCTATATGTTCATCAACAGATGAATGGATAAAGAAAATGTGGCATTTACACACCAAAGACTATTACTCTGGCATAAAAAATGATAAATTTGAGTCATTTGTGGGAAAATGGATGCACCTCGGGACAGTAACGTTGAGTGAAGTAAATCAGACACACAAGTTTAAATATCACATATTTTTGTAGGAGAAACCCAATACATAAATAATATTCAAAATAAAAGACAGACAATAGAAAAAAGAGATAAGAAAGTTATTGCAAACTAGCATGGACAATGTATCTAAAAATGTATGGCATTAGAATAACTGTCTTATATGTTTCACATATTCAGGTTTGTTATTCTGGCTGTTAATCTGTATATAAGATAATGAAGCTTATAAGGACTTATAAGATGTATAAGTAAATCTGATGCAGGCAAAAAATTTTTAAAAAGGAAGTGAAGGGGCTGGGGATTTAGCTCAGCGGCAAAAGCACCTGCCTGGCAAGTGCAAGGTCGTGAGTTCAGTTCCCGGTACCGGAGAAAAACCAAAAAACAAAATAAAAAGGAAGTGAAGTGGGGGAGTTAAAGGAGGGAGAAAGAATTGAGATGTGTTATATACATGTACCAATTCTCCACAATGAATGTAATGATTACATACTGCCGGGGATATGGCTCAGCAGCACAAGTGCCTGCCTAGCAAGTGCAAGGTCCTGAGTTCGATTCCCAGTACAAAAAAAATATGTTAAGTTACTAGGGATTCCTTGTAACAATATTTAGGACATCTGAGACATATTATGTGTGTGAACTCTTTGCTAGGATAGGTTACAGTCAGCACTTGAATTGTAACTATCCTTTATTTTCTTTGAAAACCTATGATGAATTTCACTTAGTAAAGAGTTAGTAGTCAAATGAAAACTACATAGCTTAAGAACCCGGGATGAGAGTGAGGTTCCTGGTATCTAGTTTATTGCAAGGATCTTTTTATCATGTCTAATTTAAATTACTTAGTTTCTCAAATATGCATTGTGGCCACTTATCTCCTATCTTAAGACACCTATGGAACAAGCTTACTAAGTTTACATGGGTCACTTACATAGGTCAGTTCCTTTATCTTGGATTCATATTTGAAATACCTCTTGCCCTAAGAAAATCTGGGTTCTTTATGAAGTCTCAAAGTCACTCAGATGACAGAAAGACTAATATATAACCTGATTGCAGGGAGCACTGTAGAAACTTTAAAAAAAAACCAGCACTTTGATATGTTAATGATTTACTACAACCTCCATCACAGGATACAAGGTCGGAAAAGGAATCTTCACACTACTTAAAGACAAAAACACTTTAGAGGAACATTTAAAGTCATATGTAACGGTAAAGACATACAGCTGAAAATGTCCAGAAGAAAAATATTAAGTGACGATCAATGAGATCAGATTCCTTCATAGTGTGAAAAGCTGATACCATAGGGGTAAGAAAGTCCCATTTCTCAGTTGAGACTGGGACTAAGTGAGAAGATAGTAGCTACTGGAAAGATCAGGAAGTAAAGCATTGCTAGAATCACACCGAATGCATCTGAAAGGGAAAAATCAAAGTCATCCAAATGAAAAAACCCCTGTATCTTCAGTCACTGGACGCTAATCCGTAGTCCTCAGACCTAAAATTTCATGACACAGGAAAATAACCCTGGCCCTGGAGCGTAGCATAATAAATATTGCTTTGCATTTATTTACTTTATGCAAACTTAGTGTTTATGAATTTTTCTCTTCTACTGATAGTCCCAAGAGTGCCACGACAATATACCTTTATTTTATGTGACTGATCATCTAGAAAAACTGTTATGCTTTACATCTAGATGCAGTCATAGGCATGGCTTGTGGAAGGTCATTGGGCTATGAGGGTTTATAACTGACTTGCTGTTAGGAGGTGTGATCTGGTGGGAAGAGGTGGGTCACTACGTTTATGGCCTGGGGCTAACCTCAGCTGCTCCCCTGATCAGTTTTTCTCTTTCCTCCTGCTATGCCCTGAGCTATCTCTTCGTTGCCATGGCCCCCTGTCAAGTCACCCTGCATTAGAGCCAACTGAGGATGGACTGAAAGCTCCATAAATTGTGATTCTAAATGAACCTCTGCTCTTTTAATGTTCAGCATCAGGTATTGTGTCTAAGGTATGAGAAAGTAACTAAGTCATGTGACATGTAAAAATACACTATGCTTTTTTATTTCTTTTATGGAAAAAAGATAAAACAAAATTTCTACTCTTAAAAGGCCTGCTGAATGTTCAACATCATTATTCATTTGAGAAATGCAAATTAAAACAACACTGAGATTCCATCTCACCCCAGAAAGAATCATCACCCCAGAATCATCACCCCAGAAAGTATCATCAAGAAATCAACCAATAACAAATGCTGGAGGGGCTGTGGGGGAAAAGGAACCCTTTCCAACTGTTGGTGGGAGTGTAGCCTGGTAAAACCACTGTGGAAATCAGTGTGGAGATTCCTCAATAAACTAGGATTAGAGGTCCCATTCAACCCAGCTATTTCCTTCCTGGGTATTTTTCCAGAAGAACTGAAAACATCATAACACAGAGATATATGTGCACCCATGTTTATATAAGCACAATTTGTCATAGCTAAATCATGGAAGCAACCCAAATGTCCATCAACTGAGGAACAGATAAAAAAGATGTGGTATTTCTATACAATGGAATATTACTGAGCTATAAACAAAGATAAACTTGGGGCTTTTGCAGATAAATGGTCACAACTAGAGACCATCCTCATAAGTGAAATAAATCAGACCCGCATGTGTAAACACCATATTGCATCACTTGTGTGAAAACCCAAAAGAGTGGATAAAATCTAAAAGGTACAATTGACATTATGAAAGGGAAAGAAATTGCTCAAAGGAAGGAACAACTGGGATGAGGGAAAAGAGAAAAGAAAGAAATAACAGACAAATATGTATATAGGCATACATAAGATAGCTAAGATAGTTGCACTACTGATTTCTATTACTTTATTGAAAGGAACAGTTAATGTTTAATTGTTTGATCAATCTTACATGCCTGTATTTGTTTATCTGAGTAACCAATTAGAACATATCAATATGTAATACAGCCACCATTGTTAATTTTCTAACAGCTTTTCTGAAAATATGTATTGCTTGTATTGTTTTTGTGTTATTGTGTAAATGTCTCTGTGTCTGTTAATATACTTTCTTTCTTTTATCTTTAAAATTAAAAAGAAAAAAACATGTAAAAGGCCTGCTGGAGCCAGGAGTGGTGGCGCATGCCTGTAATACCAGCACTCAGCAGGCTGAGGCAGGAGGATCGTTGTGAGTTCAAGACCAGCCTGGGCTACAGAGTGAGTTCAAAGGCAGCCTGAACTGCAGAGTGAGACCCTGTTTCAAAAAAAAAAAAAAAAAAGGCCTGCTGGAGAGGTGGGCCCTCTGCTAGAGTATGGGAATTTAGATTTTGGGTGGGAGGGCCCCTAATTTTTCTGGAACTGATGAAGCGGCACACTGTACCCAGATTGCTTATACAAACAATGTGGGTATGCAGAATATCTACTTTTCTTTTGGGAGGCACGAATTTTCGTACATGCTGGGTAAAGGCTGCATTTATGACCAGCCCCATAAAAATTTCAGGCAATCAGTCTCTGATGATCTCCCTTGGTAGACAACACTTCACACATATCACAGTTAACCCTGGAGGAATGAAGTACTTCCTGTGAGACTCTACTGGTCAATGACTCCTGGAAGCTTGTGCTGAGTTTCTTCTGCACTTTGCCCTATGTGTCTTTTCTCTGTTCATTTTGCTCTGTAACCTTTGACCATAATAAATCACAGTCATGAGTGTGAATATATGCTAAGTCCTACGGGTACTAATAATGAATTACCAAATGAAGGTAGTCTGGGAGGCCTTCAATTTATACATTTATTCAGGACTTGCTCTGAAAGCGATACAATTTTAATCTTTTGGTTAACTCAACTGATTACGGAGATTGTACCATAATGGGTAGCAATGATAGAGAATGAGGTACTAAACATGACACTTAAAAGTAGTACAGATTGAAGAAGTACAAAGAAATTTTTCACAGAGTCACATGACCTAGTTTTAGTTAAAAAAGGAACCACAAGTTAGCATTTAAATGTTACAGTTTAGCCGGGCATGGTGGTACATGCTTGTAATTCCAGCACTCAGGAGGCTGAGGCAGGAGGATTGTTGTGAGTTCAAGGCCAGCCTGGGCTACAAAGTGAGCTCAAAGCCACCCTGAACTACATAGCGAGACCCTGTCTCAAAAAGGCAAAAATAAGTTAGTTTAAGAAAAAAGGAAAAATCATCACAAATTGAGAATTCCGAAAATTTCTCCATGCCACCCTGGAATCTAAAGTTGCCTTTAGACTAACCCTGGACCTTACCAGAAATGATGTAAAATGATGTCCTCTGAAAGAAATCATTCATTTATTTATTCAATACATACTGAGCAGCTAATTCTATGCCAAGCGCTGTTGCAAAGTGCTAACAGGATATATAGTAAATAAAACAAAATTTCTGCCTTCACATTGCATACTTTATGAATCATTTCATGACTTTTAACTAAATGAGTTCAACATCAACAGAAAAACATGCTAGCTTTGATCCTGACACAAAAAAATGATCATGGAACCTCATATTAATAGAAAGGGAAAATGTTTCCAGGTGTTCTAGGATAGTGTTGGGTGGCCAGAGGCAAGGCTGAGAAAAGACTTTTATGACAAAAGAAATAATCAATTGGACTATGAAATAATTAGATCTAACCAGCACAAGCAGAGTCTGATATGAGTCCATGAAACGACAGAGGGAACAGAAAGTTAATATGAATTATGTTACATAACTAGGTCATAAAAAGTGATTGTAGTGTGTATATATTGCCAAAAAGTTTTAAAATTATTTTAAAAAATAAATAAAGAAATACAGGTTGTTGAAGACATCTTAAAATCCAAATCACCAATCATGAACTGCTACTGCATTAAAAGCATCTAGATATATACAGATTCCAACCTGCTGACATAGAGACTCATCTTTTTCTATCACACTCTAATATTCACAGAAGCTTGCCTCCTCCACGAATAGCAGAGGTCATAAAGTGATGGCAGCTGAGTCTAATTCGGCTTGCAGACATGTTTTGGTTGGCTTGTGTAGTGGTAGTTTTTAAGTTTGTAAAATATTTCAGACAAAAACAGAAAAATACATAGCAAAATACAGCGAACTCATGTGCTAAGCATAGCTTATTGCTACATAATTTCTGTAAGATAATTTTATTAAAAAGTGAATATTATAATTAAATTGATCCATTCTTGGCACCAACTCTTCCCTCCCCCAGAGACAACCACATACCAGTGGTTGTGGGGATTCATCATTTCCATCCATGGGCACAGTATCCATCCATATATAAATATTATTTTTTTTCAGGTCTTTAAATCTTATCCAAAGAATAATAAAATGTATGAATTCTTCTACAACCTACTTGGTTTTGTCAAATTATGTTTCTGAGATTTATACAGATTTTGATACACCCTACCTTAGTTCAGGGTTAACAAATTACCACTCTTAGTAATGGTGTACTTACTTTTTAAAATCAAGTCAGGGGAGATCCTCGCGATTGAACCCACTGCCTTTGCAGTGAGATACATCCCCAAGTCTTGTTTTTAATTTTGGGACAGGGTCTTACTATGTTATTAAGTTGTCCAGGACGGGCTTGTATTTGCAATGTTCCAGCCTTAGCCTCCCAGAATTGTGGAATTACAGGCATGCGCCACAGAGCCCAGCATTTTTTTTCTTTTATTGTTGTTGTTGTTGTTGTTGTTTTGAGACAGCATCTCCCCATGTAGCCTAGGCTAGCCTGGAACTCAAAGTGATTCTCCTGCCTCAGCTTCTCTAGTGCTGGGATTACAGGCATGCACCACCATGCCTGGCTAGCCCAGCCTTTTATAAATAAAGATTTACTAGAACATAGCCATACTCAGTAGTTTATATATTTTCCATGGCTGTTTTCCCACTACAATGACAGAACTGAGTAGCTGAAACATACAAAATATGGTAATAAAGCCTAAACTATTTACTTTATGGCTCTTTATAAAAAAGTTTGTCAACTCCTGCGACAGTTCGTTCACTTTCATTACTGAGTAGTAATCCATTAAATTCACAATAGGTCCACAGGCAGCTATATTTCTTCTATTTTTCACTAACAACCTCACTTCTATGAACATTCTTAAGTGTATAACACAATATTTAAAATTTAAGCCACTATATTATACAATATTTTAAATGCCAACATTTAAAAATTACATTGCACACTACTACATGGACCTCTTGTTTCTTTGAAATATCGGAATCTGTGGGAGCACTGGGCTCATATCCCAGCCAGGTTACTGCTTGTGGGGACTGAGAAGTGGCTGTCATCTGTGAGAACCCAGTCTAAGTAACCTATTCACCTGCCTGTACTGTGCAGGCATTTGTATTCCACAACTGTCACGCTCTTCGTTGTATCAAAGATAAAAAGATTAGTTTATTCAGGAGACTAATAGATTACAAAATCTGAACCTTTATCAGAGAATGGATTGAAAAGAAAGATTAAACAATGGCGAACACTGAAAACCTGACTTTGTACTTTATCTTGTATAGGCTTAGCCAAAGAGTTAAAGAATTAAACTTTTACTCCCAATCTATCTAACATATTCTGAGCCACAGGAAAATAGGCTGAGAAATCTGGCCCTTATTCTAAACTTAAAAATATCCCAGCTTCATATGACAAAACAGATTACACTATGCAGGACAAGACAATTAGGTCAGCAGAGAGGCCTAGGAAAGTGTATTGAAACTGTGTGAAGCAACCTTCCAACAGATGCTTCTGGGAATTAATCTAGTTGCAGTACCATAAATGAAAATCACACTCCTAAAAGATTTCAGCTGCTGACAATAAAAGAATTATGGTGACCATTCACAATGCATGCAGATGTGTACTGGTATGTGTATACACAAAGGCACATGTGTGTATGCACAGACACTCATGCATAAAGTCTGTCTGCATATGTAACCAAAACTTTACAATGAATATGTATTTTGAAAACCAGAAATTTCATGTTCTTTGATATTTGCCCTAAATTCTCCAAAATATCTATAATTTGTACAATTACATTTAAGATGATTGAGGGACTAGGACATAGCTTGGAGAGAGAGCACTTGCCTAGCATGTACAAGGTCCTGGGTTCCATCCCCAGCACCATGAAACAGGAAGAAAAAGAAGAAGGGAGAAGGGAGAAAGAAGAAGGGAAAGAAGGGTAAGAAGGGGAGAAGGGGAAGAAGAGGAAGAAGAGGAAAAGGAGAAGAAGGGGGAGGAGGAAGAGAGGAGGAGGAGGAGCAGAAGGAGAAGAAGGAGAAGGAGAAGACTGAAAGACATGAATAATATATTTAAACTATGAAAAAACTTATTCCCTAAGCCCAGACCTGTTCCCTCATGCTAAGTAGGCTATAATGGTTTCAAGGGTGTTGTGGAAGAGGTATCTCTTGCTGAGTGGCCTCCCTGCCCAGATCAGATCTATTCTAATTCACAGTGAGAATTTAAGAGGTTGTTACTCAAAGAGATGCCAGGTTTGGCAGGAATTAATAAATTTCAAAGCACAATGACCAACCCAGGGATAGCCTCAGTTACAGAAATGAGATATAGAACTGTAGACTATGTGTCATTGGGCATTATATAAGCTATTCCTGGGCTGAAGATATAGCTCAGTGGTAGAATACTTGCCTAGCGTGTATGATGCCCTGGGTTTCACCTCTAGCATCAGAAGAACAAAAAAGCAATTCCCAGTATGTTTGCCCTAATCACACTTGATTTGAAGAAGATAGTTCTTGGTTTTTAATGTCCCTGTTGAATATTTATTTGCGATGACTTTTCCTTTGTATGCTAATAAATGAGTAAACTTTCAAAGAAGAAAACTGAGATGACTTAAATTTGTGAAAATAGAGAAGAATTTAGAAAGAAAACAGGAAAAGATGACAATCTTAATTCCCACTTGCTACATGACCTTGGGAAAATTACTTGACTTCAATGAAAAGACATTAAAAATAGTACCTCCTTTAAAGAGTTATAAGAATTAAATAATGTTGCATTTTAAACCACCAAGTTTGTGCGAATTTGATACAGCAGTTCTAAGAAATGAAAATAACTACTAAGATTCCAATATTCAAAATAAGTGTGTCTAATGTAAAATCCTTTATTTTATTTGCACCTCAAAACACTCCTCCCTATTAGGTATTAATGCCATCATCTTACAGATGAGGAAACTGAGCTGAAAGACAAAGTGCAAATAATAACAAAAACAAAAACAGAAACTGGGAGCTCCTGCTTCCCAGTTAGCTTCCCAATCTTGGCCACTGTCACCCACTGGGGACAACTATCCGGGGATAGTCAGAGGCACAGGAATTAGGAAGGAACATAGAAAGATCTGTCATACTGAAAGGTGTAAAGCTTCTAGAAACAAAGAATCTATGGGAAAATGTTGGGTTTTATAAGAGGCTTTTTTTATTGGGGGAGGATATAGTAATAAAAGGAAATGTGGAAAAAATGGAAATAAAAAAGTTACGAGAATTAAATGAGTTAATATATGCAAAAACTTAGAATCTAGACACACTAAGCACTATACAACAATTTGCCACAAATGGTGATAATAATGATGGTTACTTTAAACTATTTGGTCCCTTGCAGTTCTGAGCAAAGGATATTGGATTCTTCTTTTCCAGCCACCCAGTGCTGTTGAATGTCTTCCACGCTGCTAGCAGAAACTTAACCTTCTAAACTCATTTAGCCAAAAACTGGCGGGCCAGGTCAAAGGCCTAGGCTGAGAAGGGCTTCACAGCAGCTGAGAGGTCAAATGATAACAAGCAGGATATAAAGAGGAAAACAAAAATGAAATGGAATAAGCCTGAAACTAAGAGTCCCTAATGAAACTAAAGGAAAGAGGCAAGTATATTATGATTTGTGTTATATAAAATGGACATTTTAAAGTAGTTGTAAAGAGCACATTGTTTTTTGAAAGTAATCACTGCTACTGTCTGGAATTCACATTTCAATGATATAAATGACAAAGGGCTACCCAATATCGTGAGCGATGTATCCAGACAAGCACGGCTGACATCCACTGCACACAGTAAGCAGAATGCCTAGGGCATCCCATACTTTTAGAGACTCACTCAATGTTTTCATGACTTTTACAGTCAGAATACAGTATGAATATAATGCACCCCATGTAAGATTCATCTCCGAGCTAATGCAGTCATAAAATAGAATTGTTAATACTTTTGGAAGACATTTTAATATTTTATGGAGGAATATGTTTGATGGTGCATGAAAGCGAAAGTGTTTAAGACCCATGAAAGCCCTGCAGATACTTTGTCAGAACTCCCAAGTTTAGGAATGCTATTATGAAAAATAACAAAGTCACATAGGCTTATGACTGCCACACTCCACTAAAAAGCTCCTTGCAGCAGCAGTTTCAGCCTTAAAATCTAAACAATTTAAATAATTGATTCAGCCAAATGAAAAATCACCGCATATGTTGGCTTTTCTAAATCCTTTGCAAACTGTATATCTTTGAGTGGCAGGCACTAATGAATATGGTGCAAACCAATTTATGAGACATTTACCAAAGGTTTAGCCAATGTGAATTAAGTCAACACCCAGGTAGCGAACACCCATACTCAATTTGCTAAGAGTATGATTTTTCTTAAATTATTATGTGTACACAGCCTGTTTATTAAAATTGTGCTAGAAAAGTAGAAATGAAGACAAGAACACATTAGCAATACAATCATGAACGGTCAACAAGCAAGTAAAACATTCAACATCGTTAAGGGAAATGAAACTCAAAACTACACTGTGAAGCTACTTTACACTCACAATGATAATTATAATTACAAAGCCCCAGAAATTTACCTGGGCACAGTGACACGTGCCTTTAATTTTCGCTACTCAAAAGACTGAAGCAGGAAGATCATAACTTTGAGCCCCGCCTGAGAAACTCAATGACACCCTGCCTCAAAATAAAACATGAAAAGATCTGGAGACATAGCATAGCAGTAGAGCACCCCTAGATTCAATCCTCAGTACTGCAAAACAAAAAAAGGCAGGAAGTTACAAATATTGGAGAACATGTAAGAAAACTAGGAGGGATCCTGTGTATTGATGGTGAAAATATAAAATGATTCAACAGCTATAAAAAAATTACATAGTTCCTCAATAAATTGAAGATAAAATGATCACATAATCTTATAATTTGACTCCTAGATATATACACAAAGAATAAATAACAGGGAGGAAAAAAAGTATATGCATAGGCATTTTCATAGCCAAACTACTCACAAGAGGTAAAAAGGTGAAAACAGCCCAAATATTCATCTTTAGATGTACAAACAAAATGTGGTATATCCATATATAATAAGATTAGCCGTAAAATAGCATGAAATGCTGGTCATGCTATGATATGGATGAAACTCATAAACACTATTCTAAGTGAAAGAAGCTCAACATAAAGATTAACCTATTGCAGAAGTCAATTCACACAAAATCATCTGGACATAGAATACTCAGAATAGGCAAATCCACAGAGAGAGAAATAAGACTTACAGTTATCAGGGGAGGTGAGAAGGAAGATGGAGAATCAATGCTTCACAGTTATGGAGTTTCCTTTTAGAGTAATGAAAAAGTTTTGAAAGTAAATGCAGGTGGTGGTTGCACAACATTGAAAGGATACTAAATGTCACACAACTTTAAAATAGTTAATGTGTGAATTTTCCACATTCCAGAACCTGTGATCTTCTTACAACCTTACCCTACTGAGTGACCCTGTGGTGGATTGACAACTGATGGTCAACTTGTAACACCCAGCTAAACTGAATCAGCAGGTGCTGGACGTGGAGGGCCCACCTGAGCATCATTGTCAACAGCATAAAAAGAAAAACTGGAGAGAAAAAGGAGGTGCTATTGGGAGCTGTTGGGTCTCCTAGAGGAACTTGTCATGCTCCCTTTCCTGATATGAACTCAGCTGTTCTCATCATCAAAGGTGCTCGGGATCTTATTGTCCCTGAGAATGGCTACGGTTCACTTTGGGGGAGCTCTGATCCTTACTTTGAGCATCGCTTCCTGGCTCCGGTGGGGGGCACTGTTGAATGTCCTGGAGAAGCTTGTCATGCTGGCTTTCATGATATGGACTTGGCTGTTCTCATTGTCAGAGGAGCTCGGGACCTCACTGTTGCTGAGGATGGTTGTGGTACTTTTCGGGGAAGCTCTGGTTCTTACTTTGAGCCTCACTTCCTGACTCCAGTGCAGATCCCTCAGCCTGCTGGCACAGATCCTTCATCCCCCTGCACAGACTTTCTAGTTTCCACCACTGACCTTTGGGCCTTCCCAGCACAGATCATTGAAACAGGCCTGCATGAGACATTGTTGTGTGCTCTTGGCCTCCAGTTGGACTCAAGGGGGCATTGTTATGGGCTCTAGGTGTTCAGTTGGGCCATGCAGGACATCAAGGGGCATCCAGGTACTCAGCTGGATTCTTTGGGTCTTCAGTGTGTGGAAATTTCCTGCACTCTCTTTGTATATAGCTCTTTGGGTGACTATTATGTGTCCTGTATTGTTTCCCTTGCAAGTCCTAACTACAACAGGCCCTTCCCTCTAATAGCTTTATCCACTTCAGCTCTACCAGTTCCTTCTACTCAGCATAGAAACCTATTCACAGTGACCTCTGCTTAAACCTGGAGAAATATCCACATGTAGTTAGCCATATTTCCCCCCAAGAGCCCTGTAAAATGACAGGGAACAATGACAAAATATATGAATACAAAATGTCAAGGAGAGAGGGGAAGAATATAACTGCAGACAATAGCCATCAACAAAATATTAAAAATTAGAAAGTAAATGGACAAGTGATTAATTACCTCAGTAGAAAAGTTCAAATTAATTTTTCTATAACATGGGCACCAATAATAAATAAGCTAATTTACTACACCAAATCTCAGGAATGCACATCAATTAGGATTATTTTTATAGGTTGGAGAGTTTGTACAGCGCAAAATACACAAACTAACTAAAATTCTGTATAAAGACCAGCTAGAACACCAGGATCCTTCTCAAACATTTCAAACAATATGGTTCAGTGTGCCGAATTTTTTCCAGAAATAAAACTACTGTGTAAGTTGATAAAGTGTAGTGCTTTCCCATGGTATATTGTATAATTTTGAAAATTGCACTTCTAAGGGCAACATCACTTGCAATTTGTCAATATAATACACCTGTATCAGCCCATATTTGTATCAGACACCATGGGATTATATTGACAGAAGTACCTGTCTTCTGCTGTGTCTTTTAATGTAGTCACAGCAGCAGGTATATATTTAAATTCATGATTATTTTATTATAAATTACGTGGGAGCTGTCGTGCTGCAGAACTCACAGAAATGTCATTCACACTGCATCTGTGTAAGGAGTACCTCCTAGACTTGGAAGTGTGGCTGAGCAGGAAAGAGCGAATGCAGCAAATCTGAGACTGCTATCCTTAGAAAGTTCTGCTTACAAGGTGGCCTTCTCATTGGAATCTGGGACTGTGGCTCTCCAAGTGTTTCCAGTCTATAGTTAACTACTAAGGGTGGCTCACTGTCCCTAGACTGCTCAAAGAAGGTAGGTTATAGCTGAACAACTTCTTTGCTCTGGGCATCTGTAATTTTGCTAAATACCAGACAAAGGGTACCTGTGTGACAACTCCCAAAAAACCTCTGAGCATTGAATGTCTAATAGGGTTCCCTGAGCAGCAACACTGCATATATATCATTTCATTTTTGCTGCTGCCAAAGAAAGTGCCCTGTGGACCCCTCATGAGAAAACAAAAATATAAGGAAGCTTGCACAAAGATCCCTCCAGACTCTACCTGTGTCTTGTTCCCTCATGGTGTGGCTGTCTTTTTATACTGTGCCACTACAGTAATTCATAGCTGTAAATGCAAGTATATGCTGAATCCCACGAGTTCTTCTAGTGAATCCATCAATGTAAGAGTGGTCTTCAGGACACATGATACAGTGACCACGCACTGTGCCTCTCAATTATTTTGTTCATAGTATCATTAAAGGGTATTGATTTCTTCAAAACTGTATGTGTACATATCATAGATCTTTGATTTTCATTTCAAAATATCGAATGATAAGGCAGCAAATATTTTACACCAAAGGATGAGCTTAGGTCTAAAGTGCTGACAAATGCTGCTATAAACATAGGTAACATCATTGATAGCAATTACAATAACAAGGATAATAGCAAACACAGCTAATATTTATTATTATATGCTAGGCATGATACTAGGTGCTTTCTATGTATTATCTTATAGCTTCCTTACTATAACTCTATAAGGTGAGCACTGCTGTTTTTCACCTTCGACCTATAAGTAAAGAGAGGCTCAAACTAGTTAGGTAAATAAATTAACAAAAGGCAGGGACTCTCACTCCAGAGAATGATCTCCAAATCCCCATTCATCTGTTCATACATAGTGTTCTTATCAAAAAATGGCAGCATCCAAGTAGACATATCAAATAAAGGATGGTACACCATTTGTTAGGATCAATAAACAAATAATTTGCAAACTTCCAGTTAAAATCTATCAAGTCTTTCTCTCTCTTGGACTAATTCTCTCATATTTAAGGTTTGATATAGAATGCAAATAGATGGATTATAAAGCATAGCTCTTAAGATTATGTTTTATAATTGGTCTACTACCATTCTTATTTTGAATAATGCTTCGTTATCATTCCTTTGTAAATGTAATATAAAGTCTTGCAACTTTTCGAATGCTGGGAAAGATAAGAAGTTATAGCAATTTATGCATGGTCATGTTAATATTTCTATACCTTTCATGTTTCCTTTGAAAGGCCAGAGGTTATAGATGCTTAAAATTCTATAGCTATCTCTGTAGTATTACAGATTTCCAGGGAAACGCAAAGCTGAATAGAATTTTAGCAGCAACAAGAGTACACACACACACACACACACACACACACACACAAAGTACAGAACTTTTTACCTACAAAACAAGACAAATTCCTAGTTGATCAAGACAAACCATGGGGAAATGAGAACAAAAGCATGGCTAGAGGGCATGAAGTACAGTTCTTACTAGAACAAGAGCAAGTAAAAAGAAAAACAGCAGTTTCAATGTAAAGCATAGAATTCTACCCCTCTGAAGGAAAAAGCTAGTATAATGAACTAAGAAAAAATTAGAAGTAACTCGAAAACTGTTGTGAGGTGGTGAGTGATGAGGGGATTTTGGTCAAAGGACACAATTAGTATTATACAGTTTGATAGGAATATTTTAAAAAATGTGTGCAGAATAGGAAGATACACAGACATGGAAAACAGAAACATAAATTTCAGGGGCAGGGGTGGGGAGGAAAAGGGAAGTAGGAGATGCGAAGAGAGAAATGGAAAATGATTACTAATGGCTCTGGAGTTTCTCTTTTAAGTAATGATAATGTTCTTAAATTGACTGTGGTGATGGCTGCATAACTTGGTGATCATGTGATACCAAAACTATTTGACTGTACTCTTTAAATGGGTGAATTCTATGATGTGTGAATTATATCTGAATACAGGTGGGTTTTTTGAAAAACATAAACTCTTCTGAAGGTGTGTGTTAGAAAATTCAAAGATAAAGACCACTATCCAAGTAGGTGGTTGTCAAGCTTCCATGACATAATAATCACCCAGATTCTCAGGCCTACCTTGAAGGATTTTGATTACTGGGTCCCAGAATCAACAAATACTCCAGACGATTCAGACACAGGCTGTCCACCACCATGTGTGGACACACACCCCCATGGACAGGCTATGCTTCTGATATCTCACTAGAAAGCCAAGCCTACAAAGCACAAAATTAGAACACTGAGATCATGTAGAGAAAGAGTTTATTATTCCTCTGAAACTTATTGCAGAGGGTATAGTACAGCAAATACAAAGCCTAATTTTTTATCTGAGAAATACAAAGAATAAAAGAGATTTGAAAAAAGAAGATAAAGGTGGTTATGTCCCATATAGCAATTGTCAATATATGCCTATGTCATACAGAAAGAAAATGTATTACCAAGATCTGAAAAGTTAAAAATACAACCATGCTTTAAAGGAAATCAGCATAATGACATATTGTTATGGAAAATTTACGCATCCCCTCAATTTATCACAAATTTCTTAAAGAAAGTAAAAGAAAAGGAATATGACACGTTTGCCACAGGCATTGATGCTTAAAGAATCTTTTAACTGTTTGGATCAGAATGCATTGGATTACTGGTTTAAAATATAGATTCCCATCTTAGTTTTACTGAGTCAGAATTTCTGAGGGGAGAAATCAAGAAAAACATGTGCAAGCATACAATGCTTGCTTGTACAAAAAAACATGTAACATGACAATACAGAGGCTTTTAGTATATTCACAAAGTGGTCCATCCAGAACCATAATTAACTATACAACATGCTCATCACTCCCAAAGAATGCCCTATAACCTTTAGCACTTTCCATTTTCTCTACCTCTCCCTATCCTCAGCAACCACTAATCTACTTGCTTTTTCTAAGACTGGCTAATTATGGAAATTTTTTATACATGTACCCTGAGACAGGAGATTAGGCTGTGGCAAAGTTGGCTAGGGAGTAGCCATGACCTGTTATAATTATAAGGTTCTGGCCACATGTGCAGAACAGTTCCTAAAGCCCTCCACATGGACTTCTCAAGGAATTCCAGAAGGTTTTCAATAGGATGGCCTAGACCTGACATCAGTCTAGGTGTGGGGTTCCAGCACCGCTTCTTAGGACCTGTATGTAGAAGTTCTTGTGGATTTCCTCGAGATTTGCATGGCATAAAAGGACACATACACCATGAAGAGCTTGCAATCATCGCTTTCCTCAGGAGAGCCTGTCCTGCATCCTTCAGGGTGTATTTTTATCTTGCTTTTGCCTCTTTCAGTCTGCCCAAGCTCATTCTACCGAGCTGGTTTCTCCCTTAGTCTGTACTTTTAATTTTTCAAATAAACTGTATCACCATTTTTTTTGCTTGTTTGGCTCAATTCTTTGTTTGAGATAAGAACCTGGAATCCAACTCCAGAAGGAGACACAAGCACTGCAAAACTTAGTAACATTTATGTGGCTAGCCACTTTTAGAAGAAGCTACCCAGTGACATTCCTACAACATGTAACCTTTTATCACTGCTTTCTTTCTATTTGTATAATATTTTTAAGGTTTATCCAAGTGGTTACATGTATCAGTACTTCACAGAATTTACTGCAGAAAAATATTACAGTGAATAGATAAATAAAACTGTCTCTTATAAAGAAGTACATCATAAGAAAGAAGCAATGAAAGGAGAACTAGATGCTCATTTCTACAATTAAGCAGAAATCAGTTTGTGATCTACGCAGACAATTCCCCAGAATCTATCCTTGGTATTAAAAGCAGTTATAACCAAAAGGAGTTGCTATAAAGTCTAAATAAGCTTAGCTTCCCAAGAAGCTCAACATGTAGGAAAAAGTGTGGCAAGGCCAGGAATCCCTAAATTAATAGATATAAAGAAAGGGACCGAATATGCCTTGAAAAGACTCCATAACAAGGCAAATGGCTCTATGGAGCTGTCCTATCAAATAGTCATATTTACATCTGGGTTTTACTTAATTTACTCTTAAGTTTAAATTAAGTAAAATTAACATAGTAGTTGCACAAGTGACTTTTTTGGTCCTCACTGGATACATGAAGCCAGCACCTACATATTGGACAATATATGCAAGAATATTTTCAACATCACAGAAAATTCCACCAAACATTATAACTTTAGATATAGATAAAATTGTTATAGCATAACCCACTTATTCATTCTAAAATATTTACTAAAAGTTTACTATGGAGTCAGGAGGCATAGCTCTGTGCGTTCTGTGTGGTAGAGTGCATACTCAGCATGTGTGAAGCCGTGGGTTCAATCATTAGCACAACATGTGGGCAGGCGCATGTGCACATGACACTGTTAGGCTCTAGGAATGCTACCATACACAAAATAGACAAAATTATTTCCCCTGTGGAGCATCTAGGGACAGGAATGAGAGGGTAAACAAATAAAGCAAAACAAACGACATGTGTAAATGGTGACAAAATGGAAAAATGCAAAGGGGTCAAAGAAAGATGAAGTAGCACTCTTTTGACAAAATGGTCAGGAAAGTCTCTGTGATAAACGAATCTTGTATAAAGATTTAAAGAAAAGAGGGAATCAATCTTGTATACATATGAGATAATATTATATCAGAAGAGAAAATAGCTATACAAAGGTCTGAGGCTGGAGTAGGCTGGAAATGTTTCAAAACAGAGCATCCCAGTAGTAAGAAGGCAGTGACACATTAATAAGTGAAACCAAAATAGAAGCAATTGTGTAGGAAACAGATTTGAGGGTAAATCTTATTGTTGTCTAGAAATGTGGATTAGGTTGTTACTATTCCAGTGCATTTTTGTGTGTGAAAGGACTCTCCAAATTATAAGAGATATATCCGAAATGCAGCAATAAGGAGCCCCACGAATCTTCTTCCCATCAAAACAACATGCCTAGAGAAAATTACTTTTAAAAATCAATGATTTAGTGTCTCAAGAAACTATCTTGATTGCACACAGTGAATGGAGTAACATTTCTAACGAAATCTGTGAAATCTTAAAACAGCAAAGAGCACTATATATACAAATAAGAATAGAAGAGAGGGAAAGAGGAAGCAGGGAGAAGTTCAAATACTTCCCCAAGTTACATATTGCGTTGTTGTAAAAATCCTTCAATATATATGCTAATTGGTTTCATTTATACTAATAGTTTATCTTAGTTTTTTGAAAAACAGTTTGTTCTACTATCAGTTTGTTTATTGTCTGTAAGAATCTTTTAGGTTTATGTCTTGTACTGAGTAACTGCACTGAAGATAATCATATACAGTGTGATACTATTGTCATTGTATTATTTAGTTATGAAAATGTGTTTTACTTTTACATTTGAACCACAACCTACACTCTCCCATCCTCTCCTTAATTGTTCAAGAAGAGAAAAGTTACACAGCTGCAGAATGCCCGTAGGAACATAGAGTTATCTCTCTTACTATCTCTAGCAGGACTTCAGATCCACCCTCACAGTTGAATTAACAGAGGGGCTTGGACTATGGGACACAAAGGCCTATAGTTAGTCACGCCCAGAGAGCATCACTAAAAAGCAGATACTAACTGAAGATTTCCATAATAGAAACAAAGTCCTTCCATTATAAATGCCTGCAAACCTCGGCATAGAAACAACATAAATATGAAAACACAAGGCTACAAAATGCCTCCAAAAACTCAGAACTCTCTCAACGCTGATCCTTGAGGCACTGAGGGTATACACAGATGAATTATTTGAAACAATAAAAAGGGACATTAAAAAACAGATCAATAAGGTTTGCAGCAAGCTCAAAGCAAATATAAATAAACAGATACTGGATTTAATAAACAAAACAATCATCAAGTTTAGATGAGACACTAATAAAACACTAAGTGAGGTAAACAAAATAATATAAAACATGTGAGAGTTTAGCAAAAACTTTTAATCCAGGAATAAAGATAACAAACAAATCCAGGAGATTAATTCTAATGTAAACCCACAAGAATGACAGCAGACTTCTCAACACAAACCTTAAAAGCCAAGATGGCTTGAAGTGAAATATTTTAAGTTATAAAGCAAACCAACTTCCAAACCAGACTGATATATCCAGCAAAACTAATGTTCAAAACTGACGGAGAAATGAAGTATTTCCATAACAAAGAGTAACCATCTTAAAATGTTCATAGCCACAAAAGGAGCATTCCACAAAATTCTCAAGGATAACCTAGAAAGAGACAGTGAATTCAACAATGCCAAGAAGTATAAGAATACACCAGGCAGGGGCTGGGGATTTAGCTCAGCAGCAAAAGCGCCTGCAGCGTGAGCATTTAAGCAAAATGGGAAAAAGGGATCAGCAACATAAAAATATTCCAATGCCAGGAACAAGTCAATAACTTTTAGTAATAACAATCAAAGTGAATGGTCTCAAATCTTCAGTCAAAAGACACAGAGAAGCAGAATGGATCAAGAAATACAACCCAAGAGTATGCTGTATACAAAGAGACTTATTCAAAAACAAATGCATAGGCTAAAAATTAAAGGATGGAAAACAATATTCCATGAAATGGGAACAAGAAAACAAGCAGAACTTGCTACCTTATTTTCAGACAAATTGGACTGAAAGCCAAAACTGATCAAAAGAGACAAAGAAGATCCATGCATACAGATTAACTCAAGAGGAAGAGATAACAAGCACAAACATATATACACTGAACAGTGGTGCACAGAACTTCATTATACAAACACAACTGGAAAAAAAAGATCAGATAAACATCAACACAATTGTAGTGAGGGACCTCAAAACTCCATGGGCAGAAACAGATCAACTACAAACACACATACACACACACAAAAAATAAAACTCAACAAAGAAATCAGTGTTAACCCATGCCTTTGAACAAATGGACTTAATAGATATTTACAAAGTATTCGATTCAGCAACAATATAATATGCATTCTTCTTAGGAGCACATGGAATTTTCTCCAAAACAGACCATATGTGAGCACATAAAGCATGCTTAAGTAAATGCAAAATATCAAAATTTTCCCATGTATATTATCAAATCTCCACACAATGAGTCAGGAAGTAAGTGGCAAAAGAAACCAGACAAATAATACAATCACATGGAAATTACAAAATACACTCTTGAATAATCAATTGCTAATTTAAAGTCTATACCTGGGATCTTCTATTGTACTGACTTAGTAAAAAAAAATTACTGCACTTTGTTTTAAGACTGCACATAAAAGTGAGTTCCTGCAGTATCTGTCTTTCTATAGCTGGTTAATTTTACTTGGCATAAGGTCCTCCAGGTTCATATGTTTTGTCACAAATGGTAGGACTCCCATTACAAAAAGCTGAGTAATATTACATAGCATATATATATATATATATATATATATATATATATATCAGCTTCTTTATCCATTCATCTGTCAGTGAATAATTATGTTGGTTTTATTTACAGCTACTGAGAATAGCATTGCAATAAATATGGGTTAACAGAAGTCTCCTCAACACACTAATATCATTTCCTTGGGGTATATACCCAGTAGTGCTATTGCTGTATCATATAGCAGTTTTATGTAAATTATTAAAAGAATCTCCATACTGCTTTCCACAATGGGTGTACTAACTTACATTTCCACCAGTAGTGTAAAAAGGTTCTCTTTTCTGAGCGCCCAAAGATGTCCACATCCTAATCCATAGACCTTGTATGTTGGGTCACATGGCAAAGAGGAACTAAGGTTACAGATGGAATTAATGGTGCAGATGGGACTGAGGTTGTTAATCAGCTGGCTTTGAGATAGGAAGATTATTCTAATTATCCTGATAGAGTTAATGAAATCTCAAAGGTGCTTTAAGGTGGGAGAGCAATGCAGAAGAGGGAGAATCAGAGAGATGGAAACAGGAGAAGGACTCAGTCTGATGTTCCCACAGGGGGACAAGAACCCAAGAAAAGCGGACAGCCTCCCAAAGCTGCAAAAGCCAAGGGCACATATTCTCCTCTCCAGGAAGAATGTAGCCCAGCTGCCATCTCACTTTTAGCGCTATAAGGCTGGCTTAAGACTTATGACCACCATAACTGCAACAGAATACATTTGTGTTGTTTTCGGTCACAAAGTTTGCGCTAATTTGTTACAGCAGCAACAGAAAACTAATACAAACAGTTACCTGGGTCCTTATTTATAACAAGACAGCTGACAGACTTTTCCTAGATCAGAAACTCTCAGCAGGGAACACATGGAGTTCTATAGTTGCCACATTATGTCAATGACTAAATTTATTTTTGGAAGTTATAATACCTTTGAGATAAAACTTTCCATCCCATATTTACATACTGACAAGCAATGTACCAGGAAAGGGCAATTATGTCGGTTGGGAACTAAACATGAATTTGGTATCAGTTGTTTAGATTATAAGGAAATAAAAGGAACAAATGTTCACATCACAAATATGATTTCTAAGAGCTTTTAAAGTCTGTTTCAAAACAGAAATAATTTTATAATGGCAACATTAAATATCTGTTGATAAATTACTTCAGTTTTTCATAGTACTAATTCAAAACAAATATGACCTGTGAATAATGGATGTATCTAGACCAGTAAGGACAGCTGTGGTTAATATATTGAATGTATATGACCTTTATTTATGTATGCAAACATATATATATATAGAGAGAGAGAGAGAGACAGAGAGAGAGACAGAGAGAGAGACAGAGAGAGAAACAGAGAGAGAGATCGGCTTTAGGAGTAAACATTCTTTTGAGACAGGGTCTCACTGTGTAGTGTAGGCTGGCCTTGAACTCACTTATGTAGCCCAGGCTGGCTTGAAACTCACGGTGGTCCCCCTGCCTCAGCCTTCCAAGTGCTGAGATTACAGGCATGTGCTACCATGCCTGGGCAGGGGTAAATTTTTTTGATATGTATGGAAAGTTAAAGATCCCTTTAAAGATTAATCTGTATAGTTTAATTTTTGCAGCTCCTCACATGGAGTATTACATCTTTTGGCTTTATGTGCTAGAAGACTTTGTATTTCTCCTTCAAATAATAATTCATATAATTTGAAGATGTTTCTATTTAACATTTTATCTATTTCTCTGGATATAGGATATGTGAGTTTAATGCTAAAGTTTGTTTTCAGATACTAAGTGATTCACATTCAGTACAGAAAGCGAAAAATGTTTATCTTTCTCGTATATACATTCCTACTCTGTTATATATGATTATATTAGGCATTCCATTTGGTTTCTGAAAAGGAAGTATATTTTTTCTAATGTTATAAAATTAAAATAAGAATTTTAAATATCCCAACAAGAAATGAAAGTAACACAAGAATATCTTAGCAGCGACTTATTACTTCTATCACTAAGACAAATCCTCTCTGTTTACAATATAGGCTTCTGGCATGGTAAAGGTATTGTGGGAACAATTCCTTTCTATATGTATTTTCCCAGTCAGGCTTAACTTTCTGAAAGCCCTGCCAATACATCTGGTCTCCTTGCTATTTATGCCCCCATCTCACTCTTCTGCTCCGGCTAGTGTGAAATATTAAAGCTTCTAGTGTACAGCATAGTGGTTGAGATCATAATGACAATGGCAGACATTCTCATTAATGAGATGGCTATGGGCCAGCAAAGAATGAAGAAGCAAAACTCTAAATTACATATCAAACTGCCCCTGAGATGATCAGATTAACTTCTTTGTGCCCAAAGTGGCTTACAATGGAGCTAGCACAAGGGAAGACTCCCTCCTCACGGTTTGTAGCATCTGCGAACATAGGGTAACATGCAAATATCTGAGGCAGGCAAGGAATGTGACTAACCGACCAACAGACTGCTTCATAACAGTTCTCAGTTGCATATATGTCCCTGTTCACATTGTAGTCTATGTTTTATTTGCAAAAAAATCACCAACTTTTAGGTAGGGATAGAAAGGAAGGCTTTAGTAGGTAAACAACAGATAAAAGTCCATAGTTATATGTTAGAAGAGATATCAACAGGGAAAGAAGGCTGTGGGTTATTTGAGTTTTTTAAAAAGTAGCTGGAAGTGTCTTTTTGGCTGGCATAGGACATGAGACATAAGGAAAGAAGAAAAGCAGGGAAAGCTCACATGTAAAAGAAAGTGAATATTTTTAATCCTGGATAAATCATGATAGATCCACATGCAACCAAGGTAGCAAGCCCCTAGTGAGGAAGGAATAGATTACAAAAGGGTGAAACGAATCAAGACCATGTTGAGCATCCCAGTGACAGTTCCCAGATGACACAAAAGGAAAGAAACTGATAAGGAAGGAGACGATAATTAGATATTGTAAGTTAGCTGAGACAACCTTCCCAGTACAACGTAAGTCCCACGAAGGTGGGAAAGAGCGGTATGCCCACGGCTTAATCCACAGCTGCAAGCATAGTGCCTGCTCATTAGTAGACACTCAAATATTCGCTGAATGAATAATGAAATGAATGATGGCCATCACCAGATCTGGAATTTCTTAGATTTGGGGCAGGGATCTGGGGTTATCAGCTTTATGAATAAATAAGGAAATCAACACTGTTTTATTATATCTATAAATATTTATAACCAGACCTTCCTAGAATGTATTTCAAATATTCCTATGAGTACTGATATTTGGAGGAAAGCATTGAATAGATGACATAAGTCAACCCTACTATTTTCCTTGATATTTGAATAAACTGCACTGTCATGTGCAATTTGAAGGAATAACTTCTGTCCTATTAAATCCCATAAGGGAGTCAATAGGATGCAGGATGTGGCAATTTTAGCTTATTATACAAGTGAAAGAAAGTAGTGATAGTTAAAACAGAATTCTAAACAGATGACCTGAGTTCACTCATTATTCAGAGCCTGAATACCTTGGGCCATGCTGTCAGTTATTTTACACATTTTTAAAAAAGTCTTTTCACCTAATGAGGTGGGCTGTAAATTGCCCGAGAATAAGGCAATTTGAATTTTGAAAAGGCAAAAATGCTAAATGATTAAAGAAAGCAGATACTGAAGTACTAGTGATGGAATCTGTAATGCAAAATTAGCACACCTGTCATTGCTTGGTGCTATGGCATCTTGAAATGCTAACAGGGTTGACAATGACAAGCCGTGCATCACAAAGACGACCAAAATGTATGTGCTTCATTCAAACTGCATCTTTCCACACTCAATGTGTTCTGTAACACTTTGTAAAACCTGAGTGTTCATGTCAAATGTAGGAACCTGTGGAACAGCTATGTAGAGAGAGCTTGTGCAGAGATTCCAATAGAGATGTCCTGGGTCATGTCTCTTTACTGTACATTATATATAGGATCACTGATATATGCTGCATGCAAGACAGATCAAGAAACACAGGTACAATGGGCAACTACACACATTAGTTTTGAGCTAATGAGATGACGCCTGCAATACAGATTTTAGGGAGTTGTCAGCACACAGGTGTTAGTGAAAACCACACAGAGGAACTTACAGTCTCAGCCATGGTGGACTAACTGGCACCAAACTTGTCCTCCTACTCTAACAATTAAAACGAACATCAGGTGATATATATGAAACCACTCTTCACATGTGTTGAACAATGGACAACATGGAACTATTACTCTAGGAAAAGAGAAATAAAACTCTACGATGGCCACAACTTGCTACCTAAAAACACATGCATGTATTACTCAGTTTCAGAAACGAAGTTCAGAGTTCCAGGAGGCTGACACAGCTAGAATTTCCAGGGCACAGTACCAGAGAAGGAGCTATGTAGATAAAGAATTCACAAAAACCTACTTATAGGTCTCCTTGAATCAGTCACCGAACACAAAGCTGTAAGGGAATAATAAGCCTAGGGTAAAACACAGGCTGGCCAAAAACCACCAGGAAACTTTAAGGCAGAAGATTCCCAAAATTCACAGAGCTGGGAGATGTCTGTGTTTTAATCAGTAAGAAAGATAAAAAAGAAAAGGCAAAGCCTTACTAGGAGGTCTGAACTAGCCAGTAAATACTCTATGTTTGGCCACATAAAGCTTATAAAGAAGCCTTGAATGGACTGAGCTGATCCACAGATAACTGCCTACCATGCAAAATTTACTACTCCTTTAAAGAAGTCAACAAAATCAAGACACTCAATAAGTCATAACATCCAGGATGCAATAAAGATAACATATCACATGGAAAATGTGGCTCATAACCAGAAAAAAAGTCCACTGATGAAAAACATGGAGAAAAAGAAGTAAAGTGGAACTAAGATAAGACTCGCGGAAACACCCAGACATGATTTAAAAGACAAGAAGAAGAAAAGGATCCAGAAAGAGATACCAACAAGGAATAGTGCAAGACATTAGAAGAATGAAGACACAATTATGTTATGCAAGTCAAGTGAGAAGAAAGTTCTCCAAAAGGAAGGAGTTATCAACAAGGAGATCAAGTGAGAGAATGAAGAGCTCTCACTGGATTTGACAGGATCTGCTAAGCACGGCCAAAAGTCTAGGTGAAGGCATAGAGACAGAAGCCAGACATCAAAAGGCACTGAGGAGTGAAAGGCATAAGAGGAAGGAGAGATGACAACCACCTCTTCAAGGCAAGACCGTTTCTCACTCAGGGTGGGCAAAATATGTCTACATTTAACCTTCAAAAGTATTTTTATACTTTTGCTAAAATAAAGGGCGGGGATATAGCTCAGCAGCACAAGCGCCTGCCTGGCAAGTGCAAGGTCTTCAGTTTGATTCCCAGTACCAAAAAAAAGAAATATTTTTAAATCCTCTATAGGTGGGGCAGCACGTGCGTCTAAGTCCCAGCTACATGAGAGACTGAGGCAGGAGAATCACTTGAGCTCAGGAGTACAAGATCAGCCTAGGCAACAGATGTATTTTAGTATATATGCTGCAGAAACAAGCATGTGGGCAACAGACCTAAATCTTGGCTCAAAAACAAAAACAAACAAACAAACAAACAAAATACATATATATATTCTACAACCTTCCATAACAATGTCTCTTTTATCTCCCAATCACATTTGTTTCTAACACATAAACTACTCCCAATAAGAATTAAAATGTTACCAAAAAAGGCATTTAGTAGCTTCTGAACTTGAATATTGCTACCCACGGTGCGGTATAACCCTTCGGTCTTGATCCCTAGGGAAAGAAAATCAAAGTCAGCTTTGTTTACACAGCTAGAGTTTTCAATTCTCTCAGGGTAGAAAAAGGAAGTGCTTGTAGGAAGGAGTCAGGAACTCCTTACTCTCTTCAAGTTCTCCACCCTTCTTTTGTGACAAGAGAACACGACTAAAACACTTCATAATCAACCATGCTTTTATTTGGACTGTTCCAAGCCACATCAATCCGAACAGAAGAGAACACGTTCTGTGGTAAGTAGAAGCGTGTGGTTAGGTGGGTGGAAGCACATCGCTGAGAACAATGCTGCCATGTTGCAAAGGAGTCAGGGTTTAACTGAAAAAAGAGGAAATACCAACCCTTAAATTGCTTCCAAGCAGTGATAGAGGAGGAGAGGGCCAGAACATAGCAGATGTAAAAGCAAAAGGCCATTTCCTGAGCTGAGAAAGGCTGGCACAACATTTTAAAGTAAAAAGATTAGCCTATATATTAAGCCCAGGCATATTCCAAATACTCTCAGAGTATCTTGAATCAGGGAAGTATGCCGATTCCACACATGCCTGAGTTTGCCTTTCTACCCATCAGTTTTTAAATCGATATATACTGTGGCATAAATTGAACTCTGGTTAGGGTAGAACCATCATGACACTGCTAGAGGAGTAATTTGTACCATTTCAGACTAATTTATAAACCACTTAACATTCTGTCTCTTTAAAAGCAAGAAACTATAACTTATCCAAGTATGTTTAGATACTACTGGTTTGGTGGCGCATGCCTGTAATCCCAGTACTCGGGAGGCTGAGGCAGGAGGACAGCTGCGAGTTTGAGACCAGCCTGGGCTACAAAGTGAGCTCGAGGCCATCCTGAAACGCACAACGAGCCCCTGTCTCAAAAAGATTAAAAAAAAGAAATCTGCTAAAATTTTACAGATTGTGTTCACTGCACAAGGTTTATAGACAATCACCATTATAAAGATGAGTCCTGCCCAATACATATCATTGCCCCCTTAGAGATATTGTCCCAGACCAAACTGGAGTGACTAGATTCAAACAGTGTCAAGACTGTGGTTCAGACCTTACCTTTGGTCTCAATGATATTGATGCACTTTCTAACAAACTTGAACCCCACTTCATTCAGCTCCACTGTTTCAAGCAAAGGAAAGCACAGTTAGACCCTACTGCAACAAGTGTAACCTACCAAAGATTTAATGACCACACGAAGGGACTACCGGGAGGGAATGAGGGTTAAACTGCTTATTGCCAATCACCCTTACATGGAAAGATCCTTTTATTCACAGGAGGTTTAAAGTTTTAACTCTTGGAACACAAAAAATATTCTTATTTAGCCCTTTGCATTTATGTGTGTTTTAAGCATGAGCAACATCAATATGAAATATTAGCCTAGAGATGCAGGCTAACATCTATTTCTATTGTATGTCTAGAACAAGAAGGACATAATGTGTTTATCTGTATTATCACCAGAAGCTAAGATAACGTGACTTCTGTAGTTCAATCAACAGCTGATTTTAAAAACGGGGTTGAATTTCATTTCACACAGAGGTAACCATATACAGTCATGCATCAATAGTACATATCATTAATGACAGCATTGACCATGACTGGAAAAGCCCACAGATTATAATGTCAGCAGAGCAGAAATTTGAATGACTTACTTTCTTCCTGTTTTGTTATGGGGCTGTGGTATATCTACAAAAAGAAGAGAAACAGAATGTGCCATGGCTATTGTGAATCACTACAAGTATGGAGGGCAAATAGTATTAAATCTTTCCTGAGCTAGCCCATCAAAATCGTTAGATCCTCTAGGGCAGTGCTGGTGAATCTTTTAGAGACGAGTGCCCAAACTGCAACCCAAAACTCGCTTATTTGTCTCTAAGAGTCAACACTGCAATTAAGCCTGAATACTGAGGTTTTAGTTTAAAAAGAAACAACTGGTACATTAACATCTTTTGTCTTAAAAAAAAAAAAAAAACAAATAACACACATACCATAAATTTGCCACCACTGCTCTAGGGTCATAAGAAGGAAAATTGGTCCAAACAGATTCATCATGCTCACAGTCCTATAAAACAGTTTCATGATCCCTGAAAACTACACTGGGTTTCATTTAGTTCACTGCAGTGGAAAATGTGCCCAATCCATCTTAGACATTTACTTATGTAATACTTGGATCATTTTTATGATGGAACAAGAGAACATACGTGAGGGATAATTGGCTTTCTCGTGGACACTGGAGTAACAGGCATAAAAGTTAAAATTTAAGTGTTTCAATAACAATCTCCTTCCCTAAATACTAGTTAATGGATGCTTCTCTTTGGAAAGGCCAGAGTCCATCTGAATGAGGTCCTTGTATTTACCAAGATTTCTCCGTGTTGTCTTGAAGTAAGCATTACGATTGCTGTATATGAGACCAGAAAGGAGATTCCTGAAATCCAGTCTTGGCTCTACCTTTGTTTCACTAAGGCATGCCTTCTTCATTTCCTAGATTTCAAATTTTCTACTGATAGAATTATCAGTAGGATTGGAGTAGATGTTTCTTAAAGCCTTGATCTTCTCTGACACTCTAAGCAAAAGCATGCATGTGATATGTAACACCAGTGTGTTGGAGTGTATAGTAAAACAACAGCATTAGCAATTAGAGGCTGCAGAAAGAAAAGTGCTCTATATGCCATCTGTTCGAATCTGCTTTAACAGCCTCTCCCTTTAAAGGAATATTTTCTATGTATGTGTGCACGCCTATGAGTACTTCAGTGAGTTTTTCTGCACTAGCCGGCCTTCAGTGCCACCTTTATAAACAAGAGCCTTGTGAAAAGTCTGCCATGATCAAGCTGGTGAAGTTCCATATCAGTGGGCTCATATTCTAACATCACCCTCCACAAAGAGCCATCTGTGTCCTTGGATGTATTAAAGCCTACAGGGAGAGCAACTTCAGGACAGGGAAGCAAGAGCTAAATGCTTTGCTGTGCCACTTTGCATCCTCCTAGAGAAATATCAACTTTATGTAAGAGCTAGGCATCAGGTTTCTGGGTGGTTAAATGCCAAAGCTACACTGAATAATGTCAGAACCAGGATGCGGATCCAAGCTTTTGTGATTCTAATGCAAGGAAGCTAATATTATTTCATATGCCAGTAAAAGAAACCTAGCAGAAACATATTGAAGAGAGACTTTTTCAATTATTCTGACTATTCATATTAATCTTTCTAGAACAGTCATTAAGCCCTTTAAGGGATCATATGTCTACCTGCCTAAAGTATTCTAAGTAGAGTATCCTGGGATACAGGATGGCAACTCCATCTCCTTCACCAGATCAACCCTGAAAAAGAATAAACTAACGTAGGGAGTATAAGAAAGAAAAGGTCATTTTGTATAAAATCTTAATAAATGCTTATTCACAGCCATGACAATTGTTTTCCATCCATTTTTAAGAACATATATTAATTTTATAATCTGAGAAAAGGCTAAAGTTAAAGTCAAACACTGGATCATAGGGAAAATACCTTGCCCTCTCTAGAATAGGTTGCCTTACCTATTAAAAGATATTTCTTATTTAGGAAAAAAAAAGCTTGCAGCTTGCAGCCCACATTCATTTAATTTTCAGCAACAGAAAATTACTGTACTTTGTAAACACAAATACCACTACCAAAAATAGAAAGCTAGAAACAGAACCATGTCTTTTATTTCTAAAGACTATTGGCACATCAGAATGATACAAAATAATAAAAACAAGATAGTTTGTGGCGAATTTTGGAGGTAAGTTTAGGACTATAATCCATGAGCTATCTCATGGTAAATACTGCAGCTACAAGTACCACCAGCGAATATTCTCAGAGCAATGAGGAAATTAGCTTTAAAACATTCACAACAGGGCCATGGTTTGTATGTCTCACTTGCCAGGCAGCTTGAATCACCAGTGGTAGATGGATGACTCTATCAGGCAGCTTTTTATTAATTTTATTAGAAAAAAACAGTAAAGGTGATTAGACTCGTTTGTACTGCCGGTGGTACAAGTCCCCCAATGGGGTGGTCATGCACACGCCACCCGTGGATCAATGCAGCAGGAACGCATTAAATAAGTGATGTGGAAACCATAATTCTTTCCAGCTCTAACATTCTGAATTGAAAGAATCTGACCATTTAATTGTGTTAAGCCCACTAGTACCAGTAGAGGGCAATCATATACCGACCTACGCTACTGAGATTTCCCCAGTTCTGAGGAAACTTACAGGTTCTTTCCCATCCATGGCCTCCATCCATAGCCTTCTGTTAGCTTCTGAAAGAGCCTGCAATGTGATGGTTCCTGGCCTAAAGAAAAAAAAAAAGGCAAATTAAAAACAAAAAGTTCACTCAAGAGAATGGAGTCTTGCGGTCTACAGTTCCTACTTCCCTGGAAAGTGACCCACTGAACAGTCACCAAGCTATGGAATTCGAAGTTCTCAAGACTCTCTTTGAACCAGAACACTAATGGGTAATTTGTGGAGAACAGGAACTTTGCAGACCCTAGGGGAGGTGATATTTTGGTGGTCAGATGTCAGGGTCAGGCTAAGAAACAGGAAGGTGGATCTCAAGACATCTCACCATAATACACACATAAAATTGGCTCTTGTGCTTATGCCAAACTCAGACTCTCTCTACCTCCCTCTCTTTGGCAGCCAGCCACTTGGTCCAGGCTCTAGGGGTGAGTATATACATCACAGACACATTCACCTGTCAAGAAAATGGCTCTGCTCCTACCACCTAGGATGTCCAGGAAACATTTCCAGTTGGAAATAACTCAGCAACATGCAGACTGGCTAAGTCACAAGGAGGAGGTCTTTTGGGTGACAAACATTCCAATGATTAACAACAACAGCTAATATTTCTCAAATGCTCACTAGGTGCAGGGTTCTGTTCTCAGTGCTTCTACATATACCAATTCATTTAATCGATCCAAAGAGTCTATGAAACAGTTGCTACTATAAGTACCTCCATTTCAAAGGGGAAACTGAAGCATAGAGAAGTTACCCAAAGTAATACAGCAGGTAAGTGGTAGACAAAAGTTTTAACTCTAGAAAGTGAAGTTCAGCAGTCACAATCTTAGCCACTACACAATAAAGCATCTTCTGCATGGCAGATGGCTTCAAACTGAATTGTGTCCTATTTGCTTGTAGCTTACCTTCCATAGCCCAACTAGCCCCCTAAATTCATGTACTGAAAGATAATTACCAGTGTGATAACATTAAGAGCTGGGATCTTTAGGAAGTCATGAGACTGAAGCCCTCTGGGAGGGCATGAAGGACCTTATAAAAAGGCTTGAAAGAGGGTATTTGTTCCCTTCCATTCCTTCTGCCAAGTGAAAATAAAGTATGCGTTCTCCCTGGAGGACAAAGTGACAAGGCACAGTGTTGGAAGTAGAGACTGCACCCTCACCGGATACTGAGCCCGCCAGCACTTGATCCTGGATTTGTAACCTTCAGAACTGTGAGAAAGGAATTCTGTTGTTTCTATATGTATTGCCAAGTTTCAGACATTTTGTTATAGCACCAAAAATGGGCTAGGACCCTATCTATACCCATATACGACCCAAGGAGGTATATCCTTTATGGTCATTTAGACCTTCACAAACAAACTGGAAACTGGGGTTTGACCATGCCACTCCAAGAATGAGGTCTCCTTGGCTAGCTGTATTGTTATGAGAACCTTGTTCGTCTCACTCCTTCTATGATAAAATGGGACCACGCTCAGGGACACAAAATGATTAGAACAACGACAGGAGAGTTTCGAGACCCTGGATAAGTAACTGGACCTTTCTGGACCTCCATTTCTTTATTTCTAAGAGTGCTAGAGCACACAGGTCAGGAGGTTCTTTGCAACTGACTTGGGATTTCTGTTCTACCTGCCCTCCCATCTCTTACCTCATTAAAATAAGACACTCTTTAAATGGAAAGCTAAATCTCCTTTAACATGCAATCGACTGAAAATTAAGACTTGGCTCTAGAAACTGGATTCTTTTGAAACACTCATCCTCTTTTATATATCCTTTAGGACTAGAAAGGCCAGCGATCTTTATAAAGACAGTTACCCATCTGAATCCCAAAGCAAAAAGAGGAGAACAAGCAAGCCAACAACAGACATAGAAGCAAACGCTGCAGGCCAGATATGCTACTAAACCCCTTGGGAACTCAGCTTCCTCAGCTGGGAAATTGCAAAGCAAGTGTGTGTGAGTCTCTTCATTTGACCTGCGGGGGCTGGCAGTCTAAATAACCAACTATTGTAGGAGCATTCAGAGACTCATGGATGCTACAGAAAGTCAAATTCAAAGAAGAATATTGCTAAGAAAAGGATGACAAAGAGGAAAATGTACTAAGTTGTAGTCCAGGCTCCTCCATTATCTTTATGACCTCAGACAAATCATTTGCCTTCCCTTAAGTCTCACTTTGTCATCTGGAGTCAAAGGCGTACCAGGCATCTCAGCAACACGGTTAAGAGGGTAGCCCTGGAAATTTGAATGCCTGGATTTGGACCCTGGCTCTACCACTGAATTAGTGATGTAACAAAGTTGCTTAACTTTTCTCTGCCTCATTGTCCCTTGTGAACTGGGGATAACAGCAGTCCCTACCTCATGTAATTGTGGCAAGGACCAAAGGGAATTAATTATATACTTACAGGGCTGAAAACAGGTAGTACTCAGCAAACACTAGCAGTTGTTATTTTGTTGCTAAGGTTCTTTACACTCTGATGAACTATGAGCTATGAGCTATGAGCTATGAGCTATGAGCTATGAGCCTGTGGTTTAAAACACTGGTAGAAATGCTAAATTTAAAAAATAAAATATTACCCTCTCTTTCTGAAACAGAAGAAGGGACTCAGAGACTAACTTCTGCACTGTGCTCCAGGAAGCACGAATAAAGGTGTGTGACGCCTGCGGGGAAGCCTAACTCTGTTCCTTATATCAGTTTGACTAGCTAGAAAAGGAGACGCCGCAAACCTCAGAAAGTTGCATGTGCATAGAGGGGCTTCAACAACTACTCATTATTATATTTAATACTCAGTTTCACACAACGCCTATTTTACTTATGATAAACAATGGAAAAAAATAACAAGGGGCATGGACTTAAGAGACCTCCAGACCAGGGCTTGAGCTAAACCTCTCCACTTACTACATGTCTTTCATTGGGCAAGTCAGTTAAATATATTTGGGTCTCAGTCTCCTCACCTGTAAAATGGATTTGGGGAATTAAATAAGGAAATTTTTGTAAAGTGCATAGTATGTGATAACTAAAATCATGTATGGGTCAAAATTTTAACTGTTGAGTTCTAGTCTCAAATTTCCTCACCATTCTGGGGGAAGAAGAAAACCTGTTTAAAATTAACACCAAATTTACTACCTACCATAAGCCACACAGAGCACAAATTGAAAGAAATAGAAAAATCAATTGGTTTCGGCCCCTAAACTCAGGGTGAAAGCATTTGAATCTCCTTTGGGTTAGGGATATTACTTCCAAGTAGCTGACAAGGGAACTAAACTGAAAAGGGAATCAGAATGGAATTAGATCTAAGAAATTTTAATCTATTTTCAGCACCTTGATACTGTATAACCAGAGACACTATACATTCATGAAAGGAAACCAGACCCAGTAGCTATTTTCCTCTTTTTTCTGGCTATGATACTATCAGAAAAATGAGTGACAATCTCATGGTTACTGGCAAAAGTTATTACTATCAGTTATCTTGATTGGATGTACCCATTTTTTAACAAGGAAGTCATATAGATCCACAAATTAAAATGCTGAATGCCAAAAAAGATTTTTCCAATTTTTAAAATAGGAAAACAGACTAGTTCTTACTTCCAGACAAGAAAATTGCCTTCATCTCTTACTCTATTCTTTGTGATCTCAGTTACTTACGGTTTTGCTCATATATTGCAATTCATATACAATTTGTGGAGCTCGTTTCTAGCAATCTGGTCCTGCTATTAAATTCTACTCTATTAACTCAGTGCCTAATATATAGAAATAATAGATTAAAATAAAATCAAGATACACATTCATCCATTCAATTTTGGATCAACCTCCCAAATATAAATTATGCCTTTCTCCAAAATAATGCTAAAGGCTCCCATTTTTAAATTTAAAGGTTAAATTCTCGAATAAAACTGTTCAGGTTTGGGGAACATAAAAGAAACCTTTAGAAACAATGTAACCAAGTTCAGAATTTATAAACTGTACCTCTAGCATCTGTGTGAAGAAACTAGTTCACACAAGTATCTGGCAAGTGGGGAAAGTCTGTATCATTTTTGCACCACACAGGGGAAAAACAACTCTAGGAAAGGACATCCACCCCCCACGCCATTTGCCTTCCCTCAACAATGCATACCAGTGTACTTGCTCTTTTATATTATAATAAAGAGATTTTAAAAGAACAGATTTTGTTAGCTTGTCCTTTTCGCAGCATCTCATTTTGTATACGTGACATCAAATTAAATCCGAGGGGGACTTTTCTGCCTAGGGCAGATGAGGCAGACCTGGAGGCACGGGGGAAATCAGCTCTGTGTCACGCCTGGCAGGGACCCTGTTAAGGGCAGGCAGAAGAGCCAAGACAACGCTGTCTTGCATAGATTTGCTCATTTTCAACAACAGGGAATGACAGGAAAATAAAAGACCTACCTAGGCTCAGCATCTGGCATGTGTGGACACTGCCAATTCATAGCAGTGAAGCTTACCTTTCATTAGTTTCTATATCAAAACAGAACCTCTTGTCGATAGACTCTGTCTTCCTTCTCACACAGTACTTCAGGGTTAAGTCCAAGGGCCCCTGAGATGAGAGAGGGATTAAGATGCAATTTGAAAAAATGCACAGAAGCTTCTTCTACCTCCCAGTGTCCTCAGTGTCACTTGGAAAGCATAAGCCAAGGCAGCAAGAGCAATGTGTAGACTCACTGAGAACCCTGTCCAACCAAACAGTACTTGGGGCAAGATGGCAGATGATTTCTCCATGCTCCAAGAATTAATGGCTCGCAACAGGAGAAAATGGGCAGAGTAGGCCAGCTCTCCTCCCTTAATGACAAATTAATCAGAAAACTCAAGGCACATCACATAAGGGCAGTGTAGAACGAATGGATTGCCTCGATGGCATTAAGTATACAGAATAAAAGTTTCATAAGGTCTTTGGTAGGAAGGATGCAACAGGCTTTCTGAAAACATCCTTAAAAAGTCAGAGGGAAGTTGAACAACGAAGCTTCCATTAAAGTGACAGATGGAAGGGGGAAAACAAACATTTCTGTTCCCTGCTTCAGCCTCTTGAGGATGATAAGACTTATAAAATGGAACTCCTCAAGGACATGGACAATGTCTTATACCTCTAGTGCATAGCAAATAGATAGTGTTCAGTAAATATTTATGAACTAAATCATCACCCTTGCCACTTCTCTGATGAGGAAACTGATATTGAGGAATATACAAGAATTTAACCAAGATAAAAAAAGAAACTAGACCCCAGAGCTAGGATGTAAAACTCATCCCTCAAGAATAAAAAAGTGCAACATTCTTTCTTCTTACTACAATTTCTAACATGGAAGGGATGAGGATCTACTAAAATACTATTTGAGAGGTGATCAGTAAAATGAGCAGTACAACACAAATGAGAAATGATAGGCTGAGCTAACAGGACACTGGTAAGGGAGAGAGTCAGAAAGATGGTCAGTTCTTCCACCTTTAAATTGGGTGTATGACAGTGCAAGATGCTGCTGAAAGATTAAACAAGGCGCAAGACAGAAACATATCTGACTCAGTGCTCGGCACCCAGTTGGCATTCAAGAAATAGAGCTTTCTACAGTACAATGATAGCTTTGTTATTTATATTATTTACATTTCAGGAGAAAAAGTAGTACTAGGAACTCAGTTGGAGAACTGACAAGAAGAAATCGTTTCCAACTCCAATTTGCAGAAGTTCAAATAACTACTTCTCCCCTTCCACCCTCTGATCCTGCCTAATGAATGGGAAACCAAGTTCCTCTTTCCACGCCATACAGAATCCCACATGAAAACTGCTTACACTGACACTACTGCAGTTTTGCAAGCAGTCACCCACTGCAAATGAAAGAAGAAAAGAAAACCAAAAGGAAGCTTTACTCTCATCTGCTACGACGAAAGAAAAGTAGTGTCTGTGGAATTTATTCTGGCTTAGCAATATGTACTTCCGAGGAGGAAAGAAAGGATCTGAATGACATTACTGACTATAACAGCAGTTATAATACCCAAGATTTAGAATGTAGTATGTGTGGAAATATAAAAGGAAAAGACTACAGGACACTGGTGCTCAGAAGCACTTGCCAATCAAATACATCAGCTACTTTCTAACTGACTTGGGACCAACTGTATGGTGCAGCACAGGGTGAATTCATTGGAAGCCTGCTGAGTGGCTCTGTGACAACTGGCAGGCTGGAAAGTGAAGACTGTTTTGAACTCATGGACGAGTAAAGTCCAATGACAGAAGCATAGACAAGGCTTCTAGAAAACCCTGTTTGGTACATTTCACTAGAAGTTCATCTCATATCCAACCCACATTCAAGAGAGTGACAAATCTTGTAGTTAAAGACCAAAGAAGTAACCTTCAATAGCATGCAACCAGATCTCAGTCCCCTCTAAATTTATATGAATGAGTCACATAAGAGAGATCTTCCATGGAAAGCAGAAGCAATGAAGGGAAATTTGCCCAATTTTTCTCCAAATCCGCAACTACCTAAATTGGGTCTTCATGTATTACTGTCAGTACTAACCAGTGAATCTAAAAGCATTGCTAACAGCTTATAAACACTTAAAACCATGCGCTCAGAGCCTGTATGAGAGCAAGCTAAATGGAAAAAGACACACTGAGCCACTATTACAATATTAACAACCCATCTGATGATCAACTTTTACACTTAGATATATGGAGGGGTATATAAAAGATCAGGTTTTCACAGGTCAGTAAACTACCTTTTCAGTGTGTTAAGCTTTTCTTTCCATTATGAAGAGTGGATGGAAGTTTGAAGAGAAGCAGAAGAGAAATGATTTGCTTAAAAGCATTTGAGTACTGCCCAGCTTCTGAGTATAGGTTATCTTAACTTTAGGCAATAGACATATACTTTTTAAAAAATAATTCTGGAAATTGATGTTTTTAAGCTTCCTACTTAAACAATTCTATAGTAGAGCCTTCTTAAGAGCAATGCATCCATACTTTTGCTTATTTTCTTTGTAAAGTGTGACAGACAAACTATAACGCTAAATGGTCAGAAAGAGTACAGGCATTTTCAAAAGGTCTCATGCAATTCACTGAGCGATTATGTATTTAACTGGGTGGTGTCTGACCCAGTGCAGACTGAGGCCAAGGAGAACATACACAGTCATGGCTTCACGTAATCGAGTTGGGCTTGATTATTTAACACCATTTCAACAGACGTTCTTCTCTGAGCTACAGTCGAAAATGCATCTCCAAAACTGTCGGCATACACAACCACTGACCTGCTTGGCACCTGGCTTCTGTTCCATAGGTGTCATAGTGAGCGTTTTAGTTTCTTTCTCATAACGGCAATAGTACTTCACCCAGGATATTCCCAAAGCCCCTACAAAGACAAAGGGAGACAGATTAAAAGCTTCAGCACACTAAGGCAGAAGCTGCTTATAGCTTGTTCTTCACGGTCAAGCTCTAGCTCCAGCCCTACCCTTCCCCTCAGCCTGTCTTACCTAACCACGTGTCCACAGAACATACACAGGTGTTAACCATTGCTAACTGCTTTCCAAATCTGCTCCTGGCTTGCCCCAAACCCATTCTCCTTGCCATGTTCTCTATGAATGGAAACCCCATACATCCCAAAAGCTGGAAAATTCAGTCATCTGCCCCTTTCTCTGTAACTAATCTATTTGACTGGTCCCTGGGTTGGACCACTTTTGTCACCTACAAGTCTCTCCATCTCTTTCACTTTCAGCAAGGAATTAAAAACATTGCTGTCTTTTCCAAATGTTTTATGAGCTATTTCAAACAAAAAATTCATTATTTTTCCCCTTAATTGTTTTAGTGGACTTTTTCTCTATTTCCGGTCAATCTTAACCAGTTTATTATTCATATATTTGGTAGGGGAATATTAGTTTAAAGATACAACTCTACTTCAATGCCAGTGGCAAACTAATGACCAACTGTACATTGATACAGCCTTTCCAGGACCCAGAATCAAGAAACCTGGAAAATAACAAATTGGAGAAGAGAAACACAAAGAAATTGATACCTAGGAATTGGGAGGGAGGTGACAGGAAAATCAGAAATGCTGAGAAAAGAACGGAACAGTATGGAGAGCTCACACTGTTTCCAGGAGGGGGAAGCTGTCTCTTCCTACGCAAGGTAAGCCCCCAGGTTCAGGAGCTGCAAGGAGAAAAATGGACCTGGCTGGACTTCAGTGTTAGCCCCAAGAAAAGCTTAAGACTGTTGCAAATTGCAAAAATAGAGTGCAGTTTTACTCTGAAAGTGAGTCCTTCAACATAGCAGGCTAGAGTTGAAGAAATCAAGTTCAGTGCCTGCCATACTTGGCAGGGGTTAATGAGGAGCCATTTTGGGAAGTGCTTAATTGTTTATGACTGAGCCACAAAATAATTATTAAGCAACTTCACTTCAGAGCTTATAGTGTAATCCTACCACATAGACTGAGTGGAAAATGGCCACAACAGGCAGTCACAAAGACCGTGTAGGCTAGATATAAATCTAAGAAGTTTAAGCTCAGGCCAGGAAGGCATGGTGGCAGTAGGGGTGGGAGACATTGCCCATGGCTGAGAAGCAAAGTGTAGTGTGTGTGGCTCTCAGAGGTGGCTGGGTATGAAAGTGAGACATTAAGCTTGAACTACTGCCCCTACTGCCAATACCCAGCACAGAGATCAGAGGTCTGATTGCTTTCCCCATCTATCAAGATAAGCAAGGACACAACTCAGTTTGGACAGTTGTTACAACCTGGGGTGAGCAAACGCAGGAACCTCTCTGGCAGTGGAGTGGGGGGCACCTCACACATCCAATGGCCATAAAGCTAGCACGGAAAAGCATGACTGGGGGATGCATAAAAGGGCACACAAAGGAGGAGCTGCTGGAGTGACTATAACTTTATGGCTGACAATGCTGATTAAGAATGACCAGCAGAAAACGCAAGGTGAGATTTAGCATTCACATACAAGAACATGAACATGAAAACAAAATAGGCCCTGGGAGAGACTTATTATCCCTCCCCCACATCTGATGGATTTAGAGACTGCAGATGCTGGGAAGAAACCACTCATTCAAAAACACAAATGAATATTATTTTGGATTTCTTTCTTGTTTATTTTCTTCTTTTTTTGTGGCTTGGGGTTTTTTGTTTTGCTTTTTGTCTTGATTTCTTTTTTTATTACTTTTCTCTTTTTCCTTTCTCTTTTTTCTTTTCCTTTTCTTATTTGTTCTTTCCTATAACTATACATTTACCTAATTCTATTAATTTCATTTTCCTCCTAAACAGGGCCCTTCAGCTCATTATTTTCTCATTTCCAACAGAATAAATGAAAAATGGCAAATTTTTATGACAAAGAAGACTAATCTAAGTTTAGTTAGAATTAGTGAAAAATCAGATGATAACACAAATGGAATAAAATGCCTGTGTACAAAATGCCAAAAAATTTTCCAAATATGGTAAAAGAATTATAAGGCATAGAAAACATCAAATAGCCATGATCAAAAAAGAAATTCTCCACAACAAATTATACTCAAAATCTCAGAATTTAAAAACAAAGACAGAATCTTAAAAGGTTAGAGAAAAGCAAGAGATGACTTATAAATTGAAACCCTTCCAAAGTACAGCAGACTGCTCAACACAAACTATACAGGTCAGCAGAGCTTTGAGTGAAATATTTCAAGCCCAAAAAGTAAACTTCAAAACTACACTGATACTACCTTTTATAACTGATGAAGAAATAAGGTCTTGTCAGGACTAAGAGCACCTTAAAAAATTCATGACCACCAAAACAACACTCTAGAAAATTCTCGAAGAGATCCTAGAAAGACATAATGTAGATAACAGAAGGAGAAAAAAGAGATCAGTAACATAAAATGCTGCAGTGACAACAATAAGTCAATACCTCTCCATAATAACTCTTTATGAATAATAACTCCATAATAACTCTCAATTCCGCAATTAAAAGACACTGATTGGCAGGATAGAGAAAAAAATAAAGCCCAACACAATGCTGAATAAAAGAAACACATTAAATCCAAAAAAGTTCATAGATTAAAAAGCAAAGGATAGAAAACAATATTCCATGCAAAAGAAAACATGAAAAATTGAGGAGTAGTTATCCTATTTTCAGACAAAATGAACTTTAAATCAAAACTAATCAAAAGAAGCAAAGAAGGTCACTATATAATGGTTAAGTAAATGATTCAATGGGAAGAGATAACAGTTATAAACATATTTACACCGAAAGCAGGAATAACCCATTTCATAAAACAAATGGATATAAAAGATGAGAAAAATATTAACAAAATTATAGTGGGGCACCTCAATACCCTACTGTCACAAACAGACTGGTGAATTAGACAAAAAAAACAGTAACAATATAAAGAGTTGAATCAAACATTTGAACAAATGGGCTCAACAAATATCTAGAGTGTTCCACCCAAATAACAACATAACACATTCTTCTCAGCAGCACATGGAACTTCCTTCAAAACAGACTATACATTAACCCAGAAAAAATGTTTGCATAAATACAAAAAAATGAAAATAATGCCCTACATACTACAGACCACAGCGCAATGAACCTAGAAATCAGGGGTAAAAGAAAACAAGGCGTTTCTAAGCAAATGAAATTTTAAAATGCAGTCTTAATTAAGCAGTGGGTCACAGGAGAAATTAAGGAATAAAGACAGTTCCTAGAATCAAATAATACCGCCACTAAAACATACCAGAATTTAAGGAAACAATGAAAGCAGTCCTAAGAGGTATGCTTATTTTTGTGAATGTTCATATCAGAAAAGAAAAGGGATCACACATAAGTAACCTAATGATGCACCTCTAGCCCTTAAAAACTAAGAAAAATCCAAATCAGAAGCTAGTATAATGAAGGAATTTATAAAGACCAAAACAGAAATTAATGAAGTTGAGACTAAGGTAATACAAAAAAAAAAAAAAAAATCAATGAATCAAAGACCTGGTTCTTCAAAAAAAATGAACAAAATTATTTTGGTAAGACTTTAGCCAGTCTTACCAAAAAAAAAATATTAAAGATCCAAATCACTGGAATTGGAAATAAAAAAGGTTAAATCACAAAGGAAACTACTGAAGTCCAGAAGATTATTAGTAACTACTTTGAAAACCTATACACCAATGAATTGGAGAAACCAGAAGAAATGGATAGAATCCTAGATTCTTAGATACATGTAAATTAACAAAACTGAACCATGAAGACATAAAAACTCTGATTAATCCAATAATAGGCAATGAAATTGAGGCAGTAACAAAAAATGCATCCACTAAGAAAGCCAAGGATTCAATGGATTTACTACTGAACTGTACAAGAACTTCAAGAAAGATCTAATGCCAATAATCCTCAAACTCTATAGTGAAGAGGAAAGGGAAGAAGTACTCCCAAAGTCATTCCTGAAAGTTACCATTACAATGCAACAAAAACCAGACAATGGCCCAACCCCAAATGAGAACTGTTGGCCAACTTCTTTCATGAACATAGATGCACAAATTTTTAACACGACACTGGCAAACAATGCAACAAAACATCAAAAAGAACATACATCATGGCCAAGCAGGGTTCATCACAGGGAGGCATGGATGGGTCAACATAATACAAATGAATAAATATCTCACATAAACAGAAGGACAAAACTCAGATGATCATCTCAATACATACAGAAAAAAAGCCTTTGAAAAAATCCAACATCCATTCATGATAAAACTCCCTAAATAAAATAGGTACAGAAGGACTTCATCTCAATTTGATAAGAGCCATTTATAACAAGCCTACAGCCAGCATCATATCAAATGGGGAAAGCTTCAAAGCTTTCCCTCTAAAATCAAGACAAGGATGTCTACTATCACCACTCCTGTTCAATATAGTACTCAACGCATTAGGCAGAGCAGTCAGGCAAGAGAGAAGAAATAAAAAGGATATGTATAGGAAAGGAAGACGTCAAATTATCATTATTTCCAGACCACATGATCCTCTCCATAGACAATCCAAAAAGAATTCATCAAAAGACTCCTAGAATTAATAACCAAATTCAGCAGTGTAGGAGAATACCACACCAATATGCAAAAATCAAAAGTGTTGTTGTACACAAATAATGAACTCACTAATAAAGAAATTAGGAAAACAATGCCCATCTTAGTTACTATTTTCCTTACTGAGACAAAATACCTGAGAACCAAATTTAAAGGAGGAAAGGCTTATTTTAGCTCACAGTTAACAGAGGTGTCATTTCATAGCTGGCTGGATCCAAGGCCATGGCAGAGGGCCATCACAGTCAAAAAATAGTTCATGGTGGGAAGAAGGTGGGAAAGCAGCAAAGCAGCAAGCAAAGAAGAAGCAGCAGCAGCACCCTGCCTTTCCCTTTTATCCCTGCCAGGGTACTCACACGTTGAGTGGTTCCACCTACAGTGAAGGTGGACCATCCCTTTATCCACACCCAGAACTATGCCAAAACAATCAGAAGTTTAATTTAGTAATAGCATACTGTAATCTCAGCATCACACAATTTAGCCCCAGCATCACAAACTCTAGGTCCAGGCACCTCTGAAAAGCCCCACCTTTGACTGCATGAGACTTTGGGGAAACATCTAGACACAAGCCATAACAATGCCATTCATAATAACATCAAGAAAAAATAAATACTTAGGAATTAACCCAACAAAGGAAGTAAAAGGCCTCTGCAATAAGTACTATGGTATTCAGGAGATCGAAGACAACATCAGAAAGTGGAACAGTGTCTCCCATTTTTGGATAGGCAAAACTATCCAAAATGGCAAACTATCCAAACTATCAAAATGACAATACTTCCAAAACTGATATACAGATTTAATGGAATTCCAATCAAAACAAACAGCATTCCTCACAGAGAAAAGTTATAAAATTCATAGGGATACAGAAGAGACCCAAAGTAGCAAAAGCAATCCTCAGCAACAAAAGCAAAGTAGGAAGCATCACAATCTCAGGTTGTAAGTGATAATACAAAGCTACAATAATAAACCCAGCATGGTACTATCATAAAAACAGACATGTGGATCAATGGAACAGAATAGAGGATGCAGAAACAAGCTCAAACACACTGAGCTATCTGATCTATGTCAAAGGGGCCAAAAGCATACACTAGAGGAAACATAGCCTTTTTAAAAAATGGTGCTACAAACATAGGCTATTCACCTGTACACTACTAACTTGTAAACATAGCCCTCACCACATACTAAATTAAAACAGAAAACTGATCAAATATCTAAATGTTAAAACAGAAACTATCTGCTGCAATATAAAATAGGTAAAACCATTGAAGACAGGTATATGGAAGACTTTCTGAACAGAACCCCAATTACACAAGAAATAGCATTAAAAATCAACAAATGAGATCACATCACATTTTACAGCTTGTGCACAACATAGTAAACCACCAACAGAGAGAAAAGACAACTTACAAAAGGGGAAGAAGTTCTTCCAGCTATCCCACTGACAGAGGACTAATATCTGGAATATATAAAGCACTCCAAAACAATTGATTCCTCAAAATATGAGATCCAATATTAAAAAATGGCCAACTGAAATAAATAGATACTTCTCAGAACTGTGGCAAATGAATCCATGAAAAAAATGATCGCAATCTCTGGCCATCAGGGAAAGGCAAATTAAAACAACACTGAAATTCCACCTTACTCCATAAGGAACGGCAATCACCAACAAATCAAACAACAACAAATCCTGTTGTGTAGGTATATCAAATCGCCATGAGGAATGTAGTGATTATGAACTGCCAACATGTACTGATAGAAATTAAAATTTAACATAAAAAAGACACACCTCTATTTATATTACTCATCTTAGTATAAACCACCTATAGTTTTCCCATTGTCCCCAAATGCCTTAGCCTGCCTACAGGGCCCTTCATAATGTGATCAGAACTTACCTTTCTAGCTTCGTCTTTTGGAGTCCTTACCTCTATGCTCCTGTCTTACCAAATTATTTTCTGTTACCAAATAAATAAGTGGGAATACAACTTATAGCCCCAAACTAGTACACACTTAAGAGTGAATAGAGCAGTATGAATAATTATATCAAGATAATAGGTCCCATCTTTCAATCTTTCACTCTTCTTGGCAAACCAGGACCCTACAAATAAACTGTTTCCTCCACACCTGTGTGTCTTTAACTTCCATAGAAGTATACCTGAAAATCTCCTACTTCTTTACTTTATCTATCAAACTCGCATTCACACTAACGTTCTAGTTCAAATACTATTTCCTCCTTTAAATATATACCCCAAGCAGAGTGCTCTACGTATTCTAACATACTTGTCTATCTCTTGCATCTGACCATGAATTTCTTAAGGACAAAAACTTCAATGGATTCATCTTTTTCTACCTCCCGTGCATTCCAGAGTGTCTGGCAGAAATGATGTTCAGAATACTCAGTGAGCACACATTCAGCTGAGTGGCAAAGTCATACACGTTTGATAAATTCAAAAACTGCAGCACAGAGCATCATACAGCATGAAGCAGTGGTGCTGAACTATGGGAAATTTTGCCTCCTGGGGAACACTTGGCAATACATGGAGACAATTTAGGTTGTTACACCTAGGAGTGTTATTAAAATAGACAGGCCAGGATACTGCTAAACATACTATCATGCACAGTACTGTCCCATCAAACAATTATCCAGGCTGATATTTCATTGAGATTGAAAAACTGCAATGAAAAGTTGAAGATAAAAACCTGACAAGTAAGAGAATAGTATACCTTAAGTATCAAAATTCAATTGCTCTATCAAAAGTATCAAAATTAAGTATATTTAATATACCTTAAGTATCAAAATTCAATTGCTCTATCAAAAGTATCAAAATTCAATTGCTCTAAGAGGAGAAAAGCATGATAATATCGCTGTTGAAGTGTTATCCTGTCGGCACTGGTAACCTCTGGGTGTGTTTCTTCTGTCTACTCTCAAGTAAAATAACTCTGGGCTGGGACTGAAATCACAATTTTTAGGGGCACTGGGTCACAGTTCAAAAGTAAAATCAAATAGGACATACAGGTTTGCATGTTATTTATGAAGTAGAAAATTCTGAATCTTTTGTAACACTCAGTGACTGGATGAGTTAAACTATTTCCCTAGTTGAGCAAAGATCAACAAATACTGTCTTGCCCACTGAAATCATAATGGTCCTTCAGTGCAAACACGTGATCCTAAAGAAGAGAACAGTATAGAGTGGGTAGTGGTAGAAGTATAAGTTTTGGCATTACACACCCCAAAATTTAATCATAGCTTGCCATATGTTAATTGGATGACTTTCACATGGTGGCCTCTCTGGGCCTAAGTTTGTGTCATGTGTAAAATGGGTATATGGCGGAATCAAAGATTAATTGAGACTGCGTTTTTAAGCACTCAACTCCATGCCAGAAATACAATAGGTATGATAAATATTTTTCTGCCTCCTTTTTGTCCCAGTCATCAGAAGAAATAAAGAAAATTAACAATAATCATTTTAAATCTCAGAGAAAACCTTAGGTCTTATCACTCTGTCATTTGAAAGACAAACCCTTAAGTTCTCCTCAACTTTCCTTCTTTTTTGTATTTATTATTCTTACCCTGCTTTCCATGTAGTTCTAGCTTTAAGGCTCTATAAATGGTATGGGTACCCAACATTTACAAAGGTCCCAGCCTAGTGTAACCCCATGTACCCCCAAGTGCCCACACACATTTCTCTTGGGTATAAAGATAGCCCTCAATGGTTGGCTGTCCTGGAAGTTTGCACGTCTGGGGCGCTTCTTTCATCCTTTTCTTAAGTTCTTCCATCTCTTCCCGGGTACTGGAGAAATGATTTCTTGTCTGTGAAGACACCAGTATTGCAATCATTATCATCATTTAATCACCATGAAGTATTTATTTCAATGTTGTATAAAATTTTCTCTTCTTCTATTATGTGCTACAACACAAAGAAATACATAAATACATGAACATATGCATGCTGAATAGTATAGTGACCAGAAAATAATTTTATAGAGTTTAATGATAGTAATTAGTACTAATTTTATATTGAATGGTACTAACTAGTTGAATGGTACTAACTAGAAGAGAAACAAAAATATAAATAGCAGTATAGGCATAAAGGGCTGGAGATATTGCTCAGTGGCACAGTGCCTGCCTGGCAAGTACAAAGTTTGATTCCAAGTACCAAAAAAGAAATTTATATATATATATATATATTCATAAAACCACACATGGGAGATAGTTTTCCAATGAGAATCATGTAATGCTCCAACAAATAAAGAAGATTAAAATTCTGAGTACCAGACTGACTCTTGTACAACAGTGAGATTGCATCTTCCTAAAGATACCATTATCATGGCAGTTTCTATGTTCTTCAAATACAATTACTCTTTACCTCACCTTGAAACAAGTTCTGGCCACAAGGATAAGATATGTGTGAGCACGCGGTTTGTAAGCATGCTAACAGAACTGAGTCTCAAGACCATACAGATCAAAAAAAAAAAAGTGATCTGCACTTGCTATGATCTTGCAAATGAGGCGGCCATCCGTAAACACAGAAAGACATGCTTGTTGTCATGCGTATTTGTCAAGTTATATACGGAAGAAGGTTCAAGTGATTAACTTGGTTGTAAGGAAGATTCTGTAAATCAGCAGAAGGCCGAGGCTCTCAGACTTGCGGGAATAGGACTACCCAGAAAGAAGGCAAGTACACATAAACAAAAAAACAATAAAAACAAAAAAAAAATAAAACTTCTAATAATAATCCTCCTAAACAAGAAAAAGCTTATTTCCACTATGACTTTTTAGCATTTTTCAACTAGAAATACCTCTCTAAATTTCAGACAATGGAATATCCAGTCCCATGTCACCTGACCTCAGTAATGCCTTCTCTCTGAGTCTAGCGGGCAGCCAACAGCTGCAATCTCTGTGCTTCTTTAAAAATTTTGGTCTTGGGGCTGGGGATTTAGCTCAGCGGCAAAAGCACCTGCCTGGCAAGTGCAAGGTCGTGAGTTCGGTTCCCAGTACCGGAGAAAAACCAAAAAAAAATTTTGGTCTTGATTCTATTGCAGCACTTATCAAAAGGATTACGATTTATGTGTTTGTCTCCTCCAATAAATTGTGTGTTTCTTTAAAACATAACCACTTTCATGCCTCATTACGACATGCCTGGTGCCTGTCACAATTCCGAGCATGGAGCATATGCTCACTGTACCCATAAACAGTCATTAAATGTGGGATGCATAAGTGCATAAGCAAAAGAATGTAGTGACATCATACTTGTCCCAATATACAGAAATGCTGTGCCCACTGCCTTTCTATAAGAACCAGAATGGGAAAAAGATAAAGCCTTTCAAAATAATTTATTTAGCACTAGTAATAAGTATTAAAAACAACAAAGACAAGACAAAATTGTTATTTACAGTAATGAAACCCATGGTGAGAATACCTTGGCTGACCGACCAAGAAAGTAACGTAAGACCTAAGTAAGTCTATGGTTGGATTCTGATGTGGGAGAGATGCAGCACACTAGCAACACTTAATAAATACTGGTTAGACTGATGTATTATTGGTCAGCCTAAAAGAGGGAAATGTTAAAAGGTGAAGAGCAAGTACAGTCTAGTACACTAACATATTTGTGACTCATACCAGTATGTCCTGATAAACTGCAATAACCCAGAATTTCAAGTTTAAGACCACAGAGGTTAAAATTCAATTGGATACACAGGTGACAAAACCCACAAGCAGGGCTGGGATAAAGCTCAGCATTATAGTGCCTGCCTAGTAAGTGCAAGGCCCTGAGTTCAATTCCTGATAACAAAACAAAACAAAACAAAAAAACCCACATGCAACTCACATTCTGCAAACTGAGCTGGAGCTGCTGTTTGTATGGGAGGAAATCCTGTGTGAGCTCCACAGTCAAGCTGTTGGAAATGAAGAGGCTATGAAGAAAGGCCAAGACCTAAGGAAAACATGCAAAAATAATTTTATCACCAGCACCTTCTAATTATTCAAGTAAAGGAACCATGAACTTAGACGAAAATCTCTACAGTGATTACTCAGCATAAAGTTAAAAGGAGTCATGTAAATACAGATCTACAAACACTATTTGCATATCAGTTTAAACTTTAACACTGGCCTCAGTTTGAGAAAGAAGTAACAAATTTATTCATCTAGATCTTCAGATTGCATACATAGCCATTAATAATTTGGAGGGTATGGGAATGGACTATAGTCTCGCTATAAAGGATGAGTATCTGTAATTCAAAAATCTGAACTCCAAACTGCTACAAAATCTGAAACTTTTTGAGTATCAACATGATGCCACAAATGGAAAGTTCCATGCCTGACCTCATATAGGTCTCAGTCAAACACAGGCATAGTAAAAATATTGTATAAATTACCTTGAGGCTACAAGGTATAGGAAACAAAAATAAATTTTTATTTAGACTTAAGTCTTATCCTCAAGGTATTTTATTATGTATGTGCAAATACTCTAAAATAAAAAATTCCAAATACTTCCATTCAAGCATTTCAAATAAGATATAAGGAACCTGTACATCCTCAGTTTTGTTACACAGTAGCTGCTCAACAAATATTTGTGGAACAAATGACTAGCAAAGAGAAGATAAAGGAGTCTGAACCAATTTTCAAATTAGAAATGTTTTAGGGGGTTTCCAAACAAGAGATACAAATGATTAACAATGTATTTCTAAATGTTCAATCCCATCAACAAGAAAGCATGCATAAATAAAACCAAAACAAAATGATTTGGATACATCAAATTATAAATACCTTATTATAAATATTCCATTTTGAAAAAGTATATAAATGGTAGTAAAAGTTATACCATTCTTTTCAGAAAGCAAATATGTGACCACATATATAGTATGATTAAAATAAATACAGTGAATGTTTATTTTTTAAATTATGACAGTAAAAGACATATTGCCATTAATAACCCTCAAAATACTCTACTTTGCACACACTTATGCCACTGTTCTTGCAACTTTCTAAGTAGTTCTGGGAGTTCTCTTTCTTGAGCGTCTTTACAAAATACAGTGACTATCACTGCCAAGGGCCATCCAATGGAAAGGCAGGTTTGTGAAGCTGTTACAGTGTGTCCTCATCCATATCATTCACCAGATCTGGCACCGTGTAACTTGTGGCTCTTCCCCATCATCAAAATAACCATGAAAGGTAAAGGTTTTGAATCCATTCAGCATATCAAAGCAACCTTGATATGCAGCACAGCACAACTAAAGATGCTCACAAAAAGAGGACTTCCAAAACGGTTTCAAAAAGTGGTAATGATAGGATAAATGTGTTCAAAGTGAGGGCAGGTATTCTGAGGGGAATTAATGGCAATGTGCTTTTTACTTTAATTTTTTAGAATTTCAACATTTTACCACACTTTGTATAAACATGCATGTCGAGTGTATGTACAAAATATATACACAAATACATACAAAAGTACATAATGTTCACACGAATGTACATTTATTACACAAGTGAAGATATGTATACTGTACTCACACTTATATACAATGCTTCCTGTTTCTCTCCCAGAGAAATTATATCTCAGAATATTACATCTCAGGAAATTATAGCTCTATCTGTCATTAAAAGCCAGAAACTAAAGAATCATCCCTAACTTCTCTTTCATTCATACTTTGGTCCATTTCATCAGTAATTTCTGTTAGTCTTGCTTCCAAAATAAATCTCTAATCCAGCCTTACTTCACTGTTTCCTCTACCACTACCCTAATTCAAGCCATTATCTCCTCTTGCCTTGATCACTGCAGGTGCCCCAAACAGGCTTCCTCACTTATACTCTCCAGCGCTATGAAGCCATTCTCCACATAATAGATTGACCCATATTAGGTCTTTCAGTAGTTTTTCACTGCACTTAGACTATAATCCAAACATCACACCCACCAGTCCTGTGCCTTCCTACCAAGAACTTACCTCCAGGCATTCTTTCCTTTCACCAGTATCTAAACACATGAATTATCTTTGCATTCCTTTAGCACACAATCATTCCTAACTTATGTTTTTGCACTTGTGTTTTTATGTGTCTGAATATTCTTTTCCTACTACTCCCAGGGCTACATCTTCTCTTCCTTTAGATCTTTTTTAAATTTATTATTATTATTCTCTTTGAGATAAGGTCTTGGTATATAGTTCAGGCTGGCCTTGAACTCACTACATAGCCCAGACTGCCCTCGAACTGGCATGAACCCCCATGCCAGGCAATAAAGGGTTTTTTTAAGGGGCTTTGGGAGAGGGGAACTTTTTATTTTCCTTTTTCCTTTTTGGTACCAAGAATCAAACTGAGGGCCTCACGCTTGCCATGGCAGGTGCTGCACCACTGCACTACATCGCCACCTCCGTTTAGATCTCATCTTAAGTGGCATTTTCAGAGGTCTTCCTTGACAACTTCACTTAAAGTAGCTTCTAGAGCTTTGTGGCCTCCTCTGTCACACAACTTGCCATTATGTTAATTTGCTAATCCTTTTCTTTCTGCCTACCCCATGAAAGTACAGTCTTCATAAAGAAACAGTCTTTTGTGTTCATTATAATATAACCAGTGTCTAGCACAGTGCCTAGAATATAACAAAAGCTTAATAAATGCTGAGTAATGAGGAAATACTTGTCGGTACATATACATATACAGATTTATACAAATATGAGCATGGATACACATGTGTGCAAAGATATACATACACATGTGCTATCTATAAACATGCACACATGTGTACATACATCCACACCTATAAGTACACATGCACACAGACAAAGGAAGTGATATGATATACACAGAAAATTTGGAAGTAAAAGTGCTATGTTAGCAGTGATTATTTCTATCTAAGGGATCTCTTGTTTCTGGATTGTCTAATCTTTGCATTTTTTTCTAACATTTCCACAATTTGGGCAGTTTTCATAATAAGAAAGGTTATGAATAACTGTCAAACCAAAGCATGTTACCTTTTGTAATAAGATAAAGAGACTGAATAGAAAACAATTATACACAATAGAAATTTTTAAAATAGACTATAAAGTCTCTGAGTGCAAGGGACATGGGTTCTTAGCACGGGACCTACAATAGGTTAGGTACTTTCAAAAGCTTTCTGAAAGCATGAAAGGAAAGGAGAAGAACCAGGTAATAGGAGGAGTGGCACAGGAATTGAAGGAGGGTCAGAAGGATAAAGGGAGAAAAGAGGAAGAGAGAAAATGAAAGAAAGGAGGAGAGAGGGAGGGAGAGAGGGAGAGAGGATATACTAGTGACAGAGCAAGAAAAACACACATTAGTGTGACCTATATCCTTGACACTCATGACTGAGCACTGACGGTCCATTGTATTCACTGAGATTCCAATTTTATAATCAAAGCTCTGCACATTCACCTAGAATTTGAGAAATATTTTTACACCCTTCATCACACAGAGAACTTACTGGCTCCACAATATTGAACTTCTTGGACTCTTGAACTTCTTGGATTTGATAAACATAATCAAGGGAAGACTCGAAGAAATTGTGTCTCTCTTTGTCCACCTGGAGGTCTGCCTGTAGAAGAAGAGCAACAAATGTCACAAACATGCATAGTCATTTCTGAAAGCCAGTGGTTATAGACTCAACCAGGTTCTGGAATTAAAGAAGCACTTAGCCACAACTAGTATACTATCCCTTTATTTTATGCAGAAGAAATATGGAGATTACAAGTGACTGACGCAGGCTTCCAGTTTGTAGTCCAACATGTAAGAAGCTAGGAAGTCATCACACTCATTCTCATGATAAAAAAAAATGTCAACAAGTGATAATTCTTCTTAGAACCCACAGAGAACTGAAGTCAGAGAGGAAAATGATGCTTCAAAGAGTGAATGGAAGTGAACATAGAAAACCAGAGGTTACCCGAGGTTACCAGAGCACAAGCCTGGGAGCCAAAGCCTGCTGCTGCAGCCAACACAAAAGGACATTACAACAGCAAGAATGGCCACCATGGAGTATTTAAACAGCCATTGCTAAGGAAATCCAACTACAAAACAAGGATGCCAGAGAAAATCTTAGCGTCTGACTACAGCAACAGCAAATTAAGTACAGCCAAAGTCCTGGCCAGATAAACACAAAACCTCACCCTGAAGACCTATTTATCTCAGTTTCTTAACCCAAAATATATCTAGTTTTTCAACAAAAAAAATGTTAAAAAACAAAAACACATTCTGAAAAAAATGAACAAGCATCAGAAACAAACTCAGATAATGTAAAAATTGTGGAATTATAAGAACATGAAATTAAAATAATTAAGATAAATATAAGGGCTCTAATGGAAGAAGAGGATAATATTTAACAACAGATAGGTAACATAAGCAGACAGATGAAAACTTGAAGAAAGGATTCAAAGAAAATGCTACAAATATTAAAACATTGTAGCACAAAGTAAAACCTTAATGGGTTCATCAGTAGATTGGACAAAGCTGAAGAAAGAATCAGTGAGCTCAGGGGTATGGCTCACTGATAGAGCACTTGCCTACTATGTGTGAGACACTGGCTTCCACACCTGACATTAACAAAAAGTCAGTAAGCTTGAAAGTGTGTAAATATAAAATTGAAAAATTGAAATTCACAAAAAAATAATTTAAAAAAAACCACATGAAATAAAAATCCAAGAACTATAGTAGGGTAATTGCCAAAGGTATCACGTATGCATATTCACATAAAACAAGGAGAAAAAAAGAAATCCCTTCAAACAGTTAAAAAGTAAATTACATGATCGAGTGTGGATCACCAAGGAAGTCTTAAAAGAAATTCTAAAATATTTTGAGTTAAATGAAAATGAAAGTTAACTTAGTATTTGTGGGATGCAGCTAAAGCAATGCTTGGAAGAATATTTAGATCACTGAATATACAAATTAAAACACAACAAAGACCAATTAATAATCTAAGAAGATTAAAAATGGCAGACTAAAGACAAGTAGCAAAATACACCTTCTCTGGTACCTGGCCTCAAGTCATCTGGAAAAAAAAGAACTCAGTGAAGAAAAAAAAAGGAGTAAAAAAGGAGTAGATCTCTAGGAATCAGGAGAGAACTGACAGAAAATTTAGAAACTACAGAAAAGTTGGAGAAATAGAACACATTGAATTAAAAAGAATGAAGCAATCTGGAAAGGTCACCCCACTTCCAGGGAGGGGTACATGTCTCTATTTAAACAAGATAAACCTGGAAGAAACAACAGACTAGGCAAGCAGTTATCCCTGAAAAAGCCCTTGGTTATTGTAAATGCAAAACAGCATGGGGTTTTACTCTGAAAGTGACTCACTCCACACAGCAACCTAGAGTTGGAGAAGAAATCCATTTGAGAATGTTTAACCAGGAGCCATTTTGAGAAGGTGTTAATTGTTTAAGACAGAGTTACAGAACAACTACACTTCAGGGTTTGTGGGGTCACCCTACCACAGGGACTCGGTGAAAGACAGCTACAAGTGACAGTAGCAGAAAGGGTGCTGGCTAGACAGAGACACACCAAAAAGTTTAGGCCAAGAAGGACACTGGGTTCCAAGCTGAGTAGAGAAACCAGGCCCCTGGAAACAATCCATTCTCCTCCTCCTCATCCCCTACATCTTTACCAGTGCTACTATTAAGCTTCATTAATCTCTAGACATACATAGTACAGCAGTTGATTTTATGCTATTAGCATTTTAATCTTTTCAATTATAAAAGACACTTTCGTTGCATGTATTACATATTAACTGCATGTCAATTTGTGGTTTGTATTTCTGTCTGAATTATAATTATACTTATTGTTAAGGGTAGCAAAGTGGTAGCTTTTATTGGTTTTTATGCTATATAAATATCTACTTTGTCTTTGATTCTATTATTGATGCGAACTTGATTGCTATTGCTAGGGTGGAACAGTTGTTGCTATGCATTAGTTTGTTGTTTTTTGTTTTTTTTTTTTCATTTTGGTTTTTTGGTTTTTCTCTGGTACCGGGAACCGAACTCACGACCTTGCGCTTGCCAGGCAGGCGCTTTTGCCGCTGAGCTAAATCCCCAGCCCCCGCATTAGTTTTTACTATCTACCATTACCCGGTTTATCTGTGTCATCAACAATACCATGGTTCATTATCCTGATAACCATGTGCTTGGCCAATTATACTGCACCGTCTCCTCCTCAGAGTAATGGAGGCAGTCACATTTTCAGACACAAAGGCCTGTAGTTAGCTGTGCCCACAGTGCATCATTGGAAAGAAGACACTAACTACAAATATCTTTCTACTCCCTGCGCACGCCCTGAGCCGGGTGAGCGAGTGCTCCAAGAGCTGCTAGTCCCACGATTCCAGTCCGTGCTTTACTCACACCTCTACTGTTCCCAGCTGAAACTCCAGGAGAGAGCCAGGTATTTCCCATCTACTTCATAAGAGCAGAGCAGGTGACCAAGGACCCGACCGCCATTACAGACTGAGTCTCTGCCCTCTCTGTGCCCCCAGCAGACAGGACGTCCTCATTCAGAAGCCCCACAGGCTTCTCTAGCTAGGGGCGGCACATGTGACCTTTCCCTGCGCACCCGATGTGCCGAGTTAGTGAATGCTCTAAGAGCTGCTGCTCCAGCAGTTCGAGTCCCTGCTTTACTTTCACCCAGATCCCCTAGGGGGACGAAGGCACGGGCACTCTGTGATTGCTCTCCATCCGGCCTGCATCTGGTTCAAGTATTTGTGTCCTGAACGGACTGGAGACACAGAATCAGGTAGTTCACAAACTGTCGACCCTGCAGTTTGTGTCTGGGTTTTGCCTGTACCCTGAACTGCCTGGGGACAAAGGTCCACTGGAACGGGATTGTCACACCAGTGCAACCAGAGTCTGGGCCGTGCATGAGTCCTGAACTGCAAGGTGACGCTGGATCAGATGGTTGGCCATCAGCTGACACCAATGCCCCCGTCAGAGATCAGGGATAACTAGATAAAAATCAACAACTGCCGGAAAACCCGAGACTATGTAGCACATCTAAGAGGTCACTCAGGGAAAAACTAGACCAAAAGGAACACTAGGGACACTAGTGGCCTTTGCTGTGCAGCCATTGAAGAGGGAAACTGAGCTTTCTGCAACCAGTAGCAAACATGACAAAACGAAGGACTAAGACACACTCCCAGAACTCCATCCCATTCAGACCAAGTCCAGGAGACATCAACATAGGAGAACTTGGTAAACACATGCCTGAATTATCTGAAATGATTGCAATGGAAGTAAAGAAACAACTCCATAAGGCCAGAGAAGAGATGAGATCAGAAATAATCTCTCAGGCAAAAAATGAAATGACAATAATAATGAAGGAACTCCTCAAAAAGTCTGAAGAAGAAACATATAAAAAAATAGAAGAACAAATGCAAGGGACAGAAGCGTTCAATGAAAAATATAGAAAGGACGTAACGCATGAACCAGATTCAAAGAGACATCCAGGAAAACAATGCTTCCAAAGAAAGCTGCCCAAACCGCTCGAATGAAGCTGAAGATAGAATCTCAGACTCTGAAGACAGGATGGCAACTACTGACCATGAAAGAAAGGATCTTGTAAAATCAACAAGGATCCAGGAAAAGTCAATTCAACAGCTCCAGGATGAGGCAAATAGGAATAATGTACGACTCATAGGAGTCAATGAAACAGCAAAAGGCAACACAACTGACATAAAAGA
>NW_004955475.1:7780673-7797590 GCF_000276665.1 Chinchilla lanigera
ACACACACACACACACGAGAATAGCAGGCAACAAAAATGCCACCAAAAGCTCTGAACTCCCAAAAATCCGATGCATAGGGTATCAATGAGAAGGAATAAAAAAATCGCACGGCTGAATGCTAATAAAAGAGTAAACAAGAAGATGCTCAGGAGGTTCAAAAAAGATAACTAAACAGATCCTTAACTTAATAAGCAAAATGATCAATGAGCTTACAGAACACTACTAAAAAGCAAGCTGAGCTAAATAAGTAAAATGATATAAATCATTTATGGCCAGTTTAGCAAAGAACTAGAGTCTCTAAAAAAATACCAAACAATACTGCAAGATATGAGAATTTCTACTGGAAATATAGTCAGCAGAAGCAAACAATGTGATAAAATAGTATTAGAATTAGAAAGCAGGACTGATGCAGGTAACCATATACTCAGAGGTACCTTAAATACTCACAATAGAACATAAAAAATAGATGCAATAATTGTTAGGTGGTGTACAAAGGCCTAACCTAAGATTAATTGGAATGAATGAAAAAATCAAGAGATAACAAGAACGGCATAAAAAAGTCCTGTTTAGAGAAACAATACTGGAAAACATGCCTAGTATGGAATAAGAATTTAACGTACAAATACGTGAGCACACAGAAGTCTAAATAACAAATATAAAAAAAGCTATTCAACAGGAGCAAGCAGGCCCACATCATACAAGTGACACCCCTAACCCAAGAGCAAATAAGGTGGCACCTGACAAGCAGCACCTCACCCCCATGTAAGCATGCAGACCCACAGTGGACAAATCAAGAAGTGGAGCATATAAAATTCCAAAAAAAACAAAAATCAGAAAAGAACTAAGTGACACATCATAGTCAAAATGTCAGACATCCAACAGAAGTACAGAATTTTAAAAGTAGTTAGAAAAAGCAACCTGGTGCTAGAATAACTATACATTTTTATGTTTAAAATATCTAAACACAAAATTCACTCAAAATATAAAAGACAGATAATAGGAAACAGTGAGAAAACTATTTTGTAATAGGGAAAGAGACCAAGAAATGGAAGAAAGTGGGAGGAGAAGGGAAGGGAAAGGGACAAGAAATAATTCAGATGTGTTATATACATGTTCCAACTCCACACAAGAATTATAAGCATCATGCACTATACACATGTACTAATTAAAATAAACATTTAAAAAATTAATTCAAAATAGATGGTAGACTTAAACGTAAAACTCACAGTACAAAATTCCTACAAGATAATGAAAGGGAAAATCTAGTTGGCCTGTATATACGGCAATAAATTTTAGATACATCAAAAACATGATCCATGGAAGAAAAAATTGATGTTAAGCTCCATAAAATTAAAACTTTTGCTTTGTAAAAGATCCTATTTAGTGAACAAAAAGACAGTAACACAGTTGGAGAAAAATCTTTGCAAACCTGTTAATAGAAGACTGGCATTTAACATATACAAGCTTATACAAAGGGCTCTTTTAAAATGACAATATGAAAATAAACAACTCAATTTAAAACTAAGCAACATAGCTCAAGAGACACCACACCAGAGAACATAATAGAGATGGCAACTAAGCCCAAGGGAAGATATGGAACATTATATGTCATCAAGGAACTGCAAGTTATAACAGCAATCTTATATAATTTTAACTAATAAAATGGCTAAAATCCAAAAATGTTGACAAGAATGAGGCACAACAGAAAGTCTCATTCTTTGCTGATAGGAATGAAAAACAGTACAGCCACTTTGAAAGTGACAGAGACCACATTAAGACAGTGCTGAGCAGTCTTTAGAATTCATCAATTGGCTTTCTATATTAACTTATGAGTCTGTCCCAGGCCTAAATGACTTGCCTGATGAGCCAGCGGCTGGCATGCGGAAACAGAACTCTTCATGCCAACAGTCACAGTAGAGGCCTGTAGTGGCCTGTGACACCGTGACATCTCTAAAAACAAGAGAAAACCACAGCTGAGGACAGTAAATCTCACTCAGAATTCCAGGACATTAACTGTCTGCTAACCTTAGAGATAACACAGTTCTCTCATTAAGCAAAGATTTACTGCTTAGAATGTCTTTGCTCCATTTTCATAAGGCCTTGCTCACTTTCATGCCTTTTGCCTCAGCTGTTCCCTATACTTTCCTGCATACGCCCTGATATGATATTCCCAATAGATAGTGGTCAGTTTGGAGAAGTCAGAGTTTTAGCCACAAGACTTCAGATGTTCCCAGACCCCTGTATACCATATAACTTTTGTGTACTGTCTTTTATCGTTCAACATATACTTGTCCAGGAGGTCAGGAGACTGCCCAGCTTCCCCCATAAAAAGAGAATAGGTTCTTATAAAATTGATCATACTTTTGCCATACAATATAGCAATTGTGCTCTTTGGTATTTACCCAAACAATTTCAATAACTATATCTATAAAAATGTGTCCACAAATATTTATCAGTTTAATTAATCATTGTCAAAATTGAGAATAAATCAAAATGTCTTTCAGTAGGTGAATGGGTAGGGAAACAATGGTACATCCAGGCAGTAGAATATTATTGAGCAGGAAAAAGAAATGAACTATCAAGTCAGGCAAACACATGGAGGGACAATATACATATTGCTAAGTGGAAATAAAAGCCAAACTGAAAAGTTACATACTATATGATTCCAACTGTATCACAGTCTAAAAAACAAGTCCATGAAAACATCAAGGGTTTCCAGGGATTAGAGAAGAGGAATAGAGGAATATATAGGTACAGTACAGGGATTTTTATGGCAGTGCAAGTATACTATGTGATACTGTAATGCTAGATTCATGTCATTACACATTTGACAAAACCCACAGCCTATACAATACAGTGGCTCATCAACTGTAACAAATATGCCATAGTATAGAAGATGTCAATAGTGGGAAATGTGTGAGAGGAAACCAGGACTTTATCTCTGTGCCTTCCACTAAGTTTTTCTATAAACATAATACTGCTCTCAAAATAAAATTTCTTAATCAGAAAAGATGCCTGACCCTAAATCCACAATGACACTCTTTAATGAAGAGAGTAAAGGTGGAATGTTAGCTTATAAGCAAAGTCAACAAAAGCACCACCAGACTGTTAATCCTCCAGAAACCTTCATAGCAAAAGCTCCCAAAAGTTTGGACTGTATCTAGGGTCCTCAACACCAACTCCAGGTTTGGAAATTCACTACGACTCACAGAATTCAGCACATAGCCACAGTCACAGTCAAGACTTACCTCCGTGAAAGGATACAAAGAGAAATTAGAAAAGAGGAACGGTGGGCTGGGGATTTAGCTCAGTGGCAAAAGCGCCTGCTTGGCAAGCGCAAGGTCGTGAGTTCGGTTCCCGGTACCGGAGAAAAACCAAAAAAAAAAAAAAAAAAAAAAAAAAAAAAAAAAAAAAAAAAAAAAGGACAATCAGAAATAGACAGGGAACTGACAACATGCAGAAGGAAGAGTTCACTTGGTGAGACAGGAAGCAAGAGAGAATAAGTTCCCAGGATGACTCTTTTTTTTTAATAGTGTTACTTTTTTATTTTAAGGAAAATAGTACAAAAAAAAAGAACAATAGCAAGATACAAACAATACAAAGCAAGGACATTAAAAATGATACAGGGTTTCAAACCAAATGATAGAGATTAACAGTGGTTGTTATATTACACTTGTTATCTTCAACAAAGTTGCTCAGATTACCAGATGTAAGAATAGAAGATTGATCAAATCATTAAAGGGAATAAGAAAATAATAATTTAAAAGAACATTAGAGACAATAAATACATAGTGTCACTAGGCAGGATTGTAGGAATTCACCAATGGATATTATACTGCAAATTGCTGCCGTCACATAAGTTCCTCAGATTACCAGATACAAGCATGCAAAACTGGTCAAAATATTAAAAAAACTTTTAATCATTAACTGTTCACCTCAAGAAACCATCAGACACCAATAGTACAGTTATGCCACCGATCCATATATATTACCACAGGCTGACTTTTTATAAGCACTTGCTCTCATGGAATCTCACTGGGGTATCCAGAGAACATTGATCCTTTCTGAGAGTAGTGTCCCCAATGACCTAGCCACCTTCCACTAGGCTCCACTTCCTTAAAGGTTCTTCTCCACACCACCACATCTAGGATGAAAATTCCAGCACGTGAACATTTGGAAGACACAGTCAAACTATATCTAAATTAAAGCAAACATTTACACCTCATGTTCATGACCTTATTATATCAGGTATCTATTTTCATACTTAAATCTTCAATGTTTTTGTCTTTTATTGGCTGTCTTATCCAGCACATTAAAAAAGTCTTATTCAGTTAATTCCTTCCTTCGCATGCCCAATGCCATTCTTCTGGATCAGATCGCCTACTGTAGATCATTGTAAAACCTACTGATTTTCCTACTTTCTAGTCTCTCCCTGCCAGTTTAAGATTCCTAAAACAGAATTCTACTCATTTAGTCTGCAAGACCAAAAGCCTTCAACATTCACACTGTCAGCAGAATTAAACAAAACACTTGAGCCTGAGACAGCACAGTATGCACTCACTTGCCTGATCCTGCCTTATCTTTCACTAGTCTCTGATAGTAATGCAACAGCTGGCCAATCCATTTCCCAAGGTTCTCCATGCTTTCCATCGTAGGGGCTAGTGACCTATATTTTAAAGATAAATTTCTCCATTTTTGTTAAACACTTTATGTATTTCTGAATGACCATCCCAAATTTAAAAAACATCCTTCCACAAAGGCAATTCCCCACATCCAAATATGTCTCCAATTTTCCACTTACACACACACACACACACACACACACACACACACACACACCTCTGTTCATGAATTTGACTCTTCCCATGATTCTGGTTGCAAACTGAGTTGGATGAGAGAGCAATCAAATTCAGTGATTAGGTTCAATGCTGCCTTATGGGGAAATTTGATTTGGTTGTCACCCAGTTCAGTTTGCAACCAGAATAATGGAGAGAATTGAGTTTGTGAAACAAGGCTTATTGATCTGTCTATCTATCTATGTACCTACCTATCTATCTCACATTCTTCTTGTTTAATAGTAATGTATATTATTATCTGAACATCCTAACTATAAGCTGCAGAGGAGCAGGAACCTAATCTTACTGCTTCTGTAGTCCTACTGCAGCCAGCATAGTGATGGACAAGTAAGCACTTGACAGGTAAGCACTCAACACTGTTTTATTTCACCGATAGCCACTATATGTCCCATATATAAGCAGCTGCACTACCAGTCCTCCACTTCCCAACAAAGGTAAGGATTTATGTCAGGGGAAAAATGTAAAAGATTTGCTCCTGATCTACCAAATAAAACACTAGATTAAACACTATCCTCCTGTGGCATGTGGAATTATAGCTTCAGACACATGAAATTAAAAATGACTCCGGAGGTCACAGAGTGCCAGTCTTCCTCTTACACACAGAATAGCTGAAGCCATAAGTGAAGTACCTTATCCACGATCACACAGGGAAATCGTGGAGTAGCTGGCTCAAGAACTTAGAGGGCCTGAGTCCCAGGCTACAGTTTTAAGGTAGGTGCCGATTGCTACATGGTTCTCTGCTGCGACCGGATGGGGAAAACCTGGCAATCAGAAAGCGTCACTATTTCTGAGGCTGAGCTAGCAACAGGAGGCAAGGGCAGGCTTTGTGAACATACCTCCTGTAACTGAGATTCTTTCTTTTTAGATGACAAATGCAAGTGCCGGTCCAATAAAGAATAAAACTTCTCACCATCCTTTTCAAATTTCTTTTTCCGCTCCTAGATGTGGGAGACAAAGCACAGATTAAAGTCTGTCATTTTAATTCTATATGCTTGGAAATGAAGATGAAGGAAACAGTGGCTTGTTTCATGTGGTTAATTCCTCTAGCACCTAGGAAACAAATTAAATGATAATTTTCCTTTACATTGGTCTCCGTCGTTTTGACCTCCTCAAATATAACCCAAAACCATTCCGCTTACCATTCTGCCTAGGTCAGTTTGTCCTGGTACAGTTGAAGGCTCTGGGATCTTCTACACAGAAACTAACAACTTAACAGGTTCTCTATAGTAGACACCATTTTTGTCCCTCCACTATTTTCAACATGCATTAATCGTCCATTCAATATTTTTCATTCATTGTTTAAGGCAGGGTCTTGCTATGGAGTTCGGGCTCGCCTTGAACTCACTATGTAGCTCAGGCTGGCTTCAAACTTGTGGCGATTCTTCCTCCATAGCCTCTTGAGAACTGGGATTACAAGTGTGCATCACCAAGCCCAGTTCATTCAATTTTTTTAACAAGGAACAGAAGAGTGGAATAAATATAACATGGAAAGGTTAATCTGCAATGTATTCAGACTGCCTAATATAAATCAAGTATTTCCAAGACAACAGGAACCTGGGACTGCCTCTTTGAATGAACTCTTTGGTATCACTTAAGGATTTCACTATTGCATATTAAAAGATGGGAGAAAACAATCCTGGAAGGTTTAGACAGAAAGCAAGAGCTGGAAAGATTTATGAGGGATAAAAGAACTGGCATTCATTCTCCTTAGGTACAAAATATAATTAAGTTCTCTGCTGCTCAGCACAAGTGGAACTCACACAGTCTCCAAAGAATATTAACAATGCTCATTTGTCACAGACTATTGCTGACATTCTACAGTCCTCTCAGTACCAGTCTGTGTAATCCAGGAAAACATCTTGTGTGGTGTGACAGGAAATCCAAACTCACTGAACCCCAATGCCAGGTACTAGAAAAGGCACAGCAAGGGAACACACAAACAAAAAGAGAAGAAACTCCCCTACACCTGTAGTTTATTGCTACATGCAACTTAGTGCTGAACTGGAAGCCAAGTCAGAACAAAGTGACATCTAGCCTTGAAACATATTTTTGCCAGACATGGCGGTACACACCTGTAATCCTGTCACTCTGGGAGGCCAAGGAAGGAGGATCTCAGGTTCAAGCCCAGCCTGGGCAACTTACTGAGACTGTCTCAAAAATATAAATTAAAAAGGGCTGAGGATGTATGCTTGCATTCAATCCCCAGTACAGGAAAAATATATACTAACATATACTTTTTATTAGAGTATTTTCTAATGGAAGGACAAAAGAAGGAAAGAAAAATTAATTGACACATCAGGACAAACACGGTGATACAAATATTTCATTTTTCTTAGTATATGTTTGCAGTACATATGGGAACTGGTACATATACGTAGGGACTTGGTACATATACATGATGCATCTTATTTCTTTTCACTTCCTCTTCCCTCTTCCATCCCTCAAATACTTAAAATGTTTTATCTCCATTATTCTTCATAACCCTGAGAAGCAGATAATGTAAAGAAAATTAAGATTCAAATAGGGTGAACCAACTTATTGAAGGTCACATAATCTACAGAACTGTCTAACTCTTTTCACATAGTCAAATATATCCCAGGTGATGGGGGAGGAATAACGATCAGAGGCCCTACAACTAAATAACTGCAGTACCTTGTGAATAAAGCTCAGATATGCCCATTGTCCTATCCCTGATGAAGATACCAAGCCACAAGAGGTGGAGATTTTCAAACAAAACATCAGTAGGACAAACTGTTCCTCCAGCTGCTAAATCAAATTAAAGTGTCCATTGTTTGAGGAAAGCACGAGAGCCAGAAAACTTTAGTGCCTTCGCCAGGAACAGTTAAAGTGTTGTGAGCCAATTTTTCCTACACTTTTATTTTTAAGGAAAAACCACAAGATATAGTTTACATCATAAAATTCACTCCTTTATACAATTCAATGGTTTTTAGTATATTCACAAAGTTGTGCAACTATCACTGCTACCAAATTACAAAATATTTCCCTCACTCCAAAAAGAAATCCCATATACACGAGTAAGAATTCCCCGTTCCTTCCTACTAACACTTTCAATAAGCCATCCTACTCCCTATGTGCATGGGTTTCTTATTGCAGCATTTTCATATAATCAGAATTGTGCATTATAGACTTTTCTGACTGGCTTCTCACACTTAGCATATGTTCAAGGCTTATCTACATTTACACGTATCGGTGATTATTCCTTCTGTGACTCACTATACAGCTACATGTGGTACACCCACATTATCTTTATGAATTCAGTTCATGTATATTTCGGTTATTCTTTAGGAATTTTATGAATAATGCTGGTGTGAATATTCATATACTAGACTTGCTGCAGTTATGCTTTTTGGGAGCATATGCCTAGAAGTTCAATTGCCAAGTAATATTAAGTCTCTGTTTACCTCACTGGGTAACTGCTAAAGTATGTTCCCCAATCGGGTGTACATTCCCAAAAACAATAACTGGAAGTTCCAAATTCTCCATAACTTCACCAGTACTTAGCACTATCTATCAATTATAACAACATACTGGAAGTGAAGTAGTCAGTCGCTAGGTTTGATTGCATTTTAAAATAAAATTCAATTCGAATAGATGTTATATGTTTTCTTCTTTCTTTTATTTCACTTTTAGAGTGCTAAGAATGGAATTCAGGGCTTTGTACATGCTAGGCCAGCAGTGTACCACTAAATGATACCCCCCATTACATAACTCTTCATGTGATTATCAGACTTTTGTAATTATTCTTTGGCAAAGGCTTACTATCCTATTTTATTCATTTTTAAAAAGAGGTGATCTATCCTTTTAGACGCACTCTCCTCCCTTCCTTATGATATCCACAAATTCCCTACCTGCCTATTCCCTATCCTCTCTCTTTTATTGAACTCTTTAAATTACTTGTATTATGGTTCTTTCATATTAGAGAAACCATGCGATATTCAACCTTATCTATCAGATTTATTCCACCTAGTATTAAGATCTCAAGATCCATCCATTTTCCTACAAATGACTCAAATTGATTGTTCTTTCTGGTGAGGAATATAGACATATAGATAGATAGTTAGAAACAGAGATAGAGATAGAGATACAGATAGAGATAAGAGATAGAGACACATAGAGATAGATAGATAGATAGATAGATAGACAGACAGATAGATCACATTTTCTTCATCCATCCAACTGTTTATGGGCGACTTCCCTAATGTACCTAATGTAAACAGCACTGCTACAAAAATGGGTACACATTTATCACTGTAATATGTAGACTAACTCTTTCAGAAGGACAACCAGAAGAAATATACCGGGATAAAATGGAATTTCTATTACTAGTTTGAGGAATCTCCATACTGATTCTGTAGTAGTTTACGCTTGTACCAAGAATGAAGAAGTGTTACTTTGTCCCCACAACCTCATCAGCATTTGTTGTTTTTTGAGTCCTTGATGATACCCATTCTTACTGGAGTAAGATGGAAACTCAGGCTTGTTTTGATTTGTATTTCTCTAATGGTCAAAGATGCTGAACGCTTTTCCATTTATTTATTGGCCTTTTGTACTCCTTCTTTTGAGAAATATTTCAATTGCCCATTTTTAATTGAGGCTTTTATTTTGGGGAAGGGTCTAGTCTTTTTAGATTTTTATATACTATTCTACATAGTAGTCCTCTGAGGAGTAACTGGAAAAAATTTGTTTAACATTCAGTAGGTTGTCTCTTCACTGTGCTGTTCGTTGCCTTTGCTGTATAGAAGCTTCTTAATTTGATGAAATCTAGTTTGTTGGTTCTTGGTATACCTCGTACAACTGGGCTTCTTTTCAGGAAGTACTTACCTAAACCTATGTCTTCAAGAGTTTCACCAACTTTATCTTCCAGCAGATTGCTTTTGTTTTTACATCTAGGTTTTGATCCACTTTAACTAAGTGTTACTACTGTTGGATGCTTTTCTATAGGTAATACAAGTATAGTGGCCCATTTAGTATATGCTTGCTGTTTATCAATATTTGGTTATTCTTAGTGTTTATACTGGAATTACAGATATCTCAGATATGGTAAAGTGTGGTACATTATTGGTTCTCTTTTATACTATGTCAATGTCAGTTTGTCTTGGATGAAACACTACTCAACAATATACTAGAGTGCACTTCAAATCAAAATTATCAGAAGAGGTAAAGAAGGTCATCAAATATTGGGCAAGGAAATAATTCAATAGGAGGAAATAACAATTATAAACATACATGAACCAAACACTGCGTCTCCAACTTCATCAAACAATACTAGACATAAATCAGATAAACACCAATTATAATGGCAGAGTTCAATACTCACTGTCACAAATAGATCAACTAGACAGAAAGTCATAAAGAAACGTGAGATTTATACCAAACCTCGAAAAAATGGGCTTAAAAGATATGTACAAAGTGTTCCACCCAACAACAAAAGAATATACATTCTTCTCAGCAGCAGATAGAACATTTGCAAAATAGATAAAACACTACCCCATATAGCATTCTCAGGTAAATGCCAAACAAAATTATCCCATATTCATAGTACACTGAAGCTAGAAACTAATGGCAAAAGAAACCACAAAAATTATGAAAATTAATGGAAAGTAAACAACACTACCTTAAATAATCAAAGGATCACAGAGAAATCTAGGAAGAAATTAGACAGTTACTAGAATCAATGCCAATAAAACCTAACAGAAACTTGAGGACACAATAAAAGCTGTCCTAAGAGGAAAGTTTATAGCTGTGAATTCTCACATCAGAAAACCAGACCAAGTCCAAACAAATAACATGATGATGTACCTGAAGGTCCGCAAAGACCAAGAACAATCCAAATGCAAACTCAGTTTAAGAAAGGAAATTAAAAGGATCAGAGAGGGTTTAATAAAATTGAGACTAAAAGAATCAATGCAAAGAATAAATTAATTGAAGAGCTGGTAATTTGCAAGAATGAACAAAATAGACAACTCCTAGCAAATAGTACCCACCAAAAAAGAAAGAAAAGACAGAATTGTTCAATTAGAATTGAAAAAGTGAAATCAAAACAGATATTTCCGAAATCTAGAACAGTAGTAGCTATTTTAAAAATTTTAATTAATTGGAGAATTCGAAGGAAATAGGTAAGATTCCTAGGTATATATGAATTACCAAACCTGAACCAGGAAGATAAACCTTCAACAATCTAATCACAGGCAATGAAATTGAAGAATGAATTTAAAAATCTATCAAGTAAGAAGATACAATATCTGATGGATTCACTGCTGAAATCTGTAAGAATTTCAGGGAAGATCTAATGCCAATACTGCTCAAACTCTCCAATGAAGTTAAAGGCGAAGGAGTATTCCCAAAATCTTGCCTGGAAGCTCCCATCACTCTGCTGCCAAAACGAGACAAAGACCCAAACAAAATAGAGAACTAAAAGCCAATCTCTTTCATGAACACAGATGAAAAGAAATCCTCAACAATATACTGACAAATAGAACACAACAAATCATCAAAAAGATCATACATCATAACCAAGTAGGTTTCATCCTAGGGATGCAGGCATAGTTCAACATAAGCAAATCAATAAATGTAATACAACATCTAAACACAAGCAAGGATGGAAATCCCATGATCATTTCAATTGATGCAGAAAAGGCCTTTGACATAATCCAAATCACAATAATACCCCTGAAGAAAATAGGTAGAGAAGACCCTATTGTCAATCTGATAAGAGCCATTCTTGACAAAGCAACACCAACTTCGTATTAAATGGGGAGAAGCTGAAAGGATTCCTTCTAAAATAAAAAACAAGATATTTGTTATCAGAACTGTCATTCAATATATTTCTCAAAATATGAACTAGAGTTATCAGGCAAGAGAAGGAAATAAAAAGGATATGTACAGGAAAGGAAAAAGTAACGTTACCCTTATTTGCCCCTGACATGCTCCTCCATACAGAAGACTCAAGGAATTCACCAAAAGATGTTTAGAAAAACCAAATTCAATAATGTAGCAGAATACAACATCAACACAAAAAATCAATAGCAGACATTTACATCAACAATAAACTCACCAAGAAAGAAATTAGAAAAAGCAATAAAGTTTATAATAACATCAAGAAAAATTAAATACTTAATTAACCTAACCAAGGAAGTAAAAGACCTCTATAACAAAAACTATAGCACTCTGAAATTCAGTTGAAGAAGATATTAGAAAATGCAAAGATATCCACTGCTCCTGCACAGAGAGAATCAATATAGATAAAATGGTCATATTCCCAAAATTGATATCTGGATTTAATGCAATTCCAATCAAAATAACAACAGCATATCTCACAGAACTGGAGAAAACAATCCTAAAATTCCTGTGGAACCAGAAGGGAACTAAAATATAACAAAAAAAAAACAAAAAAGAAGTCTGGGTAACAAGAGGAAAGTAGGAATTATCACAATCTGGGACTTCAAGAAATACTACAAAGCTATAGTGATAAACAAACAAACAAAAAGAGAACGGTTTTGGCATAAAAACAGAATGTGGATCAATGAGTCAGAACAAAGTATACAGAAACAACTTCAGGCACACTGAGTTACCTGATCTTCAATGAAGGAGTCAAAAACATACATTGGAGGCTTCTTTAACAAATACCACTTGGGTAGCTGGGCAGGCACATGGAGCAGATGGAATCTACACCCATCCCTATCCATGTACGAAACTAAAGCACAAAATGGGTCAAAGATTTAAATGTTAAAATAGAAACAAGGAATCTGCTGGAAGATAAAATAGATAAAACTCGAGAAACCTAGATAGAGGCAGGACTTTCTGAACAGAACTGTATGATAAATAATACCAAGAATCAACAAATAGGATTATACCACACTTAAAAAAAACTCTCCACAGCAAAGAAAACCATAAACAGAGGGAAGACACAACCTACAGAATGGGAAAAATTTTTGTCAGCTATTCCTTGGACAGAGAACTAATATCAAGAATACAAAAAGAACTCAAAATAATTAGACCATCCAAAATGAAAGACCCAGTAGAAAACCAGGACAGTCACTATAGAAGTCAGAATGGTGGGGCTGGGGATTTAGCTCAGCGGCACAGCGCCTACCTGGCAAGCACAAGGTCGTGAGTTCAATTCCCGGTACCAGAGAAAAACAAAACAACAACAAAAAAAAAGAAGTCAGAATGGAGATTCCTCTAAAAACTAAAACTAGTAATTCCATTTGGTCCAGCTATTCCCCTTCTAGGTATCTTCCTGAAAGAGTTAAAGACATCATATTATAGTGATAACATTCAGATCCATGCTTATAGCAGCATAATTCATAATATTTAAATCTTGAAAGCAGCGTTATATGTCCATGACAGATGAATGGATAAAGAAAATGTGGCATTTATACACAATGGAGTACTACTGTGCCATAATGAAGGATAACCCTGAATCTTTTGTTGGAAACTTGATGCAACTTGAGACCATAATGTTAACTGAAATACATCAGGCATGCAAGTTTAAATATCACATGGTTTCACTTATATGGGAAACCCAAAATATAAACAGCAAAATAAAAGAAACATAGGAAATAGAGAGGTAGGTCTCTTGCAAATGGTTAGGGGACCAAGAGATGGAAGGAAGAGAGAAGGAGGAGAGGGGAAAAGACAAAGAAGAATTAAGATGTGTTACATACATGTACCAAGTCCAAATGAGAATTATGATTATTATGTGCCAAATATATGTACTAAAAAATAATAAAAATTGAAATAAAATGAGCTTTCCATTTCTGGAAGTATGGTAGACAAGATACACTGACTCTGTACTAAAGGTCTAAAATATTGTATAAAACATTCTCAATCTCTTAAAACTCAACACTACATGGCAAAAAAAGCAAGACCTATGCAGAGCCCCCAAAATAAAGAAAAACAGGAAGACCTGAAAAAGCATTACTTCCAAGGGTTTCTGAAGAACCCTGCAGACCTTGAACTTCCACTTAGAAAATCGCTTATGGAAGAGATAATACAAAGCAAACTTGAATTTTCCCTTTTTCTTCTAGGCCTTTCAACCATCTGAGGTCCACCACTGTTTGAGGTGTTATACAGGAATCCAGTTTTATATTTCCCTGTATAGTGATTCAATTTTCCCAAAACCGTCTACCAATTTTTCTAACCTGACTAATTTGCAGTATTTTTATTTTATATTAAGTTAATATATACACTGGCTTGTACCTTCTCATTCTACTTCACTCCTCCTCTGGTTGGGGGCCATACCAGATAGTTTCACTCCTTGAATTAGTAGGATGTTTTGATAACAGGCAGGAAAAATCTCCCTTGTGTAGTTTTCCTTTTAAGGCTGTTTCAGCCATCTGTGAACTTTCAAGATGTCCAAATAAATATTAAAATAAAAATACAACTAAAATTTAATTTATAGATTAAGAAAAATTAACATCTGTACAACATGAAAGTAAAACAGTTGACAGCTGATTTAAACTTATTTAACTTTTCTTGCATTTCCTTTAGTAGAATAATTTTTTCTTCATTAAGGTCTTAAGTACTGTCACTAAAAATACATTTGCATATTTATAGTTTTTATTGCTAATGTAAATGGTATTATTATTTATCATATTTATTAGTTAATTTCTGCAAGTGTTGAAAATAATTTTGATTTTATACATGACTCTTGTAATTGCCATTCTGCCTAAATTTTCTATTAGACCTGATACATTTAATGATGACACTGATTATTCTAGTTAAGTGGCTATCACATCTGCAAATAAGGTCAATTTTATAATTTTCCCTGTATCTTTACATACTTAACTTTCTGATAGGACTGGAGAGAACTTTCAGAATTGAGTTAAACATTACCAGATAAATTGCATCTTGTCCATTTTTTCATCTTAAGAAAAATGTATTTAAAGTTCTCCAATAAGTATGTTTGCCATGGGTCTTTTTTCCACATAAGCATTATGAGTTAAGGAATTTCCTTTATTTCTATTTTTACTAGCACATATTAATTATACAGAATAGTAGGGGGTTGTTTTTGGTGTTTTGGTACTGAGGATTGAGCTCAGCATCTTGGCAGTAAGCTACATCTGCAACCCTTTGCTAATCTTTTTTGAGGCAGCGTCTCAATAAGTTGCTACGTTGCCCAGGCAAATTGAGATCTTCCTGTCACAACCTCCTAGAGTGCTAGAATTACAGGCATGCACCACTATACTGCAATCAAAACAGTGGATTTCACTGTGATAGTTCATACTTGAACATAAAATATTTTGATTACACCCATCCATTTCCCTCCTCATCCCTCACTTGATCCACTTCTTCTTTTCCCTTTAATTCTATACTAAGATAAACACAATTTTTCTTCTTCACATTAATAATAGGAAAAATTGCATTGACTGATTTCCAAGGCTGAATTTTTTAGGAGAGGGAGATACCCGAGATAAACCCTAACTGATTATGATGTATTCTTTTACCACTGAGTTCAGTTTACTAATATTTTATTTAAGATTTTTTGCATCTATGTTTATAAGGAAAATGGGCATTCTATCTTTATTATACTTTCTATACCTCTTTTTGTGATAACAGGAGCATTATAAAATATCCTGTTTAGCTTTCACTGTTTTCTTATTTCCTGGAAAACTTAATCGTTCACTTAAAATTGTGATAGAATTTACTAAGTAAGACAACAAGAATTAATTCTTGTTGGAGCATAAAGAGAATACTAAATCTTTCATGTTTCATTTCAACTTAGCAGTCTTCTCAAAGTCTCCCTTTTTCCTTGTTTCAAATTTGGGCCATTTATATTTTTCTAGAAACTTACTTTTTCTCTTTTTTCAAATGTCTTAATGTATGGTTGTTTATGACCTTTTATCTTTTCAAAAATTTATTTTATATGTAATATTTCACTCATTGTATTTTATCTCATGCACTGTGTTTATTTGCATGCTTTCTTTCCTTGAGCAGTCCTCCCAGTGATCAATCTGGTTATTCTTTTCAGTCATTTTTTAAATTTTGTTACTAATGTCTACTTTTTTGTTATAGTTATAACTGTATTTCTTTTGATTTCTGCCTTTAAATCTTCTATGCCTTACTATTTCATGTAGGCTATATTGTTATTTATAGTCACACTTACCTTTAACCTTTCTTGTTAATGTTAAAATACATAACATACTATTTCTTCATCAATATATTCAAAGCAATGAACTTTCCCTTCTACATACTGATACGCACCCCACAAATGTTGATCTATGGTGATTTCATCATTTTCTTCAGAAATACATGTTTTCATTTAACCCAAATAATATTTAATATTATATTTGTTCTCAAGCATGGATTTTTCTAATATTTAGTATTAATTTTAAATTTTATTATCTTATGATATTCAAATAACCGTGATAGTGATTCTTTGTAACTTTTGAGACTTTTTTCATAGCCTTATACATGCTGCAATTTTGTGAATGTTCCTTGACTACCTAAAGGGAATGTAATTCTTTGTTCCTTAGATACAAAGTTCTGAGTGTTCTATGGGTATGCAACAGCTGAAGCTCATTGAATTGTCAAAACCTTAACACTTATTTTCCCTCTACTATTATCATCAACTTCTGAAAAGGACATGTTAAAAAGTTCCAGTGTAATTGCTGCTTTATCCATTTCATCCATTTCATATGTCAGGAATGTATCTGTTTGGTATTTTTAATGATAACAATAATCAAACCACCAAAATTTAAAATAGCCTGAATAAATTATGATTAATTTATGTACTGGAACAATATGAATCTCTATTATAAATTATAATCAAAATTTGTAAACATTAGCCTATATGTATATCTATGAAATTTATAAACAGAAGAAATGTTACAAACAGCATAACCTATGATCCCATTCACATATTATTAAACACAATTTTACAGGTATCTCTAAACAGGGTCTAGTGTCCAGAATATTAAAAGGAAGTATTACAACTCAATAGAGCACAATAAAAGATGGAAAAACTTAGACATTTCTCCATATCTCCAGATAGATAAAATACCAATAAACATACAAAAAGATGCTCAATATCATTTA
>NW_004955475.1:7798845-7853447 GCF_000276665.1 Chinchilla lanigera
AAAAAAAAATTATTTTTTATTCACTTTAATGGTTTGAACAACCTTCCATTCTTACATCTGGTAATTTGAGCAATTTAGTTGAAGATAACAATATGTAATATAACAACCACTGTTAATTCCTATCATTTTGTTTTGAAACATTTTTAATGCTCTTGCTTTGTTTTGTTAATGTCTGTGATGTTGGTATTTTGCTATTTTCCTTTTTTTTACTACTCTCTTTAAAATAAAAAAAGAAAATCACATTGAGATACTGTCACTTGCCTACTAAGATGACAATAATAAAAAATATAGAAAATAATAAATTTTATTAAAGATCTAGAGAAATCAAAATCTTTTTGCATGGCTGATAGGAATATAAATGGTATACCTACCTTGAAAAATATTTTTCCATTTTCTCAAAAATTTTACATAGAATTATCATATAACTCACTTACTCATTTCATAAGTATATACACAAAAGAACTAATAACAGGGACTTAAACAGATAGTGGCTAATGTTTATAGCTATATTCACAACAACCAAAACAGTGGAAACAACCGAAAGTCCATAGATGGCAGAATGAACAGCAAAATGTTGTATATGCATAGAATGGATATTATTTAGTGACAAAAAACAGGAAATTTTGACCTATGCCACAACACAAATGAACCATGAAGACATTATACTAAGTGAAAGCACTCAGGCACCAAAGGACAAACATATGATTTACTTCACATGAAATATCTAGAATAGGAAAATCCACACAGACACAAAATAGATTACAGATTCCTAAGGGTTGCAGGGTGAAGAAAGTTGGAAAGTTGGAAACTGTCCCATTTAATGGCACAGTTTCCACCTAGCTTGACAAAATGGTTTTCAAAATATGTAGTAGTGAGTGTTGTACATCATTTTAAATATAATCAATATTGCTGGACTGAAACTTAAAAATTATTAAAATGGCAAATGTTATGTTATATAGATTTTACCACAATAAAAAAATGCAAGCTCAGGGTCAGGCAGAACTAAACTCAAATCTGGGTTCTATGAATTACCAATTTTGTGACTTAGAAAAGTTTTTCCCACTAACCTTCAGATTTCATAATCTATAAAAAGGTCATAAAAATCATAGAGTATCTAATGGGATTATGTGAGAACTAAATGAGCCAAATGCAAGTAACATGCTTATCACTTTATGTATCTGCACAGTAAATGAAAGTTAAAGTTATTATCAACAGACAGAAATTGATTGCATCACTCTCCTCAGCCTACAAACTTCTATGCTTTCTCATCATACTTAGCATAAAATCCACACTTCTTACCATAGCCTACAATATCCATGATCTAGTTACAGCTTATTTTTCCTACATTTTATATGACTCTCACTCTCAGTGTTCACTCCAGATACACTGGCCTTCTTTCAGCTCCTTAGCCAGGCCACCAAGAGTGTTCCTACCTCAGGATATTTGCACTCACTGTACTCCATGGCTAGAATAGTCTTTCTCCAACTCTTCTCATGTATGAATCTTTTTCAATATCCAGGTCACACTTAAAATATTAGCTCTTCAGAGAGTTTCCAGTATGACTCTCTCTAAAGTTACCCAGCACCAACCCCAGTGCTACCAGTAACCTCTTATCAAATTACCCATTTTATTTTTATAGCATTTACCACTATCTGAAGCTATCTTTCCAATTATTTGTTTACCATACGTCTTCCACCTCTCGGTATACCACTAGAATATAAATTCAAAATGAGCAGAAACTTCTGCTAGTTGCATATAAAGAACAGTATCGGGCACACAGTATGGCTAAATAAATACCTGCAAAACAATCAGTAAGTGAATACAAGAAGCAGAATGGCAACCTCAGCTGCAGAACAAACAATAAACTCCTACCAAATATGACCACAGCACCAAGTTACTGGATAGTTACCACTTACAAGGGGTGTTAAAAAACGATGATGTATGTTTAATTTTTTTTAAATACCTATTAAATGAAAAGACTCATTACCAAGTATGATGGGATAAATGTGTTCAAAGTGAAGGGAACATCTAACCCAAAACAAGCTATCCTATTCCATGCAATGGGAACCCGTAAACAAACTATCCTATTCTCAGACAAAGTGGACTTTAAAGCAAAGCTGATCAAAAGGGACAAAGAAGGACATTACATATTAGTTAACAGAACTGTTCAATGGGAAGACATAACAATTATAAACGTATGTTCACCAAGCCACAGTGCTCCCAACTTCATAAAACAAACACTAATGGACATGAAATATGAGATAAACACCAATATAAATGTAATGGGAGAACTCAATACCTCACTATCAAAAATAGATCAACTAAACAAAAATTAACAAAGAAATATCAGAGTTGAACAAAACTTTTACACAAATGGACTTAATGGATATCTACAGAGTGTTCCACACAACAACAGAATACACATTCTTTTTGCTGCACATCATACTTTCTCAAAAAGAGACCACATACTAGCTAATAAAGCATGCTTAAGTAAATGCAAAAAAATCCAAATTTTACATGCATATCATCAGATCATAGTACAATGAAACTAGAAATCAACAGCAAAAGAAACTACAGAAACTATGCAAACGTATGGAAATTAAACAACACACTATGGAACAAAGTGAGGTGGAATATTCTGAATATTTTGTGAGGGATTAATTGTAATATGCCTTTTACTGGATTGAAATTGTAAAATTTAAAAGTTCACTATATTTTTGATCAACCTGCTTTGACCAACCATTAATCACAACCTATCAAATAAACATATTAAAGCATGTCCTCATCCACTTTACTCACTGGATCCCCTACCATGTGACTTCTGGCTCTTTCCAAAGTCAAAATGACCATGAATGGTAAATGTTTTGTATCTATTCATGACACAACTAAAGACACTCATAAAAGAGGACTTCTACAACTGCTTCAGAAAGTGGCAAAAAATAATAAGTATATTTGAAGTGAGGGGGAGTATTTTGAGGGGGATTAATGGCAATGTGTCTTTTACTGTAATTAATTCTTTTAATTTAAACATTCTTTGTTCATACCTTATTGAGTATCATTTGCCAGTTGTTATATAATTTACATGCATGACCTTTTTGAATCCTCATACAAAACTCTGAATGTTACTTTTTTGACTTCCATTTCACAAATGAGTAATAAGCCTGAGGTTCAGACAATTAATTTGTCCAGAATTGCACAGATAAACTGCAAAAGAGCCAAGATTCAAAGCCAGATGTAACTCTAAAGCCCTTATTTCTAAGCCCAACACTGTACTAACTTATGGAAAGCACACTAAACTCAAACTGTGTTTTGGCCAGTTCTTATTTATGTGTTACCATAAATGAAAAACTGACCTAACTTGATTTTCAAGCATGAAGCACTTAATTTTGTGAAGAACTCGCCATAAATTCTATAAGGAAAGACAACTTTGGAAATGTTTTGACACATACAACACACTTCTAAACTAAATCCCACAGATACACAGTAACATTAGTAACAGATACACAGTAGATTTCAATCTACACCAAATACAAATTCCTTAGCCTGGCATTTAAGGCCATGCAGTCTCACCCTAATTTACTCTCTGGTCTCAATTCCTGCACTTCTTGTTGTCACTGTATCACATGCCTTACTTTTTCATACTGTGCTTTCTGATCATGTGATTTCCTTTACTTATAACGCGCTGTCTCCAACATTTTCTTATTGCAATTCTAGAGCCTTAGCTGGCTAGGGCCCTCTCCCAAGAGTGGAAGCAACTTGATATATCCACACAGGGTAAGCCTGACTGCAGTTGGTGAGAACAGCCGTATCATGAGGCAGTGTAGACAGAGACCTCTGGCCCCATACACCAGACACAAAATCATGCCAAAGTGGTTCTTAGCCTGACTCTGACTTTGTGTTTCAGCTGAGACATTAGGATTTCTACCTGGTTCATAAGACACAGGCTCCAATTTTGTATCTCAGTTGAGTTCCTATTGCTTTAGTTGAGGCAAATTCTCATGTTTCAGGCCCTGCACTGGTAATCAGGTCACCTAGAACTGGTCCACATTTTATTCTACACCACCTTCATCTTTCTCATCACTGAACTGGGCAACCTACTCCCTACTAACAAACCATCCTAAGGCAACCTCCATCTATGTAATGTCAACTCCTATGTAATTTTTGCTACAGTGTTTGAACTACTACCAATTGGGCCACCACTGTTACTAAGCCTGTGGTCTCTCCAGGCTTAGAGATAAAGATGGAGCTCTGTCTTTAACATGGAAGGGATGTAAGTGCTTTTCAATATGGAAGCAGAAAGAAGTAGAAACATCCAATGGAAGAGATGGTATACAAAACCCAAGTGAAGAGATCATTCATAGACTGGAGATGGGTGAGAATACAAATATATGTAAGTTTGAGAGGAGTTTGGTAGAAAGCCAGAAAGTGAGTGGGTAAATGGTCACTTAATGGCATGGAGGAGTCATGGTCTTATGGTCTTAAGATTGTTACATTTACATACCTTTGAGCTCCTTGAAACCAAGGCAAGCATACTATTCAACTCTTTATCCTTGGGGCTAGCATTGGAATAGATACCTAGTAAGTGCTGAAGAAACACTTATTAAATTAAACTACAATATAATATAGAAAACCAAAGATGATACCAAGACAATCTGATAATTTAGGAGTAGCTCTAATATACCATGCATAAGTTTACATACCCGGAGAGGATAAACATGACTCTTCATGTAAAGCAATGAATACTTTTATAGCCTTCTAGCTTTGTACAAATTGTGCCCCCACTTAGCAGACTCTTCCCTCACACTCCACAGGATAACTCTAATTCAACTTCAGTATTACATTCACAAACCACAATGTCTTTTCTACATATTCCTCAATGCACCCACATCCCAGGCTGGGTTTGGAGTTCCTGCTCTGCTCCCTCAGCATTGTGTACATAATGATATCAGAACACAGACCTCCCTGAACTATAATTGTCAATTTGCTTGTCTCAACTGTGAGTTAAGAGTAAGAAACACATATCATTTATCTCTAGACCCCAAAGATATAATACAGAGGATGTACTCTGGATCAAGTACTCAGTAAATGTTGAGTGACAGAGACATCAAGAATGTGAAAGTGAATAAAAAGATAAGAAAGGAAAGAATTAGATGAATGGAAGGAAAGAAAGACGGGAAAGAGGACGAGAGAATATTTGTTTTGAACAGGATCATATGCAGTATATTAATATCTTTAACCATTCTAGTATGTTCAATAACTACAAATACTATCACTATAACATTTTTAATAAGAGGAAACTTTACTACAATGTATATGCACAAAAATTATTCTAGAAAAAACATAATGAGAATGTTTTATTTATTGCTATTATTCTTGAGACAAAATACCCAACACCCACAACTTAAGGAAGGAGAAGTTTATTTTGGCTCACAGTTTGTAGAGGTTTTAGCCCATAGACGGCTGGCTCCAAGGGAGGGTGGCATGACAGAGCAGAATGACAGTATGGCAGGCAGAAACGACAGGGGAGAGCTGCTCCTGGCATGGCAGGCAGGAAGCAGAGCACATAAGAGAGGTGCCAGGAAGGGAGATATAGCCTTCTATGCCACATGCCCAGTGACCCAAGTCTTCCAACCAGAACCCACCTACTAACAGCAAGTGAGCTATAAGCCCCATAATCTAATCACTTCCATAAACTCACACATGTAAGCATATCAGGCTCTTGGGGGACATCTAGATATAAATCACAACAGGGAACAAATCATCAAGCATTAAGGCTATAAGCAAACTGTAATTTTCCTTTTTCATTTCTAGTTTTGCTTCTTAAGCATAAATTCAACATTTCCTCATACAGATTATTTTATCTATGCTAGATAGCTACAAATACAGTAACTAAGCTTGTACCCAGGCTTAGCTCTAAGAAGAAAGGCCACTGGAACCAAACTTTAAGACTCCCACAGCCCTATAAAAACAAGACATGTACCCTAAAAGCTCACTGTTCATTTCAGTTGTAAGTTAATTAACGACGTAGCAATGTTTTTTACAAACAGAGTTATAGTTAACAAAGAACAAACTGCCCATGGAGATTGCTGTTGCTATATCTGCTTTTTAAATGTTTCTTTCTTTTCTTCCTTTTTTTTAAATTTAATATATTGAAGTAATATTGAGGCAAGGGCAAAAACAAAAGAGCAACTATCCAATTAAAAGTCTGTGTATAATGAGTTTTGTACAATTTCACCATGAGTATATGCTATAGATGAGCAGCTGGATTGGGGCCACTTGAGGACCACACAAAATGCCTAGAGAACACCATGTCCAGGCAGACAGAGCCAACAAAATTCTGTCACAGCTGGATGAGGTTAACACAAGTTGCCAAAGATTTAAGATATTGGTTGTGGTTCAGCAAATCTCCCTTCTATGTAGTGAAGAGGTTCTTTCTCCAGCCAAACAAAGCTGGGATCACTTGGGCTGGCAAGACCAGCTGTGGAGCTGACAGCTGTTTTCTTTCCTCCTCCCACTTGAAAGAGAATGTGACCTTATATAACCTCTTCCACCCACTTGCATCAGTCTTTGGGATCCCAGCATGCAGCTCAGGCAGGGCTGTTAGCTCTGTGTGGGTAGTGTATCAGTCTTTGCATAGGAATTCTATCAGCAGGATAGAGAAATTCAACACATAGCAACATACTATGGCCCTTCTTTACAAGGGCACTCCAGCAAAGATTTAGTAACTTCTGAAGAGGGATCAAGAGAAGAAATGATAAACACAACAAATTTGAAAACTAAAAACAAAATGCAAGATTCACCTTCAGTGGTGCGTGCAAAATTCAAATTCAGTATTATTTTTTGTTTGTTTTGTTTTCAGTACTAGACACTGAACCCAAGGACTTGTGCATGCTAGGTAAGTGCTTTGTCACTAAGCCACACACCTCCAGCTCCTCAACACTATTTAAACCTAAGGATAAATGGAGGAAAAAGGAACTGTCAGAGTTCAGCAAATTCACAAAGAGCCAAGACACTTGGGGTCCCTGGCTCTCAATCCATGCCTGGAGGCAATCTGCCTCAGCACTCTCCTTGTTTCATAGAAGGCAACACCAAATGGTTCTATGAATTGTTCAAGAACAAACCATACAGAGAAATCAACCAAACTAAGCTTTGCAAACTAAAGCTTAACTTATAACCTAAAAGTTAAAAGGATGTTTATGAATTACATCTTGAAATTTTATAAAGGTAGTTCACAGAAATGGAACAAATTTTTCAGTGTCACGCACGCTCCATGTACTATTTCATTTAATTCTCACAACTCCGTGAGGTAGACCCAATTACTGTCCACATTTCATAGTTGAAAACAGGGCTCACAGAGGTGAATTAACTCACTGCATGTCATGGAACTAGTAAGTAGTGGAACTGGTCTGTTCAGTTCTGCTGTCTATGTGCTGTAATACTGCCAGTATGACTGCAAAGTACACTGATTAAGGGCATGCACTCTGGGTTCAATTACCTGGCTACTCTTTTCAGGTACATGGCCTTCCAGAAGTTATGTAGCTGCCCTGTACCTTAGATTTTTTTATTGCTGTTCTTTGTTTTGGTTATTTGTTTATTCTAACCTATAAAATAGAAATGAATGACCCTCTACTTCATAGATTTAAGGATTAAATAATAACATTTGTATAGTACTTGGAAGAAAACCTGGCAAAAAATCAGTACTACTTAAACACTTGACAAATAAGCTAGTACAGATATTCCCTGTTTAATGACGTACCTGTTTAACAATACTTTGGACATATGAACAAGTGTGCTGTTTGGACTTACAACCACTGCTCAGATATATGACCCATCTTTCTTTTTGTACAGTTCAGTATATCTTGTTTATAGAACTTCAATGTCCTTTTTGTACAGTATACCTTGTTCATACAGTGGTGTAATTTTGTGATTGTACTGTATAGTACTGTAGTTTTATGTTGTTATACATTACAGTATTGCATGTAAGAGATATGCAAATAAAAGCAAAGTCATCAAGTTGGGGTTTCATTTGACCATTTCTTTTTTCTGAATATTGCAATGTACATACTATATACAGTTCATCATCTAGCAACCAATTCAGCTAAGGACCTAGTCAGAGAAATAGAACTCAGTCATTAAATGAGAAATGCATATAGTTATAATACTGTGAAGTCAGGAGAATTCATGAGTTATGTCTACCCTATGTGTTGCTTCTAGGACTAATTCCACCAAATGCACCACATAGTGACAGATGCCTCACTGAAAGATCTCTGGGGATAGAAATTCTACCAACTTTCCCTAACACAGAACAAATGCCTAAATACTATTACGAACAGAAAGTACTTCCTCAGCTTGAACATCAACCTTTCATATCAAGATTTTGGCCCCTTTCTCCTTGTCTAGGAATTGAAACTAATGAAAATCAAATGAGCACAAGAATGTGGAAAATGGAATGACAGTAAAGTAGCTTTAACTGCATGAGGAAAAAGGAGTACTCTTACCCCCTAATTTGTCCTCTCTTTCTGTAGTGATTATGAAATACAAATCAAAAACGTCCTCTAGGTTCCAGTTTCAACTCTTGCTTCCACAAAGTTATTTGAACTTAGGCTAATTACTTCACCACTCCTGCTCTAGCAATATTTTTGAGAAAATGAAAGTACTAGATGAAGAGATTACAAAGACCCTTAATGTTAAAATACCATGAGGGAAAAATTACTTGCACAAGGTCATATATCCAATAAGTATCAGGGTGAGGACTCAAGCCCAGATCTGTTGCCTATATTCCCTGTAACAGTCAGCTCTCTGTTGATGAAACACAATACAGTGATCCCTCACCTATCATGGGAGTTATGTTCCAGAGCCCCCCGCGAAAGATGAAAATCCATGAAGTAGTGGTGTTATATTTATTTTATTATTTATATATATATTTAAGGTTTTATAAACACTTCCCACACTCCTATAAACCTTTCTCACTCTCTTATTAACCTTTTCCACAATCTTATAAACACTTCGTATGCTCTTAAACACTTTCTACACTCTTAAACCTACATAATTTTAACAACATATAAAATTCTATATGGGTACTCGATGTGAAATGGACAAGAAGAGATACTGAATGTATGGACACAGTGCAGGAGAGCAAACAGACCAATGCTATGATCACTGAGCCAAACAGCGCCCCGGACAGAGCAAGGTGCTGTGGTTGGTCGCCTTCCACCCATCAGCCAATAGTGTGCTGTGTACAATCTCATCTTAGCAAACTTGCACAAGCAGTAGTGGAGCACTGCATTTCCAATGTATACAGCATGGTATTCATCCACTGACGAAATACATACTGTATTTTATTTTGATTTAATATTCTTGTAATGTTTGAATTAATACTTTTTTTTATTGTTTTAAAATTTTGGGGCAAAAATAATTAAAATCATAACTATTATATGAATACCTATATACCACAAAATCCCAAAATATAGCAAAAACTCCGTGATACAGAACTAGATATATTTAAAAAAAAAAAAACCATGATACAGTGAAGCTGCAATAAGTGAACCATGATATAGCAAGGAACGACTATACCCAACAACTATAACCTAAAGAAGGAAAGGTTTAATTAGCTCACATTTCAAGGCTATGATCAGCTAGCTTCAAGGCAGAAACATGATGGGAAAAGGAAATGGAGGTGCAAAGCTGCTCATTTCATGGGAGCTGGGAAGCAGGGCAGGGAAACAGTGCCAGAGAGGAACAGGTGAGGGACCACATATATAGTAGTACCTTGGTTCATGAACTTAATTTGTTCTATGATTTTGGCAAAGATGGCCATATTTGTGTTCGTGTGGGAAAGATGGTCATGGTCCTGTTTCTCACCTAATGCAGAGTGTGCAAAACAAAAACAAAATTTTGCCAAATGCTTCTGTTTACGAACCAATGTTTTACAAACAAAATCATTTATGAACCAAGGTAGCATTGTAGTATCTAAGGTCACACTTCTATGTCCTGCCCAGCTATATCCAGGAACATGCTACTTTACTAATCCACTACAGCATTTATTTTTTGTCTTTAGATTTTTTCATTATTTCATTTTATTAATACATGTTTGTAGTACATGAAATTTACATTTTGGGGGGGAATGGGTACATGTACATTTTTCAGCTTCTTTTATAAGTACCCTTCCTCTTCCCACCCAGTTCCTTCTCGCCACCTCTAAATCTGCTTTCCCATTTAGATTCTTGTTGACACTATTATTCTTAGCTCATGCTTATATGATATTTATATTCACTGAGGTTATTAGGTTCTTGTACATGATATATCTTAATTCTTCTTACTTCTTCTTCCCCTCCTATTCTCCCCTCACCCTTGGTCTCCTGGACCCCTTCCCATTTGTAAGAGATTTATCCTGTTTCCTTCTCTCTATCCTTTATTATGCTCTTTCTTTGTACTTTGCCTTACTCAAGTGAGAGATACTATATGGCATTTAAGCTTGTATGTCTAATTTATTTCTTTCAACATTATAGTTCCAGGTGCATCCATTTTCCTACAAATATCTCAATTTTTTCTTAATAGCCAAGTGTTATCCCATTATATAGTGAGACCACATTTTGTTTACCCATTTGTCTTATGGCATACAGGCTGCTTCCAGGATTTAGCTATTATGAACTGTTCTATAAATATTGGTATGCATGTACTGCTATACTATGATGTCTTTAGCTCTTTGTAGAAGATACCTCGAAAGGGAATAGGTAGGCCATACAGTATTTCTAATTTCAGTTTTTAAATCAATCTTCATAGTGTTTTCCATTACAATTGTACTAGTTTACACTCCCAACAATAATGAAGGAGGGTTACTTTTGAACCACAGCCACACCAATATTTTTTATTCTTTGACTTCCTAAGGATTGCCATTCTTTATGGTGTTAAATAAAATCTTGGCCTTGCTTTAATTTGTGTTTCTCTAATGGTCAGAGTTGTTGAACATTTTTTCATGCTTGCCATCTGTACTTCTGAAAAGTATTTGTTCATTTCACATGCCTATTTCTTGATTGGTTCTTTAATTTTGTGATCTTTTTTTATTTCCTTATATATTCTAGATATTAATCCTGTCTGAAGAATAAATGGAAAAAATTTTCCCATTCTTTACGTTAGCTTTGAACTCTATTAATTGATTCCTTCACTGTGCAGAAGCTTTTTAATTTGATGTAATCCCATTTGTTGATTCTTGTTATTTCTGGTGCAACTGGGGTTCTGTGTAGAAAATCTTTTCTTGTATCAATGACTTCAAGTATTTTCTCTATTTTTTCTTCCAGTAGTTCAATGTTTCTGTTTTAATGTTTAGATCTTTGATCTATTTTTATTTTAGTTAACTACATGGTGAGAGATATAGGTCTAGTTTTGATCTTCTGCACACAGATAACCAGTTTTCCCAGCACCATTTGTTCAATAGACTATCTTTGTTCCAATGTATGCTTTTGATGTCTTGTCAAAAATCCAAATACCTGAATGTGTCTGGAAATGTTTCTGTACTCTGTTCTGGTGCACCAATCCACATGTCTATTTTTATTCCAGTACCATGCTGTTTTTATCACTATTGCTTTGTAGTATAGCTTGAAGTCAGTTATTGTGATTCTTCCTACTTTGCTCTTCTTGCCCAATTGCTTTTGTTATTCTGGGTCTCTTCTGGTTCTATATTAATTTTAGGACTGTTTTATTTAGATCTGTGAAGAGTGCTGTTGGTATTTTGATTGGAATTTTACTCAATCTGTGTAACAGTTTTGGGAATATGCTTCACTATATTATTCTTCCTATCCAAAGAACAGAGGATATCTTTCCATTTTCTGATGTACTCTTCAATCTCCTTTTTTATACAACTGTAGTCTTCTTTGTAGAGCTTTTTTCTTTCCTTTGGTTAAGTTAATGTCTGGTTATTTCGTTTTTCTTGATGCTACTGTGAAATTTTCGTAATTTCAAATTTTCATAATTTCTTACTGAGATCATTATTGGTATACACAAATGGTATTGATTTTTGTGTATTGTTTTTGTATCCTGCTACACTGCTGATGTTCATTATCAATTTTAATAATTTGGTGGAATTCTTTAGCTCTTCTATGTAGTTTCATATCATCTGCAAATAAATATAATTTGAGTTCTTCCTTTCCTATATGTATTCTTTCCATGTCTTGCTCTTGTGCTAGGCATTTCTTAATCCAATTGTTGGCTTATCAGGGTTATTAGTCATAATTCATTCTTTTTCACCATCACTGACAATTACACCTCCTTAAAACCATGCCTAGGGGCTGGGGATTTAGCTCAGCGGCAAAAGCGCCTGCCTGGCATGCGCAAGGTCGTGAGTTCGGTTCCCGGTACCAGAGGGAAAAAAAAAAAAAAAAAACCATGCCTAATCTGCAAATAAAGACTACAGCAATTTCATAATTCTGCCTAATGTGATATAACTATCCCATGTACAACTAAAGAAATGCAACAATCCCTTCTCCCAAAGCCTCCATCATTTTTCACAAGCCTAAGTCTCTTCTAAGACTGAAAGCAAACTCTTTTTTTACTATTTTATAGCTTCTTTTCTACTTTTTTTTTTTTTTTTGGTTTTTCTCCAGTACCGGGAACTGAACTCACGACCTTGCGCATGCCAGGCAGGCGCTTTTGCCGCTGAGCTAAATCCCCAGCCCCTCTTTTTTTACTATTTAAAAAGTAAAAATACAAGTTACATAACCGCAAAGTACAGTATCACAGGAAAATCATTCCTATCCAAAAGGGAGGAATGAGAGGATACAAAAAGATCAGCCCAAATCAAGACCGTCACCCAGCAGGGCAAACATTAGGTCCTATAGCTCCATATTTGGCATTCTGGGCACAAAAAAGTGTGATGTGAGTTCCAGAGGGTTTGGACAAGCCCACCCCTATGGCCTTGCTGATTGTAGCTCATACAGCTTCTCTCTTGGGCTGGCTCTAATCTCAGACTGCAGCTTTCCTCAGCAGACATTCCATGTCTCTGGTATTTCCAACTCTGTAGGATTTCCACTGCAACTTAAATTTTACTTTCACATTTTCATGAACTGCCCTCTCAGGGTCTTCTTGCCCGGCCTCCCAGGTCTGTCTTTGAAATCTGGATGGAATCATCCCTGATCCCATATTCTGCATGCAAGAAAAACCAGCATTATGTGGACAATGCTACAGTTAGCTGCCAAAACAAGCAGTACCCAAGACGATGTGAACCATGATGGTGGCAGACTTTGAGTACCCAGAAGGCTGAGGGGAGAAAAATGAATCCCAGGGAACAAATTCCCTAGACTGTCCTTCTGGAGCAGGCATCCCAGAAACTGTCTTCATAAATGAAAGGTTTACATTTTCACACCCTTGAGTATGTAATGGGTAGGGTCTTGCTGATTCCTGAGATACCTTCAAGTCATCTTTCTTCTTGTCCCTGTACAAAGTATTTGCTTTCTTTTTCATAGTATTAGTCTCTTCAGAAGACACACTTCCTTTGGCCCCAAGTATACTTGGATTCTCATTACAAATTTGGATAAAATCATCCAGCAATACCCAAGCCGTGGTATGAATGTACAGCTCTCTTGAAAGTTTCTCACCAGATTGATTAGTCCATTCATCTTAATTTCAGTATCCTGCAAAGTCTCAGCACATGGGGAAAATGTACACAAATTTTCTGCCAAGCTGAATGCATACGGCCTCTAGTCCAAATGGCAATGTAATCCTTTTCTCCATGAAAACCTCCTGAGCTTAGCTTTTACTGTCCACATTCATATCAGCATTCTGGCCCTCTGAGCTCCAACTAGAATCACCCAGCAGGCTCCACTTACTGCATTGTAAGGCTTCACTGGCCAGCATCTCCAAAACTTTTCAAATTCCTCCAGCAGACACATTCCAAAAGCTTCTAAACCACATGGTCAGATACAGTCACCACAACAAACCCACTTCTCTAATACCAATTTTCTGTATTAGTCAGCTTTCCTGTCACTGAGACACAATACCTGACACCCACAATTTAAAAGAGGAAACGTTTAATATAGCTCACAATCAGAGGATTTAGTCCATAACCAGTGAGATCCAGGACAGGAACATCATGGTAGTAAAGCATGGTGGAGTAAAAGGGTTTAGTTCATGAAAGCTAGGGAGCAGGGGAATAATGCCAGTGACAACTGGGGAGGGACTATATAGCTCACCCAAGGTCACACTTCCCTAATCCACCCACACACTCAGGAGAGTTAATGTCACAGTCCCCTTCTCAGTACACCTCTTAGCCTCTACCAAAATATTCTTCCTACCTCCTAGTTCTGGCTTCTCATTGCCACTGATTTTCAATAAAACACAGTAGATTAAATTACTGTTCCTAAATCTCTCCTCTCCCATATCCATATACTCTATTCCTTCTATTAGAGGCAGATTTATTTTCCTTCTTTATTGATGTTGGACTTGGCCATATGACCTGTTTGGCCACGTGAATTTGTGAGGAGATGACAATGTGCCAGCTGTAAGCCTAACTTTAAAAGACCTCACATATCTGTGTTCATTCATCATGCACTGTTGAATCACTGTGAGAAAATTAGGCCTAAAAGACACACATGGAATAAACCTAGATGGAACTGGGCCTGACCCAAGCCCCAAGCAAACAAACCTGAGGCCAACAGAGCCATCCTAGCCATGTGGATGTGGATAGACATGTGAGTGAGGAAAACTACTTACTGTATGCCACTGGTTAAGGTGCTATGTCATGTTATTCTCTTTACAATATCTAATCAAAGTATAAGAAGTACTTTATAGCCATTATAAATTTCCTAGAGGACTAAAAATTGGAATCAAAATTAAATTGTCATACACATCAGCAGGCAACTTCATCTACCAACAACTTCCCATTATCTTCAGATGTGAGAGTTCACCCTGGAACACAAACACGTTTACTTAAAGTTCTTTTTTCCCTGCCTTAGTTTCCATACCTGTAAAATGAAGATAATAGTACTACCTGAATCACAGGGTTGTTAGACAGCTCGATGAGATAATATATACAAAATACTTAACATATATCGAGCGTTTGCTAAGGGCTGCAATAATGATGCTGATAATGATACTGACCCAATAACTCCCTTGACATAGTCAAGCACTGGCAAGTAAATGATTTGAAAACATGCTAAAACATTTTCTTCTGGCTATAAAATTCTAGTTGGTGGGGGCTGGAGGAGAAGCCCAGTGGCAAAGCGTATGTGATGCCCTGGGTTTAATCCTTAGCACTTGAAAAAATTCTGGATCGTTTCAAAGCTTTTTTTCTCTACTGTTTCATAATTCAAACTCTTTCCTAAGTGGCAAATAATATAAGAAACAACTCAGTATATTTTTCTCAAACACACAGTGGCTTCATAAATAAATGAGCAAAACTTATCTCTGGACATGCTATCCTGAAGAGTATATATACCCCTCTGTGAGCAAAACCAGTATCTGGGAGAGATTTTTCAGAGAAAGTCTGGCTTTGGAAGACGAACCTCCTTCAGAACTGGTATGCTTGGTGGCAGTACCAGTGAAAAGCTAGAATTCTTAAACATCTGCTTTGATTAAAACACAGATAAGTAAATAGTATACATTAACAAATTTTTCTGGGGAGATACTAGCTTAGCAAGTATTAACTTAGAAATACTGTATACCCCTTGGCTTTTGGAACTGCACTCTATAGGCCTAGCTAGGTGCTAATCATGGTTTGTATTATTCACAGAACTTTATACATAAATAAACTATGCAGGTCACTCCTCTTTTTTTTTACATAAGAAAATCGTGATGCAAAGAGATGAACATGATACTATTTGAAATAAAAAACTGATGCCAGAAAGACTAAATACGTCATGGCTTTCAGTTTCCACGGATATTTCAGCAGTATCCCCCTCCTTGAAGTGTCAAGTCTACTCATAAATATAACTAGCTTGAGTATAAATAGAACTAATAGAGCTCTGTCTAAAATGTCATAATTATGGAATAATGTCTTTGAAGGACCTGATTAGGACTCAGTGACATGGTTTCTGGTCCCATTCTCCTAACTAACCAACTCTGCCTCAGAGTCAGTCAGTTCCCTCATCTTAAAATGAGGTTAGAATAATCACTTTCAAGTTCCTTCATACTACATATAAACTGCAAAACAAATAGTAACGAGTTTAAGAAATTGAAAACCACAATAGTCATTTCCATGTAAGTTTCATATAAGTTCTTAAAATGCTAAAGACATTATTAGATCATCAAATGTGATCCAAAGAGCATAAAGTTAGGAATTAGAAGAATGGGATCTATTCCTGATTCTCCCACTAGCTTCCTTTGGAGCGACCCTTCTACCAAGGGGTCACTTTTCTCACTGGCCTTCAGTACAATCTGTCTTTGCAAGACAACACACGGTGAAAGTTCCTCTGTGATTATTATGTTTATGTATTATAAGCAGATAACCAGAAGTTTCATCTTTCTTGACCTTTATGTATATTCCAGAAAAACCATTGGTAGGCTCCAACATCCCCATTCTCAAAAGGCCACGATGGCAGTCACTGTTCACTGCCAACTTAACAGCCCTCTTTCTTCTGCCCAGTTCTTTATATATATCCGGTTGGCAAGCAATGTTCTCAAGAAAAGCAAGCATCTCTCCTGGGTCAAGACAGAGACTTAGTATTCCCATCCTCTTTGCCAATTACTGACCTAAGAGTTGGCCCACACTTTAGCTGTTGCCAGTGAGATATATGGAACAGTTGTCTACTGTTGGCTTTGGGAAAACAAAAACTGTTATGTGAAAAGAGCCCTTTCCCTTCTTTCCTGCTTCAGATGCTAATATGTGACAATAGGATATGTTGACCTGTAACAACCATCTTAGGACCCGGAGGTAAAGGCTCAGAGCATTTCAGAGAGAAGATCTGGTAGCCAGTGACTAAACTTTGGAGCTGTATATACCCACCAGAGCTCTTAATCAACAACAAATGTTCTCATGGTATTTGATGATTAATTTTATGTGTCAACTTGGCTAGGTCACATTATCCAAATGTGTCATCAAACATTAGTCCAGAAGTTGCACTGAAAGTAATTTTTAAGTTGACCTTGAATCAGTAGACTTTGAGCAAAGCAGATTACCCTACAAGCCAGGTGTGGGTCTCTGTTGTAGCAGAAAAAGGCTGACACCACCTAAAGAAGAAAGAATGCATTCAAACTTGAGCTGCAACATCTACTCTTCCCTGGGTCACCAACCCGCTGGCTTGCTCTACAAGTTCTGAACTTGCCAGCCCCGAAATCACATGAGGCAAATCCCTAAATCTCCAGATAGATAGACAATAGACGATCTATGACTTACAATGAGGTCATATCCTGATAAAACCTTCATAAAGTAAACTATCTTAAATTGAATATACTTTTACTACACCTAACCAGCTGACCATGAAAGCTTAGCAACACAGCACACTATAGAGCATGGGTACTTTCCACTTGTGGTCGCATGGCCGCCTGGGAGCTCTGGCTCACCGCCCTGTCCGGGGCATATTGCTAGTCTAGGAAAAGATCAGAAATCAAAATTCTAAGTTTGGTTTCTACTGAATGCATGCTACTCTTACACCATCACAAAGTCAAAACAATGTTCATCTACCACAGGTCAAGGACCATCCTTACATGTCTTACTAGTTGTATTTCTTTGGAGAATCCTAATATACAATCCAATGCAATGTCAGGAATGATTTCGGGATGCAAGTTTTTTGTTTTTGTTTTTGTTTTTTTTTTCCCAAAAGCAATTCACTCATTCAGTCACTTTGTTCCTGGTTGCTTATTATTCCTCCTGAACATCCTACTGGACAAATTCATCACCAAACACCCTGGAATCTTAAGGTAATGGAGCTTTCACAAACTTACCTGTTAATGAAAAGTAGTAGTTAATAATCTGAAATTGCTCATGTTAGGCAATGTAATTTTAAGCTTTCTTGATGTGTACCTGGAGCCAAGTAACAGGAACAAAATTATGTCACACCATTCAGGATAAAGAGAATAGATTTTGGAGTTGGATAGACTTTAACACATCTGAGTTTAAATCCTGGCTCTGACATCTCGTAGCCTGTGGGACTTTGAACATGTTCTTACCCTCTCTGAGCCCTGTTTCCTTCATCTATAAAATAAAAGATGTTACCTATTTCAAAGAGTAGGAGGGGGAAATGCCACCACAGGTCCTGATGCCATTGGAAGAACTTCAGTTTAAGCTTGGATCCCTTACATTCCTCTAAGTTCAAAATATTTTTAAAAATTTACTAGAACTATGCAATAGCTACTAGCCATGTGTGGTTATTTTAACTTAATTAAAATTAAATAAAATTTAAAATTCCATTCTTCAGTCCCATCAGAAACATTTCAAGTGCGCAACAGCCCTATGTGGCTAGAAGCTACTCTAGTGCACAACTCAGATATAGAATATTTCACATCTCCTCAAAAAAAAATAGGGAATCCCCAAATTATAATCCAATTCATGAAGTTACATAACCTTGATTTCCTGCCTCTCTTTTGTATTCCAGATGTGACTTTGAAGCCATATGATATCAGAAACAGAGTTATAAACTAACACAGCATCAGTTCATTTGAGCAAGATCATCCTTGTCATTACAAAAATGCCCCCAAATAGTTCAAGTGGAAAGGACACTGGGTAAAGAGAACGGGTAGATAACCATCTCACTTTGGTTGCAGAAGGGAAGAAAAATGATGTCTCTCTATTCTATTATACAATTCCATTCCATTTTACTGAAGGGTGGCAAGGAAGATGAAAAACAGATGTGTTCTCTTCCTATATCAAGGCCCATTTTGGTATCACTGGCAATCAGGATAATATTTTTTTTTTAATTTCACTCTTCAGGTGAAATGTGGACACTTTTATATTTTTCTGGGATTGATTAACATATTAACAGGATCTTATCAATAACGTGACCACATCAGCCTGTGCGACCACATTCCTAGATTGTTTGACTAAATGGGTCTATTCTCTGCCAGGTAATTTACATATATGATTTCACTTGTACTAGCAGAAATGTTTTGCATTTGCTAGAGAACATATTTGCCCTGCTTTTCTTTGTAGATAGACACAATCAACATTTACTGAGCCAAGTTATCTTGCATCTTTCTGAATTAGTTTATACTTTCTTTGGATATGGAGCAAAGAAAACTTTTACACTGCTGGTGATGAGGAATGATACAAATTGATACAGGCACTTTAGGTATCAACTTGACAGTGAATCTAGCAAATATGCACAGATACTATGACTAGTAGGAGACACAGTACATATACTATAATATAAATACTACACTACAGACACAATATATAGTATATACTATACTGTGTTATACTATAGATATACTAGATAGTATTACTATACTATAGTATAAATATAATAGATATAGATTTCGAGTAGAATAAAAATAGTACCATTTCTAGGAGTGCGTGCCCTGGGAAAAATTTCAAATGTGCACAAGAAGATATATAAAACACTTTTATAGAAATATTGTTTGTGCTAGCAAAAACTATGGAAGCAACTGACTCATCAATCAACAAAATTATGGTTAAAGAAATCATGGTAGAGTCTCACAATGGAGTACTACACAACAGTAAAAATGAAAAAGCCTGAGTTAAATATATGAAGAAAAATGAATCTCAAAATTATTGTAGAGGGGCTGGGGATTTAGCTCAGCGGCAAAAGCGCCTGCCTGGCAAGCGCAAGGTCGTGAGTTCGGTTCCCGGTACCGGAGAAAAACAAAAAAAAAAAAAAAAAAAAAATTATTGTAGAGGAGGAGAAAAAGCAAGATATCAAAGAATATATATGGAATCTTTCCTTTTTATAAATATGAAAAGCAATAACAGCCAACACACAATCACAGTGCTAACCATGTGTGAGATACAGTTCCAAGCATTTATGCATATTAACGTTTTTAATTCTGACAACAGCTCTATAAGGTAGGAATAGTTTTAGTGTCCCTTCCTTGCATGCTTGCTTATGCAAAGAAAGGCAGGTAACCAGGAGCATAAATCCACAAAGGTCCCTTCAGCCACTACTTCCCTGTATGTGCATACACACCAGAATTTTTAGTGGAAGATATGCTTTGAAGACATGTTAGTGTATTTTGAAGTTCTTTGTAAATTCTTTTGGGAAATTATAACATACACTCTGAAAAAGACATTGTATACACCTCAGTTTTTTACAAACTCAATGCACCTATATAATCAGATCCCAGACCTACATACAAGATATTTTCACTAACACCTCTGTCAGGTTTGACTCAGGCAGGACATTCCCAGCACGCAACTTGTTTCTCAGCACCCACTGTTTTCAGAAAAACCCAGCTCAGCACAGGTGCTGTTGCCCTCAGCAAACACAGGACGCTGTAAAAGAAGACGTAAGGTGCAGCATGGAATTTTCCAAATGCCAGGACATCTGATAACATCCATACGTTTGCACTGGATGGTCTGGGACTTTGGCCACTGATGTTTGCTCAGACCTTCTCACCCAGTGTCCCTTCCCTTCTTTCAAGCCCCATAAAAAGCCCGCTTTTATTTTTTCCTCATGGAAGGTCTTTTCACCTCCCATCTGCCTGCACCCAGGTATTAAATCTTATGCCTCATTTCCTTCACAAAAGCCTGTCGAGTGGTCTCTGCCTCATGATGTGTACTACAGCCCCTACTCAGGGATAACCACTATCCAGGCTCCTAACAACATCACTTAGTTTTGCCTATTTTTGGACACTATACAAATGGGGTCATACAGCAACAGATAATCTTTTGTGACTTCTTTTCTTTTGTTCAACCATAAAATTTGCCACATCCATCCATATGATGTCATAGAACAGCTCTAATTCATCTGTTCTTGTTACTGTAAAGTGATGAAAATTCACCATTATTTATTTACCCATTCAATTGTTGATAGGTATTAATAATCCTTTTTCTAATCCTCCCATAGTAGCCCAAAAAAGCTGGATTCAGAGTGCAAGTACACAGTACACCATAATTAACATTATGAGGTTTGTAATGTATTTGTTGTTGACTTAAAATCATTTAGGGATAACTGTTACATAGCTCAGATCTCAGGCACCTTAACTACTTGACTCCTCCTTTCCAATATGTTCAAGTTGACACTGATGCTCAAACATATGGGAAAATCTAGGGTACCAATTCTTTAAAGCTGTTGATGTTTGATTTGCTGCTACTATCTTCCCCTCTTTCCCAGGGCCTATACTAGCCTCTGGAATACAGGCCACAATTAACATCTTTGGCTTCATCTACCCTGTTAATTCTGTGCCATGTTTCATCTTGTGTACTTTTTCTGTCTCATCTACCTCCAGAACAGGTCCTTTTCATGAAGTTTTTTTTTTTTTTATGATCTCTGTTCATGGAAAAAAGACAACAAGCCCATGCCCCACTGCCAACACCCCCTTGTTAGCCATCTGTTGGGTAACAACATGGTAAATCATAGTTTCCACCTAAGCTCTAACTCTCCAAGAAATGGGTTAAATGCAAACTCAGGTACATAAACAATTTTTCCTGCCAGAAATCAAACAAAGGTCCAAATCAGTGGCTATTCCCCTCTGGCAAGGGCATGCTTGAAAAAGAACTGAAAATATCATAATGTGGGCAATTCTGACAACACTCAAAAAATGTGAATCAAAGGGTACAAACACTATCCCTGTTATGTGTTTAGAGGGTATGACTGAGTCTTTATTCTGCCTTCTTTAGTGGACAGTCCAGCATTCTAAATTATAAGATGAAAGACACATTATGAACACAGCTAGCATAAGCCTTTTTTGTCTTCTCTTGATCTGGGGTAAGGGAGAGATAAAGTTACATGGCAGTGGGAAGGGAGATAGTGATAAAAGCCTGAAAATAAGAAATTAGGAGAGAAAGGTAAAGAAGGAGCTCATTCCTGATCTTCCCTAGCCACCAGAAATTAACATATATATTAACCCAATATAATACACATTGAAGTTCATGGACTTGTAGCCAAAAACTTTGGTTTAATTCCTGGATTTGCCATTGCCTTTTGCCACAGTGAAATGAGCCTCATGAAAACAACTAAGAAGATTTGATTAAGATGCTTGCCTACAATAGTAATATTACCAAATCTAACACTGAAAAGAGAAGGCATGGTGGACAAAACTTGAGGGCTGGGAGTAAAGAAAAAAAAGTGACTAATATCTTCATCTTACAAAGCTACAGTCAAAAGTTGATAAAGTAAGAAATAAAGGTGTAAGCATATTATTTAAAATAACAGAGGAAGGTACTCAATAAAAGAAGTAAAATGGTATTATAATTATCAAAAATTCAAGAGGAAGGAAAGGTGGATTGCTACCATGAAGAAATAACTTCTAAAGTTACAAATAGCAATATAAACATATTTTTTCTTTTTTCTTTTTTTTTTTTTTTTGGTTTTTCTCCGGTACCGGGAACTGAACTCACGACCTTGCGCTTGCCAGGCAGGTGCTTTTTGCCGCTGAGCTATATCCCCAGCCCCCATATTTTTTCAATATGGAAGTAACTAAAAGAAGAATAAAATAAAGATAGTTAACAGTGATCCTCCTCGGTAGTGTGAAAACAGTGGAAGAATGCTGTTTTATTTTTTCATAGACCCTGCAGAGTTATTTTATTTTAATCATAGGAATATATGTGTGGAACTTACATAACTTCAGTTTGCAAAATGGAAAAACTATTCACTAATTATTTTTTCAAAAATTAAGCACTGTGAATTGGGCATGGAGGTGTATAGCTGTAATTCTAATATTGTAGGAGCTGAGGTAGAAAGACCACAAGTTCAAGACCAGTATAGGCAACTTGTCCTTGTGTCAAAATAAAAAATAGAAAGGGTCGGGGATATAGCTCAAGTGAGAATGTCCTGGGTTCATTTCCTAGTCAAGAAGGAGAAAGGAAGGAAGGAAGGAAGGAAGGAAGGAAGGAAGGAAGGAAGGAAGGAAGGAAGGAAGAGAAAAACGACAAAGAAAAAGAAGAAAGAAAGAAAGAAAGAAAGAAAGAAAGAAAGAAAGAAAGAAAGAAAGAAAGAAAGAGAAAAAGGGAAGAGGGAGGAAGGAAGGAAAGAGGGAAAGGAGAGAGGAAGACAAAATGGGATTAGTCTGATGAAATGTAGACCACATATTAAAAATTAGTAAACATCCAATGTCCATCTCATTGCATGAATATCCAAACTTCCATAAAGAGATTGACAGACATGTCCTATTTAATTAGAAATGGAAGGCCTACCAAGTCATAGCACAAAAAGTAGTCCACAAATAATTTTAACCGATGAGTTCTGACCAACAGAATACACTAGTAAAGAATATTCTCTGAAGATCATATACCTGTTCTCCATGCTTTGTGCATCTCCCTTCCACAAATTTCTGAGGACCCATTTATTTTTTTTCTGGTGGTGGTAGCATCTGTGCCACGTAAAGAGGTTAATCCTGCTTCAACAAGAGAATATGCTTATTCAAAATATGTTCCCTGTTAATTTCCAGCATTCTCTGTGGCATTTCGCTCCTTTCTTCCATCTTTCCTTTCTGAATTCAAATCAAAGCTCTGCTATTGCCTGGATAAATGAACTTTGACATTACATTTCACTGAATGTGAATATCCTTATCTGCTAGTGGAAAGCAATAACCTCTACTTTATAGGGTTGCTCTGGGGTTTAAATGAGAACCTACATCTATGTATATAAGGGCTATGCACAGCACCTGCCACCACCAGTGAAGTCATGAGCCCAGCTTGAATTAGTGCTGAATGGACCCATCTCAGTGCAGTCAGAATATAGAAAGCACTAAAAAGAATTAATAAATTATAGCAACAGAGTATCTGTAATATAGAATGAAATTTTGTATGCTCCCCTAAGGCTGAGGGAATAGTCAAAGAAGACAAATGTGGACGGAGGTCAGATCTCACTGGGAAAGGTAAAATTTAACCGACTGACAAGCAGTTAAGTCTACTGGTTTGGCTTGGTGGTCTACAATCTTATGCAAGAGGAAATTCCCCAGAGTACAGGTAGGGGGCAAACAATGTATAACCGAAGAGTCCACATGCAGAGAGGGTAGGAACACTCTAGGTTGCACGTGAACCTCCCAGTGCAAGCCTGCCTCAGTGGAAACATCCTAAAGTAGAAGTAAAGTGCAAGGGGTCCAGCAGATGGAGCAGCAGAACCATATTTACCTTTCAGCCAGCAGGCAGGCTGCATGGGGGACCTATAGAGGGATTCTGAGAGACAGGAGGGATGGAAGAGACATTCAAAGAGCATCTTTCCATGTTAAAAATCCTGCAAAAGATGAGGTAGAAGTTTTGAGGTCACGGAGGCACTATGTATTCTGTGAGTGGCTGGGTCAGCCTCTACTACTACACTGCAGGGTACAGCCAGAAAGCTCAGGAAAGCCTCTTCCTCCTGCAATGTGCCCTCCACTGAGAGAATTTATTTTTTTTATTTTAAGAAATAAAAGGAAAACATATTAACAAACAGACATCCATTTACAAAACAGCATAAGAATAATACTAACAAAACAGAGTTACAGACAAAGTTGTAGGAAATTAACAATGGTTGTTATACTACTTATTGACATCTTTAAAGTGGTTTCTCAAGAAAACAAATAGAGACATACAAGATTGATCAAACAAGTAATCATTAACTGTTCCTTTCTGTAGAGCAATAGAAGACAGTAGTACAACTATGTGAACTATCCTGTATATACATACTTACATAATTTCCCCTTCTTTCTTTTCTCTTTTCCCACACCCTAGTTGCCCTTTACTTTTGAGCATTTTCCTTTCATTTCACAATGTCTACCACACCTCCTAGTTTTTATTCACTCTTTCAGGTCTTACACTAGTGAGACAATACGATGATTACACATGCAGGTCTGATTTATTGCACTTATGAGTATGGTCTCTAATTGTGACCATTTACGTATAAAAGCCTCGAGTTTGTCTTTCTTTATAGCTGAGTAATATTCCATTATATAAAACTACCACAATTTTTTTATCCAATCCTCAGTGGATGGACATTTGGGTTGCTTCCACAGTTTAGCAATTACAAATTGCGCTGCTATGAACATGGGTGCACATATATCGCTGTGGTATGACATTTTCAGATCTTCTGGGAAAATACCCAGAAGTCCCCTTAGCTGGGTTGAATGGGACCTCTAGACCTAGTTTGCTGAGAGGTCTCCAAAATGATTTCTACAGTGGTTTCACCAGTCTGCATTCCCACCAGCAGTGAAGAATTCCTATTTCTCCACAGCCTTGCCAGCATTTGTTATTGGTTGATTTCTTAATTATAGCCATTCTTACTGGGGTGAGATGAAATCTTAATGTTGTTTAAATTTGCATTTCAACCTGGTACTTGCTGAAAAAGACCTGAGGATCAGTGGAACAGCCTGGAAGAAACAGTCACAACCAAAAGCACACTCAGCCACCTCATCTTTGATAAAGGGGCCAAACAAACTCAATGGAAGAACGATAGCCCCTTTAATAAATGGTGCTGGAAAAATTGGCTTGCCACCTGCCAAAGACTGAAAATAGACCCAAGACTATCACCATGCACCAAATTCAAGTCAAAATGGCTCACAGATCTCAACAGTAAAACAGAAACACTAAATCTATTGGAAGAGAAGGTAGGTAAAAACCTTGAAGACATAGGGGTAGGCAGAGAGTTCATGAACAAAAACTAAAATGCCCGTGAAATAATTTAAAGAATCAACAACTGGGATCTCATCCTACTGAAAAGTTTCTGCACATCTAAAGAAATCACCAGCAGAGTAAAAAGAAAACCCACAAATTGGGAAAAAATTTTGGCTGACTGTCCCTTGGACAAAGGTCTTCTATCTAGAACATATAAAGAATTAAAAAACATCAGCCCCTCCAAATTCGAAGACTCAATCCAAAAATGGGCAGCTGAGATGAATACATACTTCTCAGATAAAGAAATACAAATGGCAAATAAATACATGAGAAAATGTTCAACATCATTAGTCATACTGAGAGAATTTAACATTGTGCTCATTGTAAAAGAGATAGAGCACCTCCAGAAATCAGTCCATTATCATGGAACAGGCATGGGGAGGTGAACTTGGAACTGAGATGCAATAAATGCATAATACACACAGATAGACTAGAAACTCTTTCTTCTACCCTAAATTTCACTACTGGGGTAATTCTGCATATTCTATTGGAGATATGGGCTGCACACTGAGCCAGTGCTTGTAGGCATGCCTGTAGGCTCACTGGCAAAGAACTAGGAAAGAAGACTGATACAACGTGTAACCTTTCTGAGTAACATTTTCTGCATTAGGACAATAGATATTAAAAAAATCTTACTGCACAGGTCTGCTGTGAGAATTAAGGAAGACAGAATTTGTAAAATCTTCAGCTTAGGCCTGAACCGTAAGAAATACATAATCAAATTTATTACCCTCCACTCAGAGGACAAAAGGTCAACCACTGCAGCATACCTTTATTTATCTTTTGCTAGTCTCCTCCAGAAATAAAGTCAAGTTAGGTATGAGGGTTTTCACAACATACAACCTTTTTTATCCTCTTTATTTGGCATTATATAACAATCCCCATGTTATTTAGCAAGTATTTAATTATTTATATGCCACATTTGTAATTTTTTATGTTCTTCTGTCTTTCAATTATATCCCTTGCCAATTAAATGTTATTGTTAATGAGGCTCCATCTGAAAGCAGTGGAATGCAGTACTGCCGGGCTATCTAGAAAGCTCATTTTATTTGAATGCTGGTCATTGTCAACAACGCTCCTGTGGAGCTGATTCTTATCAGTCAGTGGGAGGACCTTCATTAGTTTGCCCTTTTATTTCAGAATTTGTTACTTTCATATTCTTTATCCAAACCGACTGTCATGATAGTTCAGCTAATACCCACTGGATAATAAGTTCTTAGACCTAAAAGGGCTTGGATGCTTGATCAAGATGCTGTATTTTAGTCCTGGTAGGACTACATGTTGGAAACAAATTGAGAATAGGCCTCAACCTAGCTAAAAAGACTAACATTGAATATTATTTATACTCTTTTATAAGACACTAAAGAATCAGACAAATAATTTTCAGATTATCTGGCATAGCACTGTAGAGCAGAATTTACTACAATGATTGAAATGTTTTATATCTGAGCTGTCGAACATAATAGCTACTAGTAATATGTTACTATTGAGCAGTGTACATGTGCCTGGCAATGAAAGGAAACAATTGTACAAAAGAAATTTTTCTGTTTAAAACTTTGTTTTGTTGAAACTGCCTAGCTCTGTGACTGCTTCATGGCTTTGTAATTACTTTCTTGACCCCTGGAACGATGAGAGGGTAACCAAACATGGCAGATGTCTAATTGTAACTGATTATCATTCATCTAGCCCTGTAACTGATGATCTCACCTTGTTAGCTAATCAGAAGAACTGCCAGGCTGTTCTGTCTTATCTTTGTACCTCCTTTGTACTTCCTGCTGTGCATCATATAAAAACCCTAGACCACCAGAGATCAGGGCCTGATATTCTGGGAATGATCCCAATCAGTGCCCATCAACGTAAATAAATCTGACTCCAAATCCTGGGTATCATTTTGGTGTTTCTGCTTACTGTTGCATCAAGACTATGGAATTGAGTTGTTAACTTTATTTAAATAGCTAGTAGCTTCCATAATGAATGGTACAAACCTAGACAGCATAGTTTAATAGAAGAATCTGGAATCTAAAGCTTCAAAAAACAAAAACTAAATCCAGGACAGTGTCACTAGCTACATATATTTGGTCATGTTATTTATCCATATATGTTTGCTTATGTACAAGCTTCAATCATCTTGTTTGTGAAATGTGGGACTAACAGAAACTCCTAGGGTTGTTGGATGAGGGAATAAATGTGGAACACCTAGCCAAGTACTCAGCACATAATAGGTACGTGCTAAATGAAAGGTATTATTACCAAGCTCCTCATTTTCCAGAGAGAGCAAGCGAAATTCTAAAAGGAAGAGGAGTACCTGATCAACAGTTACAGAGCTGTCTACAGACCTAGAAGCCAGTTCCTGATTTTCTCATGTTTTTTGATAATTGTCTTTCATATGGAGACTAACCAACTCCCTTTGTCTTGCTCAGTTTGGGCTACTATAACAGAATACCACAGACTAGGGGTTAGACAATAGAAGATCATTTCTCATAGTTTTGAAGGCTTGGAGTCCAAGATCAATACACAAGATTAGTATCTAGTGAAGGCCTTCTTGTTTTGCAGATGGACATCTGCTCACCGTGTCCTTACATGGTCTACAGATAAACTCTCTATCATGTGTCTTCTTGTAAGGGCACTAAGGCCATTCATGAGGACCTCACCATCATGACCCAATCACCTCCCAGAGTTTTTATCTACTAATAACCATCATATTGGGGTTAGGTTTTCAAAATATAAATTTAGGCAGGCACAAGCATTCAGTTCCCAAAGCTCATGCTCTTCTCATATGCAAAATACAATCACTCCATCCCAACAACCCTGTAAGTCTTAATTCATTCCACTATCAATTCAAAAGGTGAAAGTCCAAAGTGTCTTCTAAATATCATATCAATCAGATGTGGTTGATGCTTGATGCTTGAGGTACATTCATCCTGAAGCAACCCTCCTCTCCAGCTGTGAGGCTGTGACACCTAACAAGCACTATCACCTACCTATCTCCAGAAGATGGCCCTCCCCACCACTCGTGATGCTGCTTTCTATGGAGAGTGGGAAGGAACTTGTTCATGCTGCTTTTCTGCAGTGGTCCATTCCTTGAAGCACTGTGCAAGGCATCCTCACCCTCTGATACTGGCCTACCTTTTGGAGCCCAAGAGGAATTGCCTTCCTTTCATGGTCTGTGATGGGAGTGGCACACATGATACTATGAATCACCTTTGGGATGCTTTTCTTTTTTTTAAAGAATAGCATAGGTTCAGAGACTTCACTCATTTTTCTCTGTTAGCATTGATCTCAATGCTTCCACTATTATAAATCAATCTCTAGATAGGCTTTTGTTAAAATGGCTGAAGAGGTCCTTGATTTGTACCCATACGAATCTTATCAAATGGTCACTCAACCACACCCTTTGGGCTCTCTTCAGAGCCTCTTTCATTCTTTAAAATATGAAGGCTGAGAACTTTACAACTCTTCAAGTTCTAGTTCATTTTTGCTTAAGAATTCTTTATTTTTCCTTTAGACTTATTATAAGCAGGAGAAACCAAACTATTCCTTCAATATTTTGCTTAGAAATGTCCTGAGCTAAATAACAAATTTCACTATACACAAGTTTTACCTTCCATAAACTAGAACACAAATATAATTCAGCCAAGGTCGTTAACATTTTATAATAACAATTCCCTTTACAATTGTCCTCATTTCAATATTCCTCATTTCCATTCAAGACCTCATCAAAATCACCTTTAATGCCAAACACTTCTGTCAACTTTCTGTACATGATTGTTTGTGTATTCTCTAAGAAAACAAAAACATTCTCTGTAGCTCTCTTTTCTCTCTGATCCCTCACCAGATTTAAAAGACTCTTCACAGAAATGTGAGCTTTTTCTAGCATGTACCTCAAATCTATTCCAGCCTCTACCAGTTACCTAGTTCTACCAGTGCTTTCACATTTTTAGAAACAGATAATTCAGTCAACTGTAATGGAGCTGAAAACATTACACATGTGTTTTGTGCTGACAGTGGTATAAACAAACCCACTATCCCACCAGTCACACTGAAAAAGTGCAGCACATACAATTAGGTACAGTACCTAATACTAAACAATGTAAACCATAACAATAATAAGTGATTATGTTCCTGGTTTATGTGTTCACTTTTTACCATTATTTTACAGTGTACTCCTACTTACAAAAAAAAGTTCACTGTATGCTTTATTATAATGGCAGCAGCCTTACAGGTCTCATGTGTATTGTATTTCTTGATTGCATCAAGGGCCATGTTGAGTGATGGACCTAGACTGTCTAGGCTTATGTAAGTAATCTCTACAATGTTCACACAATGAAAAAAATCACCTAAAGATACATTAATCAGTACAAATTAATTACTGCATTATTAATTAACCAGTATCATTAATTACTTTTTTAAGTAACACATGACCCTATGTATTATAGCAGCTTCCTAATTCTCTGTACCAATTTCTTTAAGACACTGGCTCATGTGATAATGGAAGCTGAAAAGTCATGTGACTTGCCATCTGGAAGCTAGAGACCCAGGATGGATGCTAGTGGTATAATCTGAAGGCCTGAGAGCCACTGCTATATATTTCAACCTGGGTATAAAGGCCTAAGCACAGGCATACCAAGGGCAGGAGAAGACATACCCCAGGTTATGTGGTCAGGTAGTTAATTCAGTCATCCTCTACGATTCTGTTCTATTCAGGCCCTCAATGGTTCTGATGATGACCATTCAACATTGGTTAGGGTAGATCTTCACTCAGTACAGCAACTCAAATGCTAATCTCTCTGGAAACGACCTCACAGCAACATCCAGAAATGTTTAGCCAGCTATCTAGGCATCTTGTGGCCCCATAAATTGAAATATAAAATTAACCATCATACCCTTATAGGGCGAATCCACTACACACTGCAATTAAAAATTATATATATATGAAAATGTACCTTTGTGAAACCTATTTGCTCCTTCCGGAAATTTTCCAAGGGTTTGATCAGCAAATCACTAGCATTTTGGACCTGGAATAAAACAAAAATATACACAAAACAACTTTTAGGTTAACAAGATTCAGATATAAACTTCAGAAGTTTCCTAATTACTGGGATATTTTCTTGGTATAAAATATTTCTTGGTACAAAATAAAATATTTCTTGGTATAAAATATATTTCTTGGTATAAAATATATCCACCTAGGGATGGGGCCATAGTTCAGTGGTACAGTGTATGTTTAGCCCTAGGTTCAATTCCTAGCCAAAAAGCAGAATGTTAACTGGTGTACTCAGTTTATTGAGGCTTTTTTAAACTTTTTTTCCTACTTTGTCTCTAAAAATTAAATGCTTTGAGAGAAAATGAGAAAAGGAACATAAGAGGCATTTCTCTGTAACTCTAATAGTAGTCCGACCTGAGTTTTTAACCAATAAGTACCTAGACTCATGCCTAGCAACAGACGAGAATGGTAAACAAAAAGAGAATGGCAAATATATAAGGCTGACTCCATAAAGTACAAAAACTATTTTATAGAAAGCCAGTAAGTTATAAGTAACAGCATTAGCATAAATCATTTCCAGTCCTGATCTGGTGTGTCATAAAGCCAGCACATCCCTTCAGAGCCCCAAACATATAGTTTTATAGCATCCAGAGAACACTGGACTAGGACTTCATCTTATCTCACTATCTATGCTCAGAAGCTGATAGGAAATGCCTGTCCAAGCACTACAAACACTGGCAGTGACAAATTTTCAAAATATAAAAATATCCAATCCAAAGCAACGTACATGTTCAGTGCACAGGTAAAGTTATATAGTACAGTGCTCTGTCTTTATATAAATCTTACGGGCAGATTATATCTGCCTGAGGTAACACATGAGGTTTGTCTTCTCAGTGGTGAGGGTCAACCTCACTATCATGGAGGACTTCAGAAAAGGCATCATGCAGTGCTGGCTCTTATAACCCACTGCATTGATTTCCACCTGTTACAAGAAAAGGGAAACAAGGGACAGGTTTCTCTGTTCGATTAGACATAAAGTAACAGTAAAATAAGATGCATTTTCATAATAAAAACAGAAGACAGAAGTTGCAGGTATAGCTCGATGCTAGTGACTGCTTCGGATTGGAAAGGGCCTAGGTTCAGATTCCAGCATCTCCATCTCTTTCTCTGTCTTGCTCTCTCTCTCTGTCTCTCTCTCTCTCTCTCTCTGTCTCTCTCTCTTGTCTCTCTCTCTCACACACACACACACACAAAGACAGAGTAGGAAGTCAGTTTTGACTAGTTCTGATTCTCTAGGGTACTAAGCACATTTCAATCTACCACAAAAAAGCATGGAAAGTTAGAACATTAGTATGTATTTCATCCACATGCTTTAGGTACTTTGGGCCTCCCATTTCATGCCTAGGTATGATTCTAGTTTCAACTAAATGGGCAAACACCTAACAAGGCTATGCTAACATCTATGTAGAACACCCTGGTGATCCCTGACATTCTCATCTACTGTAGCTGCTAAAACTATCCCCAGGACTGCAAACACCCAGAAGAAAATACAAAATTAGGCAAGAAGAAATAATTTTTGCCTTAGTGAAAAAATAATTCCTTATATGTTTCCATAGTTGTCTTCCTAAATCCTGTGTGCTGTAGGCCTAAATTTATATGATCATGTAACTCTTCCCTACTCTTACTGACTTACAAATATAAATGTCTTATCTACAAAGACTGCCAGTCCCCATCTTATTATCATATCACATCTCGTTCACTGGATCTATGGTATGCCATACCAGACAACATTAGGTCCTAACAATACTATAACTTACCTCCCAGTATGACAATTAACATGCTCTATATCCCTGAGAGTGTTCATTAGCCAAAGGCAGAAAAATTCATGATTCTATGATCCTTCGGTAGAGATCTTTCGATAGAGTTCTCTGGTTCTTACAGAAATCCACATAATTTCTCATCCAATCAAAACTGTACTAGGAGTTCTGCTACCAAAAATGAAGACATCAGTGACTCTTTCTGATTGGAAACAGGAATCCTTCTACTAAACGTACTAGCCCAGATCTGTTGCTCCACACATTTTACACTTCCTTGGACTGGAGATTATATACCATCAATTTTGTGTACCTACCTGGAAACAAATTAAGAGATTGGTGTAATAGATCCTATACAAGGAATCATTGTTCTTCCTTACTATTGTGGAAGCCATAAAATACGACCATAAATTCTTTGGCACACACTCCTCATTGAGAAATGGCAGGTAAGTGCCCTCCATCTTGAAGATGACTGGAATTGCTACTGTTCTGAACAAAGTACTAAAGAAGTGACAGTATGTGTCTTCTGTAGCTAGATCATAAAGGGCCAGCAGTATCTACCTACTTCTCTTGGAATACTCCCCATGGGAACCCTGAGATATTATAAAAGAAGTTGCACCCCTGAGACCAAAAACTAGAGAGGTCCAATGTAAACATTCTGGTCAATATCTTATAACCAGCCAAATATACCCTTCCAGTGATACCAATCATAGGGCCAGACAAGTGGGAAGGTATTCTGGACTCTTCATATCAATTCATCTGCCAGCTGACCCTTGCTTGAACTCCTGACACACAAAGTCATGAAGTATAATTAGTTTTAATTGAAGCTGCTAGGTTTTAGAAATAGGTTGTTTATACAGCAATAGATAATTTGGCAAACCTTTTCCAATTTTCGAAAGGTAAACCATAGAGAGTGGCCATCTGCGAAACACTAAGGAAGTGTACTTTTGAACAGGAAGTAAACATGCCACTTATAAAGGGAGTACATGTACCAAGCCTCTGTATGATTGTCCAGCTGGGCCCCTGCATGTTCAGGCATCCCCAGGATGGCACTTTTGCCAATTTTTCATGTTACAAATGGGACTATCCATGGCAAGCATGTGTGCAAGCAACTTTATCAGAGTCAATAAGATCACTGCCTTTGCATATTTGGCCCTTGCCCAGTCTAGGAAAATAGTACATGATTCACTAAAATGGAGTTCATAGTTTTTCATTTGTAAAAACAACTAAATACTGGACATATCCACATTCTAGGGCTGTGAACTTCCTTACTGCAGTCCATGGACCTCACTGGAAGAAGAATAGCCTTTTTAATAAATGGTGCTAGAAAAACTGGCTTTCCACATGCCAAAGACTAAAACTAGACCCATGTCTATCACCATGCACTAAACTAAAGTCAAAATGGATCAAAGATCTAAATATTAAAACAGAAACACTTAAATCTGCTGGAAGATAGAACAGGTAGAACTCTGGAAGACAGAGATGTAGGCAGACTTTATGAACAAAACCCCAATCAGAAAGGAATTATCACAAAGAATCAACAACTGGAATCTGATCTTATTAAAAAGCTTTTGCACAGCAGCAGAAATTGCCAAGAGTGAAAAGACCACCCACAGAGTGGGAAAAAATTTGACATAAATTTTTCTTGCCATGGTGTTCTTCAGACAAAGGACTAATATCTAGAACATGTAAAGAACTGAAAAAATCACTCTCCAAATTCAAAGACACAATCCAAAAATGGGCATTTGAAATGAATAGACACTTCTGAGAAGAAGTACAAATGGCAGACAAATATATGAAAAAATATTCAACATCATTGGTTATTTAATAAATGCAAATTAAAACACCACCAAGATTCCATCTCACCCCAGAAAGAATAGTTATTATCAAGAAAACAACTAATAACAAATACTGGCAGGGCTGTGGGGAAAAAGGAACCCTTCTCCACTGTGACTAGGAGTGCAGACTGGTGCAACCACTGTGGAAATCAGTGTGGAGATTCCTCAAAAACTAGGATTAGAGGTCACATTTGACTCAGCTATTCCCCGTCTGGGTATCTTCCTGGAAGAATTAAAAACATCGTATCACAGCAATACATGTGCACCCATGTTTATAGCAGCACAGTTTGTAATACCTAAATCTTGCAATCAATCCAAATGCCCATCAACCAATGAATGGATAAAAAAGATGTGATTTTTTTATAATGAAGTATTACTCAGCCATAAAAAACAAAAAAAATTGGACTTTTACAGCTAAATGGATGGACCTTGAAGTCATAATTATAAGTGAAATCTACTGAACATTATGAAATCAAACAATATCAAATGCTGGTATCACTGGTGACAAAGGAACCCTCCTTCACTGTTGGAAATCAGTATGGAGATTTCTCAAAGAACTGAAATTAGAAATTCCGTGTGACCCAGCTATATCCCTTCTAAACATCTTCTCCAAAGAGTTTAAGACATTCTACTACAATGATAGGTGCATACCAATATTTATAGCAGCAAAACTTTTAAGAGCTAAATCCTGGAAACAGACTGGATACCTGTCAACATATAACTGGATAAAGAAAATGTGGTATCTATATTTAACAGAACACTACTCTGCTATAAAGAATGACTGATTAAAGACATTTGTAGGAAAATGGATGCACCTGGATAATATAATGCTGAGTGAAATAAACCAGACACACAAGCTTCAATACCACATGGTATGTCTTGCTTGAGTGAGGCCAAGTGCAAACAAAGAAAATAATAAAGGATGGATACAAGGGGATGGATCTCTTGTAATAGCGAAGTGATCCAAGGGGAAGAGTGAGAGGAATGAGGAGGGGAAGGGGAAATAAGTAGATATGCCATGGACAGGAACCTGATAACCTCAATTAATGTAAACATCATATGCTATACCATGAGCTAAGATTAATAATATCAAAAAGAATGAAAAAGGAGATAGAGAAACCTGGGAAAGAGGATGGAGGAGGAAAGGAGGGAAAGGGGAGTTTTAAAAAGAAACAAGCGGTGATATGTGCACTTCATCATTCACCATGATATGATTGTAATCTTCAAACATATACTAATAAAAGAAAAAATTTAAAACTGAACACTGAAAGCCACAACTTTTGTGAACATGGTCAAAAGTCCAGTTTAAGGTCGTCTGAAATTCTTTCACATTGAAATGAAGAGGGATGGGATTTCAACATTAATTTCTCTCTACCTAATGCCAAATTCTCAGGTTAAGAGTTTGTTTTTTTGTTTTGTTTTGTTGTCTTTTTTTTTTTTTTTTTTGTCTCTTTGAGACAGGGTCTCGCTTTGCAGTTCAGGCTGGCCTTGAACTCACTTTATAGCCCAGGCTGGTCTCAAACTCCCAATGATCCTCCTGCCTCAGCCTCCCAAGTGCTGGGATTACAGGCGTGCGCCACCACGCCTGGCAGGAGTTTGAAATAGAATAATTAGATCTACCAGTTCGCCTTGCTCTTGTTTATTTTCGTTTGTTTGTTTTTGCAGTACTGTGTATAGAACAGAGGTTATGTGCCCATTTTTACTTTTTATTTTGAGACGCGGTCTCAGTAAATTGTTAAATTGACCAAGCTGGTCTCAAACTTGGGATCATCCTGCCTCAGTCTCCCAGACAGCTGTGATTATAGGCATGAAACACCATGCCTGGTTTAATTAATTATTTTTACAGCACCATGAAGCTATGACACAGAACCTGAAAATGGTAAAGTCCAACACATGAAGACAAAAATAAAATCTTCAATATGAGCCATGATCTCAACTCCAAACCCAATATAAGTGACTTACCATCATCATCCTCTCGTTTTCTACTTCATTGAGCAACTCAGCAAACTCCTTGAAGGATTCAGCTGGTAGGAGAGAATAAAAGATAAAGATGATTAACCACACACAAGTGGACAGGGATCTGCCCAACACAAATACAAGTCCGCACCTCAAACTCACATAGCCCCTAGAAGAAAGTATTAAGATAAGGCTACCAGCAGAATGTGTTCAGTGCCTGTTGAATGCTTTTGCCCTTTTTCTTGTTTTGTCCATCTTTATTCAAGAGCTTTTCCATGAAGAATATTTTATGTAATTCTCAGACACCATTCGGCATACCTAGAATTTCCCTCATTTCATAGACAAGCAAAATAAATAAGGGAGGGCCACTGGGCTTGCTGTGTACATAATGTCAGCTCCAGAATCTCAAAACTTGAGTTTGGGCTTCTGCTCCACTAGTCACCAAACTAGACAAATATCTCTGTTTAAACTTTTCAGGCTTTAATTTCATCATCTATAAAATGAAATTAACTGCTATTTTGGAGTAGTTATAAAAACAAGGTTGAGATATGCATTGTGAACAGAGTTTTACAAAGTACTGTATCATTTTTCTTGATTTTAGAAGCACCATGTTGAAGTAAAAAAAAACACGTCTGCATTACTAGCTATGAGACCTCAGGGAAGCTACTTAATGGCCCTGAGATCCATTTCCCTTCCCTAGATATAATTCCTATCTCACAGGTTTGCTGTGATGGTTAAGTACAATAATACATGTACAGCTCAAACGCACATGGCAATTTCAATAAATATTAGTTCTTTACCTTGTTGAGTCTAAAGCAGTGGTTTTCAATTCTGGCACATAAGAATCACTATCACTTGTGGAACTTAAAAAATAGCAATGCCACACTCTTCCCCAGACAAATTAAACCCACATTCATCTATAAAGGAATACACTCAACTGTTTTTCTGTACTCACACAAAACTTCTTACACCAAATATGCAGGGATTTCTCTAAAATTAAGCAATTCTCCAACTCTTTCAGAAACCAACTGGTCTTAAAAATCAACTGTGATAGTAACAACCCAGAATTATTACAGGCTCCACAGGTACAGGGCTCAGTGGCACAAAATTAACCCCAACTTCTGATGTCAGTCATAAGTCCTGGATTTGACCTATACTTAATAACCAAACTAGAGGTCTCGATAAACCCCTTCTCAACCTTGATAATTTCCTAGAAGGGTTTACAGAACTCAGCAAAAACACTTTTATTACTAGTAAATGCTTATATTATAAAAGACACAATTTAGGAGCTGCCAGATGAAAGAAATGCATAGGGTAAGATATGTGGGAAGGTGTGCACAGTTTCCAGGCCCTCTCCAATGTGCCCCCTCCCAGCACCTCCATGTGTTCACCAATCTGGAAGTGCCCCCAAGCCTACTATTTAGTGACTTTCATGGAGGCTTTATTACATAGATTTGATTAAATCATTGGACACTGATGATTAAGTCAATGTCATCAGTGTACCTTTCTAGAGGTTGAAGAATGAGGCTGAAAGTTCCCTATCTCTACCCCCAAGGTTGGTTCCTCTAGCCTCCATATTCCAAAAGTTACTACATTAACATCAACTCTGGTACAGTTAAAGGAAGGGGGCTTATTATGAAGAATACAACATTCCATTCACTTCCAACACTCAAGAATTTCCAAGGATTTAGGGACTCTGTATCAGGAACCAGGGACAAAGACCAAATATGAACTTATTAGATCACAATATCACAACTTGCTAAGAGTCAGAACCTTGACTGGCCAGACAGAATACAATTGTGGGGGCTTAACGGATTTAATCAAATCAAGTACTAGGTGTTGAGTCAGGAAATAAAGCTGACTATGGTATGGAAATATGATATGATACTGAAACAAATTTCTTAAAAGAATGAACAAAACAAAATGAAAGACTATAGGACTATGTTCTCATGGTACAGAGAGTAGTAAGACACAGCTATTCTATTTTTCTGTTTTGGCTTTATTCTTGTTATATTTACCCATCAGCCCCTGACCCAATTTAATCAGAATTTGGACATTTGGTTGAAAAACATGAACGAAAAGGTAAACACCTTGTTCTATAATAACAGAGGTAGGTCTTACAGTCCTCTCAAACCATTCACATAATGCTTCAAATCCTGGGCAACATGTGCTATTCACAGTCACTGAGCCCTGATCACACACCTCTACTGACAGCAGTAACAATCAACTTAAATGGGTGTGCAGAGGGCTGTTAGAGTTTTAAAAGTGAGAGTTCCACATTCCAGAAAGCCCTATAGTCTCAATTTGTCCAGGACTCTCAGTCAACCTAAATGACAGAAAACACACTCTATTCCACTAATGGCAAACCTTTTAAAGTTAAGTACCAAAACTGCAAACAAAACCAACTTATCTATCACAAAGTGCCAACACTGCAACTGAACCTGAATACCAAGGTTTTATTTAAGAAAATCAACTCATACATTAACATCTTTTGTCTTACAAACAAACAACATGCATGTCTTAAGTTTGCTAGCGCTGCTCTATCTCAAGGTACGTGACTATATACTGCCAAGATGTCTCTGTTTAAAACTTCTTCAATAGTATTACGCCTAAATCTATCTCCCTATATTCATTTTACTTAGGTACCTGATAAAAGATTCTGGAGGACCATAAATAAAGGCACATAGTATGTCAGAAGGAACAGTATATGGAATATTAGATGATAAGGATTCTAGTTTAGAAGACAACATAGAGAGAAGAGGCATAAGTTTTAGAGAGAAATAGACCTGGATTGGCAAGCACACATCACTTTCTTGCTGTGTGACTCGGGATAAATGATGGGACCCTTTGAGCTTCAGCTACTTCACCTGTCAAATAGCCAAGATATCACAACCTGAGTGTTGCAATAAGAACTAAGTTAGATGGTAAATATAGAGTGTCAATATAGACAATAAACATTACCTTTTATCCTACTTCTCAGCCTTCTACTCTTTGACAGGCAATTCTACCACTTACTGTCAGGGTAAATAGGAAAATCAGTTTTCCTCCCCAGACTTCAACTTCTAAACACACATACACACACACACACAGCTTTAGTATTCCTTCAAATTCCTCAACTTTCTACCAGAAGCATAAAGTATATTTATTCTCAAATGGATCTGAATTACAGAACACGTATAAAAAGCCTGGAAAAACAAATGTGTCTAAATGAATCTCTAATCAAGAAACTACATTAGTGTATATTTGTAATATACAATAGTGATGTTCATTTTTGGGAACTGGTACATGCATATACAATATCTTGATTATTTTGATCCCTTTACCCTCCACTCTCCTACCATTCCCCTCCCTCTGATCCCCTGCCTTATCTGCAAAACATCTGCCTCAATTTTAAAACTTTCAATAGATTTCTCTTCCTAAAACAACTGAGCAACTAGTCCACAATTCCTAGCATAGAGGAACCTAAATTCAGTATCACTATAAGACAGACAAGAGCATATCTTTCTTCTTAAGACTGCATGTGCCCAAAAACATCTTTCAAACACTGTGAATTCATACAGAGTTCAACCTTGGAATATAAAAGATAAATACTCTACTCAGAAAGAGTAAATAGGAAAACAATTAAAATGATCATGGACCTCCAGTAAGCTGCAAAAGGAGTCAGAGATGTCTGTGTTTCGGTTGCTGTTATTCTGGCATTTTTTTCCAGGTAAGATCAAATTGCCTTGACAGGAATTGTGGCAAGTATCATATTCAAATATTTAGATTAATGTCCTAAACTATAAATGTTCCAAGCTCCTCCCTGAGAGCTTAATCCTTACAGTAACTTTATTAGTTACATGTCATTATCTTTCACTTGATGAGACAAAATGAAGGCACACAGAGACTAAGCAAATTTGTTCAAGGTCACAAAAGAAGTAAATGGCAGAGTAGGTTCCAAATCTAGACCAAATCTTGCTGGCAGAGTTAAGGTCTTTGCACTGTCATACAGCCTTTAACTCCCTAGGCGGAGATAACTGATGATTACATTACTAAATACCGTGTGAATAGGTTGCTATAAATATGTGGAAGTCACTATTACCAGTGGCTAGCTTTAAAAATTAGTCAGGCATCATCATTCACAAAGAAAAAACTCCAAATTCAATGATATTAAGGATGAATCAAAGTAAGCTTTAGCTAAAAGGTCACATCATCTTTTTACAATTAAGGTATCATTTACATATCATAAAATGTACCATTTTGAAGTGAACAACTCAGTGGTTTTAGTATATTCAGAGTTGTGCAACCATCACCATTTTCTAATTCCAAATTATTTTCATTTCTCCCAAAGAAAATCCAGATCCATTAGCATCACCACCATCCCCATTTCCACTATTTGCCCAATCCCATACAACCACTAATCTACTTCCAGTCTCTATGGATCTGCCTCAGACATTTCACAGAAATGAGAACATACATGACCTTTGCATCTGGCTAGTTTCATTTTCCATAATGTTTCAGGGTCAATCCATGTTATACCCAGTATTGATCCTATATTCTTTTCTATAGATAGATGGTATTTGTTTAATGGAAATCAAACTATGGACACTTACGTTGCTTATGGTTTTTTGCCTATTAATAATGCAACTGTGAGGATTTGAGTGTAAATTTTTGTGTGGATATATTATTTAAGTTCTTTTAAGTATATATGCAGGCATAGAACTGTTGAGTCAAAGATTATTTCTGTGGTAAACTTGTGCTTACATTGTAGCTCACATAGGGTTATATTTCTGATATTATCTCTTAGGTTTTGTAAGCAAGCACACAGATGATGTGACAATGGTGATGTCTACTGTAAGCACTCATTACACATTTCATATTTTATTGACTTTTTCATTATTTAACTATGATAACTGAAGTAAAGATATTTTGTAGAATGCTATTGGTAATTTCATTGCAGTTCATATAGGAATTTATTTCTGATGTTATTTTTCAGGTTTTGTAAGCAAGTAAACAGCATATGTGAGAAGTTGACGTTTATCCTAAATGTGTAATACACATTCAGAATTTAATACTTTATTTTACTGATATTTTATGCTCCTGTTTACACATTGCATGATAAAATAAGAACCTCCTCACAAAATGGCAAGACCATCCATATGTCAAGTACGTCCTACAAAAAAGCCAGGAAAGCGAAATATGTGTGCTGGCAGTGTAAGCAATACATGTGTATGGAACATGCTTTTGTCATGTGTGAAGACTGCTACAGATGTGATAATTGAAGTAAAGATTATTTTTAGAGTCCTATTGGTATTTTCATTGCAGTTCATATAGGCATTCATTGCTGTTGTTCTTTTTTAGACTTTGTACACCAAAAACCTTTTGATGTTGAATTTTTTTCGGTACCTGGAATCGAACTCAGGACCTTGTGCTTGCCAGGCAGGCACTGTACCACTGAGCTATATCCCTGGCCCCTGATGTAGAAATGTTTTATGTGTTTTTATAAACACTCAATAAATATTAAAACTGCAATATTTTATTCTTGTCATTTTTTCCTGTTAAGCACTCATTAATAAAACTCAAAATTAAAATTAATAATTCATCAATAGAAATATTCTAAAGAACATACATGGGTGTGACACTCCCATGGTTATGTCACAAAATGGCAAAACATGTGATAGGTTCTGAGGTTTAACTTTTTCAGGTAATGCCACAACTGTTTCCAAATCACCTACATCATTTTATATCACCAAAAGCAATGCATGAAGGTTACAGTTTCTCCAAAACCTTGCTAATACTTGCCACTTTTCATCTTTTTGACACCCACAATCCTAGTGGGTTTGAAGTAATTATCTCAATTTTGCTTTTGCTTTGCTTTACCCTAATGATTACTGATATTGAACATCTTTTTACTTTTTCTTGTGATTCTTATCTTATGTGTACATCTTTGGGAAAATGTCTATTCAATTATTTTATCCATTTTAATTGACTCAATCTTTTGTTGAACTGTAAGAGTGCATTTTAAACACATGTCTCTTATCCAATAGATGATGTGCAGACAATTTCTCTCCTGTGGCTTGTATTTTCATTTTCATTATGGTGTCTAACGAAAACAAAAGTTTGAAATGATAAATGTTGGAGGAAACTGATACACCTAAACTGATTTAAACATGTGTGTGCATGTGTGTATGTGTGTGTGTATATGTATATATATATACATTCTATGTTGCCTCATTACTAAGTACAAAATTTTGTGTAACTTAAAATAAATTTAATTTTTAGAAAATAATAAAGGTATGTTTTAATTCTGTGGTAATTAGGTAGGGAAGATACCTACTAGGGTAGAGAAAAGGAACAGTTATACTACTAGTTTCTCTTAGTTCATTAAAAGGAAAGGTTTATGCTAATATATCATTTGGAGAATTTTTTATGCCGATATCTTGTACTCTGAGTAACTACTTTGAAGATAACAATATGCAATGTATTAACTACTGTTATTCTATTATTGTTATGAAATTGTTTAATTTTTTCCATAAAATAAAAAAGTTTAAAATTCTGCTGATCAAACTGCTCTTTTTTTCATTTTTAAATTAGTATATGATTACAACACACACTATTTACATCTATATTGGAAAATTGGTAGATATGTAACATAGCTTGATAATTTGTAATCCCCTTACCCCTACTCTCTCCTTTTCTCCCTCGCTTTCCCCCATTCTTTTCCCTTTCTCCATACCCATCTCCAAGAAGACTGACCTTTTTTTCTACTATTTCTCCTTTATTTTATTCTTCTTTATATTTTAGGTTTCTCATTTCCAAGAAATGATGTGATATTTAAGTTTGTGTATGTCTTATGGAATATGCTTTTGGTGTCATATGTAAGAAACCACTGCCAAGTCAAGGTTATTAAAATTTTATGTCTGTATTTCTCTCTAAGACATTTCTAGTTTTAGTTCTTTTAGTTCCTTCATCCATTTTGAATTAACTTTTTATATGTTGTCAGGTAGAAGTCCAAATTCATCTTTTCACTTGTATCTGTCCAGCTGTCCCAGCACCATTTGTTATGATTCTTTCCCAACTAAACTGTTTTGGGAGCCTCTGTCACAAATCAATTTGCTATAAATTAAGGAATTATTTCGAGACTCTTACTTGATCTCCCATAGTTTTCTATGCCAGGTCTTACTCTAGTACCACACAGTCAATAATAACAGTACCTTTGTAATGAGTTTTGAAATGGGTTAATGTGAATCCTCTGACTTTAATCTTTTACTGAAGACTGTTGGCTATTCTGAATCCCTTCAAAATCATTTTAATATTATTACTGTATCATCTTGAAAATTTCTGAAAAACAGGCAGCTAAAATTGATAGTTACTGGATTAAAATTTTACATTAATCTCATGAACTACCCCTCTAGCCCATTAACAATTTTACTTATAGTCTATTTGTCTCATATTAATATAGATACTCCCATTTTCTTTTATGTAATTTGCATAACATTTTTTCTATTATTCTATTTCCAACTTATCTATGTAGTTTAAGGAAGTTTGTGACTTTTTTAGTCAAAATATACTTAGATCATGTTTCTATATCCACATTAACATTTATATTTAATGTAGTTACTAATAACTTAAGTCCTCCATTTTGTGATTAGTTTCCTAAAGATCTTCTACGTTTTATTCCTCTACTCCTCCATTATAGCCTTCAACAATGCTAAATAGATATCTTCTAGATTACCATTTTAATTCCCTTGTCTTACTTTATATATATAATTAAACAATTTTTTTCTTACTGATTACCCAAGGGTTACAATTAACATCTTCTAAAATTTACAACACATTTATACCATTTTAATTTTAGTACTATAAAAGTTTTGTTCTACATAACTCTATTCCCTTCCTTGCATTTATGCTAATATTGTCAGAAATTGCATCCCTATATATTATAAGTCTATCAGTTTTACAACTATTGCTTTATATAGTAGTCTTTCAAATCTTTTATGAAAATAGTTATAAACAAAAATATATTTATAACACTTATGACCTCTTTTCCTGATCTTTGTTTCCTCACATGGATTTGACTTATTCTCAAATGCCATTCTCTTCAGTGTGAAAGATTTTCTGTCTTATTTCTTTAAAGAAAGATCTGCTAGTAATGTGTTCTCTAAAATTTGCTTAACTAAGAATGGCTTAATGTTTCCTTGATTTTTTTTCTGGCTAGTTTTGCTGGATATAGAATATTTGGTCTATTTTAATTATTTTTTCAATATTTTGAATATGTCATCTACTGACTTTTGCCTTTCTTGGATTTTAATGAGAAGTCAGACTGTTAATGTCACTGAGGTGCCCTTTTGCTTCATGAGTCATTTTCTTTTTTTTTTTTTCTTCTCACAAAATCTCTCTTTGACATCAATTTTTGACAGTTTGTGATGTGCTTAGGTCAATATCTCTGTTCATAACCTTTCAAATTTGTTGAACTTGTGAGATATACAGATTCATGTCTTTCACCAAATTTGCCACTTTTAGGCCATTATTTCTTCAAATATTCTCTCCTTTCTTGATCTTCTCTCCTGAGATACTCATTACACCTGTGTTTTTTTATACTTGATGATATTCCATAGGTCTCTCACAGGTTCAGTTCATTTTTTAAAATTATTTTCCTTTCCTGTTTCCTCCAGTTCCCAACCTCCATCATTCATCTTTTCAATCTTGACTACCTAAATGAGACAAACAGAGAGCAAAGGACACATTCTTTTTCCATCTGTCATAGAACCCTTAAGAGAAGACAGTAACTGATACAGTAATTTTTTCATTTCCTCAGATTCAATAATTTCAATGCACTTATCTTAAATTTCCTGATTCTTCTTTTCCCAGCAAAAATACTGAGCTCCTATAGTGAATTTTTCATTTCAGTTATTATATTTTTCTACTGTAGAATTTTTAGGCCATTACTTCTAAACAATATATATTTCATCTCTTCATTGAAATTCTCACTGGGCGTGGTGGCACATGCCTGAAATCTCAGCACTCAGGAGTCTGAGGCAGAAGGATCGTTGTGAGCTTGAGGCCAGTCTGGGCTACAAAATGAGCTCAAGGCCAGCCTGAACTGCATGGCAAGACCCTGTCTCAAAAAGACAAAAATAAAATAAAATTTTAAAAAACAAAGAAAAAAAAAAGATATGAAAGAAATAAATTCTCTATTTGTGAGACATTGTTCTCTTTTCGTTAAATTATTTTGACATGGTTTTCTTTATTTATCTGAATACATTTAAATAGCTATCTCAAAGACTTTGTCTAATATATTGAATGAGATCTCACAGGGGCAGTTTCTATTAATTGCTATTTCTCTTTGTTCATGGGCCGTTTTTTTCCTATTTCTTTGCATGCCTCATAAGTTTTTGTTGAAAATGTTTGCAATGTGTCATGTGACAATTTTAGAAATCAGGATACTGCTCCTTCCCCGGGTTTGTTGTTCTTGTTATTGTTGTTTGTTTAGTGGCTTCATTGATTAATTCTGCAATGTTTGTATTCTTTGTCATACAAAGCCACTAAAGCCTCTGATCATTTAGTTTACTGGAAGGTCACCAAACGATTGGCCCAAATGATTGATTTCTTTAGATAGCTTGTATCTGTAAGTCACCAAATCCTTGGTGAAGGGCTCTGTATATGTTTTGGGATAAATCTTTAATATTTAGCTAGGCAGTTTACAATTCTCCCCTTGGCCTTCACTTCCTCAAGCCTCACCTCAAACTCAATGAAAAGGGAGAGATTAGAGCCTCTCCAGTTCTTTTCTAAGTAGATATAAATACTGGGCATGTGCAAAGCCTACACACCTGCATGAAATTTGAGATTTAAAGGAATATGGAGAATGAGCCGCCATACTACAGGCAGTAGAGTGTGCACAGGCAGCCTGTGAACCAGCTGAGGGAGGCCGAGCCCTGGTGGAAGCTGCAATCCATCATCTGAGCCATGAGGAAATGAACAGGAGTGTAGGAGCGGCTGCAGAGGACAGGTGGCAAGCCCTCGCCTGCACCACTAGTGGCTCCAGTGTCATTCTCAAAGCCTGGGGATCCAGCCATGGCAGAGGTAGCAACAGCATCCCGGTGGCCTGTGAGGGATGTGGCACTCATTATCCCATGCCACTTGACCATCCCCTACTTTATGTATGTATCACAGCTGGGCCTGTGGCTATCCCAGCTGCACTGTCACCCAGCCACACATAGATCCCCACAGCTGAGGAGAAATATGGTGCAGTGATATGCGGCTTTTGAGGGCTTGTTCCTCAAAAGCTGATCTTAGAAATGGAAGAAATGGACGAGATTCTTGCAAAAAGTGAAGGACAGTACAGGAGTTTCAACAAAAAATGTTAAATGCAAAGGGGATCTTTCCTGCAAGTTACATTCACTTGAAATAGCCAGTTGGCCAGGTGTGGTGGCGCACACCTGTAATCTCAGCACTCAGGACAGGAGGATAGTTGCAAGTTTCAGACTAGCCTGGGGTAAAAAGTGAGTCCAAGGCCAGACTGAACTGCATAGTGAGACCCTGTCTCAAAAAGACAAAAAAAAAAAAATCGTCAGTAATAGGGGGCAGTATGAAGCTATGGTACCATTCTGTTGTGACTGAGGTTACAGCAATACTATAAGAACGCACCAGTCTGTGGAAACAACTATTTGTGACTGGAAAGTGAACCTTAAAAATGATAGGCAATGTGTCCAAAGTCATATGAACAGTGAATGGCCATCTAGCACCCAAATCTGGGTTCATTCGATTTGAAAACTTTAATAAATACATTATTTTTATATTACAGATGATACTTTTAATATATTTGACATTCAGTCTATTATGATTTTAGTAGTTGTCATCTGATATAGACATTAAATGGATTAACTAGGATTGAGATTATCTGGAAATGATACTTTTCTTCGCTGCTAAATAAACAACAGCACCTTAACCACAACAAACATTTCTTTCCTTTTCAAGTAAATACGGGCAGGCTGAGTTTGGTATGGCAGCTCTAATTATCAAGGACATAGGGCAAGTCTCACTTCCTGCTCTGTGTTCCTCCTTATAGTATAGTACTTTACCCTGGTATCTGAAGGTGGTCACTTCTGAATAGGACATTTACATTCTGACTAGCAGGAAGGAAGAAACGAAACAGGCATGCGTCTTCCTTTTAAGAATATTTCTTGGAAGTCCAACAGGACAGTCCCTGCCTAATTCCTGTTGAATTGAACTGACCACAACGTAACCTCTACATGAAACAAAAGTTGAGAATCAGTCTTTATTTCAGATGGCCATATACTAGCCAAAAATCAAGGCTTCTATTACAATTCTGAGGAACCACTAGCAATAACTACCACAATGACCTTCAAAAATGTTTCCATATAAAGCTCTAATGTACTTTTATTCTTTTGCCAGACATACTTGTGAAACGGTCCACTATTTGAGGTCCTTGCCAAGACTTGAATATTTTTTATACAGAGAAGGTTAATTTTAGGAATAACATGGAAAAGTAATAAAGTCATTGATAACAGTCATGAGAATCACTAAAACTATTCTTTATAATTTTGTAGTAACTTGATATGCATTTGTGAAGATAAATCTATTGTCTGCCATTAGAACTTTACAGGTTAAAATGGTACCTGTATGGTATCTTCTGTTATACTATCTGATACTAGTCAAAAATGTTCTAAATAAATTGTGGCTTGTATTTGATGAAATATTTCTCAACACTTAAGTTCTGAAAAATCTTTGAATTACACTTTGAGGGTTATATACTTATTTTTCCAGAGATGTGAAGATAAGTGAAAGTGGGGATTAAAATGGGAAAAGAAACGTTCCAAACAGCATTTTTATACTTTTTGAGAAGTCTGACATGCAGTTTAAAAATGTTTCCTTTTTATGAATGGAAGTTTGTTGCCTTTTTGTCATTTTAACAAATCTTTGTATTGTGGTTGGTTATTTTAACCTCCTAGAACCAGGACAAGTATCAAATGATTGTGTTAATTCTGTTAGGTAGTGGGAGGTCAGACATGGCACTCTAATATTGAATATCAGTAAAAGATTGTAATGTTCAGTAGATTTCTTTCAAATTTCTACAACTTCAAATTTCAAATCACTCTTAGTGTAATATCTCCAATTTCACTGAGCAGAATACACAAATTACCAGACAGATACAGAAATAAACTAATCTAAGAAGTAACGTGGATGAATAAAAGTCATCTGAAAATTCTTCTTTCTCCTTGAACAGAACAAAACCTGTTACTGAACTAAAATCCAAAAACTCAACAGCTTTCCTTCTGGCTTTTCTACATAATTGAAGACTTCATTATTGTTTAATAATATAACTCTATTAAGAAGCAATGCACTACTTGGCTGTCTTCTAAGAAGGAGTATTTATACTTAAAAATCAGAAAGAACCTATGTGACAGCTTCTAAAGTCTAATGTATTTGAGATTGAAAGCAAAATTAAAATATACATAAAAGATAAAAGGTCTTAATTCATCAATCAAAAGAAACAGACTGGCAGAGTGGATCAAGAAACAAATCTCAAAAATATGCTATACACAAGAAACTCATTTAACTGAAAAGGAAATTCATACACTGTGAAAGGATGGAAAACAATACTCCATGAGACAGGAACCCAGAAAAAAGCATGGGTAGCTATTCTGTTTTCAGAAAATGTGAACTTCAAACCAACAATGATCAAAAGAGATAAAGGTCACCACATTCTTCTTAGGGGAATACTACAAGACCAGGAGATGACACTCATAAATATATATACAACAAATATAGGAGCACCCAACTATATAAGCCAAATATGAACAAACATGAAAAATCAAATAAGCAGTAACACAACTGTAAGAAGGGATTCTAACACCGCATTGTCACAGAGATAGATCAACTAGACAAAAAAGTCAGCAAAGAAATAACAGAACTGAAGCAAATGTGTGAATAAATGGACTTACTAAAACTTTATAGAGTATTCCGCCAAAAACATTAGAATACATATTCTTCTCAGCTGCACATGGGGTGTTCTCCAAAAGAGATCATACACTAGCACGTAGAACATGCTTAAATAAATGCAAAGGAACCGAAATTGTCTCATGCACAGTATGAGAACATAGTGCAATGAAATTGGAAATTATTGAGAAAAGAAATTGTAAAAACTCCATAAACATATGGAAATTAAATAACATCCTCCTAAACAACCAATGGGTCACACGTGAAATTAAACAAGAAATTAAGCAATATTTACAATCACACGAAAATGCACATACAACCTACTGGAACCTGCAGGATGCAATGAAAGCAGTCCTCAGAGGAAAATTTTATAGCAGTGGATTCCCAAAACAGGAAAACAGAGCAAACATAAATAAACATAATGCTGCACCTCAAGCATCTAGAAAAAGAAGAGCAAGTCAAGCCCAAAGTCCAAAGACGGGAGAAAATTGTAAAGTTCAGAGCAGAAATTAATGCAATTGAGACAAAGAAAACAATACAAAGAATAAATGAACCCAAGAGTTGATTCTTTGAAAAAATAAGTAAAATTGATAAACCCCTAGCCAACCATATCAAAAGAGGAAAGAAAAAATTCGATTCCATGCAATAAGAAATGAAAAGGGGAAATCACTACACAACCTGTAGAAATTCAGAAGACCATCAATACTTACTTTGAAAATCTTTATTCTCATAGGATGGACAACACAGAAGAAATGGACAGATCCCCAGATACATATGAATTACTAAAGTGGAATCAATAACATGTAAAAATCCTGAATAACCCAGTATCAGTCAACAAAATTGAAAACATAATAAAAAATTTACCAACAAAGAAAAGTCCAGGTCCTGATGGATTTACAGCTGAATTTTACAAGAAATTTAGGGAAGATTTAATGCCAATTCCCTTCAAATTATTTAATGACATACAAAGGGAAGCAATTCTCCCTAACTCATTCCTGGAAACAAGTATTACTCTGATACCAAAACCAGACAAAGACCCAATCAAAAAGAAGAACTATAGGCCAATCTCCCTAATGAACATAGATGTAAAAATTCTAAATAAAATACTAGCTAAGAGAATGCAGCAAATCATCAAGAAGATAATACATCAAGTGGGCTTCATCCCAGGGATGCAGGGATGGTTCAATATATGCAAATCAGTAAATGCAACACACCATATCAACAGAGCCAAAGACAAAACCCAGACGATCAGCTCAATGGATGCAAAAAAGGTTTTGATAAATTCTAACACTTATTCTTGATTTAAAAAAAAAAAAAAACCTACAGAAAATTGGAATACATGGAATTTACCTGAATCTGGTAAGAGCCATCTATGACAAGTCAACAGCCAACATCATACTAAATGGAGAAAAACTGAAAGCTTTCACTTTAAAATCAGGAACAAGACAAGGATGTCCACTATCACCACTCCTATTCAACATAGTTCTGGAAGCATTAGCTAGAGCAATTAGAGAAGAGAGACAAATAAAAGGAATAAGGATAGGAAAGGAAAAGGTAAAATTATCATTATTTGTATATGACATAATACTCTACATGGAAGGCCCCAAAAACTCCAACAAAAGACTCCTACAATTGATAAACAAATTCAGTAGTATAGCTGGATAAAAGGTCAACACACAAAAATCAATAGCATACCTATATACAAACAACAAATAGACTGTGAGAGAAATTAGGGAAACCATACCTTTCACAATAGCATCCAGAAAGTTCAAATACTTAGGAATCAATCTAACAAAAGAAGTAAAAGCTCTATACAGTGAAAATTACACTACTCTGAAAAAAGAGATTGAACAAGATCTCAGAAAATGGAAAGACTTTCCTTGCCCATGGATAGGAAGAATCAACATTGTGAAAATGGCCATCCTCCCAAAACTGTTATACTGATTCAATGCAATCCCAACCAAAATACCATTAGTATATCTCACAGATCTAGAGAGAATATTCCTAAAATTCATCTGGAACCAGAAGAGACCCAGAACAGCAAAAGCAATTCTGGGCAAGAAAGGCAAGGCAGGTAGCATCACAATCCCTGACTTGAAATTATACTGCAAAGCCACTGTGAGAAAATCAGCATGGTATTGGCAAAAAACAGACCTGAGGATCAATGGAATAGACTAGAAGATGCAGCCATAACCACAAACACACTCATCCACCATACCTTTAACAAAGGGGCCAAATACGTTCACTGGAAAAAAGAGAGCCTCCGTAATAAATGGTGCTGGGAAAACTGGCTCTCCACATGCTGAACACTAAAACTAGACCCATGTCTATCACTATGCACTAAACTAAAATCAAAATGGATTAAAGATCTAAATACTAAAACAGAAACACTAAATCTACTGGAAGAAAAAGTAGGTAGAAACCTTGAAGACCTAGGGATAGGCAGAGAGTTCATGAACATAAACCAAACTACACAGGAAATACTTTAAAGAATCAACAACTGGGATCTCATCTTATTAAAAAGCTTTTGAACATCAAAAGAAATCACCAACAGAGTAAATAATAAGACCATGAATTGGGAAAAAAATTTTAGCCAACTGGCCCTCAAAGAACTTCTATTTAGAACACATAAAGAATTTTTTAAAACTCAGGCCCCCAAAATTCAAAGGCCCAATCCAGAAATGGACAACTGAAATGAATACACACTTCTCAGATAAAGAAATACAAATGGCAAATAAACAAATGAAAAAATGTTCGACATCATCAGTCACTCAAGAAATACAAGTTCGGGCTGGGGATTTAGCTCAGCGGCACAGCACCTGCCTGGCAAGCGCGAGGTCATGAGTTCGATTCCTGGTACCAGGAAAAAAACAAACAAACAAACAAAGAAATACAAGTTAGAACAACAGTGAGATTCCATCTCACCCCAGAAAGAATGGCTATCATCAAAAAACCAACCAATAACAAATGTTGGAGGGGCTGTGGGGAAAAAGGAACCCTTCTCCTCTGTTGGTGGGAGTGTAGACTGGTGCAACCACGGTGGAAATCAGTCTGGAGATTCCTCAGCAAACTAGGATTAGAGGTCCCATTCAACCCAGCTCTTCCCCTTTTAGGTATTTCTCCAGAAGAACTGAAAACATCATATCACTGTGATATATGTGCACCCATGTTTATTGCAGCACAATTTGTCATAGCTAAATCTTGGAAACAACCCAAATGCCCATCAACTGAGGAACTGATAAAAAAGTATGTGGTATTTTTATACAATGAAGTATTACTCAGCTATAAAGAAAGAAAAACTAGAGGCTTTTATAGGTAAATGGATATAACTAGAGAGAGACCATACTCATAAGTAAAATAACTCAGACTCACATGTGTAAACATAGTATTGCCTGCCTAGTGTAAGAACTTGAAAAAGTAAATAAATTCTGAAAGGTACAATAGACATTGTGAAAGGGAAAGAAACTGCTCAAAAGGAAAGAATGATGGGAATGAGGGAAAAGAGAAAAGAAAGAAGGGAAAATATGAAAACATATATACACAATATAGCTATGGTAATTATACTACTAAGTTCTATTGGGTTTTTGAAAGGAACAGTTAATATTTGTTTGATCAATCTTACATGCCTAGATCTGGTAATCTGAGGAACTACTTTGAAGATAACAATAAGTAATACAACAATCATTGTTAGCAGGGCATGGTGGCACACATCTGTAATCCCAGCACTCGGGAGACTGTAGCAGGAGAATCGTTGTGAGTTTGAGGCCAGCCTGAGCTACAAAGTGAGCTCAAGGCCAGCCTGAACTGCATAGTGAGACGCTGTCTCAAAAAGACAAAAGAAAAGACAAAAACAAGTAAAAAACAAAAAAAAATCTTTGCTAATTTCCTAACACCTTGTTTTGAAATTCTGTATCATTTTTATTGTTTTAGTGTTATTTTAGTTGTTTATGTCTTTGTTTTGGTCATTTTGTTTTTGTTCTTTTTTATTTAAAATACAAATATTTTAAAAAGATACAAGGTAAACTATAAAAAAGTAAACTATAAGCAATAGTATAAGATTAATAAAGATTAGTATCTTCCTGTGTCAATAATGAAAATTAATAAGAAAACCAGTACATACCCAAAAGATGATTAGAAAAGGTACAAATAAAAATTCACAAAACAAATATACAAAAGAAATGGTCGCCCTTGCTAATAATAAAAGGAATGCAAATTAAATCAATGAGATAATGTATACTCCTTCAAATGAACAGATAAGAAGGTGGAAATAATCCTCTCCCATTGAAATCTACTGAATTAGATACCTCTGTTCTTGCCTGGAGGATATTAAGTTTTAGTTAGCACAACTAGAAAAGCCTTAGAATTCTTCACACCATGGTAATTCTACGTCTGGGAAATTTAAGATAAATATAAGGGTGGGGGTGAGGGTCTGTTTGTTAAATATGTCCATTGAGACATAATTTGCAACAGAAAAATAAACTTATTTCACTAAATGTTCTTCCTGTGGTATGATGAAGATTTAAATGAACAGTGCTTACATGTAAAAAGCTACTAGAAAAATATATTATGTAATAAAGTGAAAATTTATGTACAAGTTACATGTGAAATGTGATCAAAGTTGTGCTCTGAAAACATATTTGGAGAAAGAAGAGAAAAATAAAACCAAAATATTAAGGGAGATTACCTTAGTGACTAAAGTGTTAAATATTCTCTTTTTTTCTCTTTATTTTCAAAAATCTCAGTCGTGAACGTGTTATTGAATAATTCAAAAACAATAAAACGTCCACTTATAAAATAAAAGAGTATGTTCCAGCTTTTCAAAATTCTCTAAGGCAAGATAACCTTCTAATAAGATAATTCTCCACTTTCTGCTTTTATGTTTATTATCAGCTTATTTGTTGTTTTATTCTCTCTGCTGACTGAGGCCACTGCAGTACTAAATAGTCTCCAATGACTATCTTTGAGAAATGCCCTGAAAAAAAATTTGAAATGAGCAAGTTCTGAGTCAGTTCCTATAAGACAAGCCCTATGAGTGATACTGCCCAGCCTTGGGGGAACTTTCAACCCATTCTGCCTTCTTCAGTGGGCCCCAGAGCGGTAGTTTTTGTGCTTTCAAGAACTGTGCAATTGCTTTCAAAGCAACTTCAGAACTGGAAAAAGGCAGTGAGAACACAGAAAGAGAAAACCTCACTGTTACTCCAATTATTCAGCCACTTTTGATGTCTTGTATTATTGTGATCTTTTCAGTATTTCTAGAGTTACGAAAAGTTGACTTTAAAATTTTTTCAAAAACAAATGCTGGAGAGGCTGTGGGAACCCTACTCCACTGCTGGTGGGAGGGTACACTGGTGAAACCACTGTGGAAATCAATTTGGAGA
>NW_004955475.1:7853587-7868181 GCF_000276665.1 Chinchilla lanigera
TATAGCAGCACAATTTGTTATAGCTAAATCTTGGAAACAACCCACATACCTATCCACTGAGGAATGGATAATAAAGTTGTGGTATTTTTATACAATGGAGTATTACTCAGTTATTAAACAAGATAGACTCAAGGCTTTTGTAGGTAAATGGATGCAACTAGAGACCATACTCATAAGTGAAATAAATCTGACCCACATATGTAAACATCATATCGTCTCCTTGGTGTAGGAACCTGAAAGACTAGGTAAAACTTAAAACATACAATAGATGATAGGAAAGGGAAAGAAATTGCTTAAGGGAAGAAACGACCAGGATGAGGGAAAGAAGAAAAAAGAAAGAAGGCAGGCAAAACATAAATATATATGTGAATAGCAGCGATCACTGTATTGCTGATGTCTGATGGTGTATTGAAATGAACAGTTAATGCTTACAAGTTTTTATGTTCTGATCGACTTTGCATGCTTGTGTCTGGTGGTCTGAGGAACTGATCTGAAGGTAACAATATGCAATGGAATTGCACTGGTGAACTCCTACCATCTTGTGTAGTGAAACTCTGTATTATCTCTAATGTTTTAGCGAAGAATTATTTTCTTATTCTCTTTAATGGTTTGAGCAATCTTTCATTCTTACATCTGGTAATCTGAACAATGTAATTGAGGACAGCGATATGTAATGTAACAACTACTGTTGATTCGTATTATTTTGTCTTGAGACCCTGTATCACTTTGAACGTTCTTGCTTTGATTTGTTTTTATTTGTTTTACTGGTATGCTGTTACTGTTCTGTTTTGTTTGTTTGTTTCTCATTCAATATTCTCTTTAAAATAAAATTTTAAAAAATTAAAAAATTTTTTAAAATAAAATTTTTATCAGGGCCGGGGATATAGCTCAATGGTACAGCCCCTGCCTGGCAGGCACAAGGTCATGAGTTTGATTCCCAGTACCAAAAAGAAAACAAAAATTTTATCAATGTTTCTGTTGCTTTTCTGGAAGATCACATTTTAGGAGGTCATTTCTTCACCAGTCCTAATGAGGGAACTTGGTCAGAGCTTTATGGTAGTTATTTTCAATTAACAAGAGTTTCATAAATTATTGAATCAATTTAAAATTAAGTTATCAAAACCAAAAGAACCTCACGTTCTCAGTCTGACCTCTAGAAGTCCTATAATGTTGTTTATTTGTTGATTAGAAGATTTCAAAAGCCTGCTGACACATATGCTACCAGTTACAAAGTACTTAGCAGAATCAAAATAGCTTTTGCATTATGCTCATGTAAGAGCTAAAAGCTACAGAGTTTTTTAGAAATCCTCTTTCTTAGTCCAGGTATCTCATTTTATTCATGAAACTAAAAGCCCAGAGATTGAAACTCATTTGTCCAAGGTCAAAAATCTAGCTGCATAGTCAGAGGGGAACCCTATTTTAATGTTCTTCCTACATGTTTAAAAGAATGAGGTGTCACAAGCATAGCCTCTGTCCATTCTATTCATATTGTCATACTCAGAAAATGTTTCAAGAGCAAGAGCAGAAGATTTGGACAATGGTTCTTTCTTAAGACTCATGAGGTTCAACAAAGCATATTACTAATATATATTTAACCATATATCATGAATTACCATAGCACAATCTGAGCAGTAACCTTGCAAATGGTTCGCTACAGTTAATGGGAAGAAAATAAAAGCTTTTGTAAGGATCTCCAATTATCCATTGAAGTGCTATGGGACAGAGTAGTCACTAAAGAGAAAGAAAGAGGAGTTCAATTCTTGTCCCCTCTTTAGATAAGAAGAATGATAAAACTGGCTAAGAAAAGGAGGAAAACAAGTCTAACCACAACCAATACTACCATCAACAACACCCACTACCACCACAAGCATGAAAATAAAAAAAAACTGACTGCAATATGCTACAATAATGTCCAGCAGTTCTACAACACTAAAAGGAGACCCAGCAAGTTAACTACCCCTAAAAAAATTCAAGGAATAAATATTAAAAGATTTGAAAAGGTGAAAAACAAAAGGATTCTCAGGTTTTATATAATTCATCATTACACTTTTAGTAATAAGAAAATTGAGGTTCACCAAGATCAAATAAATTTTGCAACACTATCATACAGTGTCTTCCAAAATGTCATAAATTTCTAATAAAAGTTGATAAAATGGATTGAAAGGCTTACCATCATACATTTACTTCTGGGAAACCATGCCTAAAAGACAGTCCTGATTACAGAAAGATAAACCTTTATATCCAAGGTAGGCACTCAACATTATTACTGATAATGAATAATTGAAAGCAAATTGCAACAAATGAAAAAAATGATTAAGTATATCCACTCAATACACTATTATAACTGTTAAAAAATTATTAGAACATAGAAAAATGTCTAAACTCTAACACTATGAAACAATATAAAAATTCATACATAAAAATCATACATACATACATACATAATATAATATACATGTACAACTACATATAAAAAATGATCCTTAGAACAAAAATAGGACAAAAGAAGGAGTACACTAACATAAACATAGTTCTTTATGGAAGCCTGCATATGTAAAGTTTACAGTCATGATAAATTCATTTACAACTTAAGCTACCCAATCACTATGTGACTCTGGACAAGTTTCTTAACCCCTTCACCTCTATTTTACTTCTCTAGAATGGCACATAGTAGACACCAAATGATGACTGCTAATATTCTTTTTCTCTATTTTCATATGTTTGCAATAAAATATACTTATATGGTCATTCAAAGATAACAAAAAACTCAATTTTCATTTTTTTAAAAGAAAACTTCCAATCATACAGCTAATAAACAGACAGGCCACTGTCTGAAGCTAGGCGCACCCAAGTCCGATGCCACGTGTTTAACTCCTACCATCCTCCCATGAGGAAAAGTGGACCAAGGTGTTATTACCAATAGAAAAGGAGCGACTAGAGGGAGGAATTGCCAGAGTCGGGGGACCTTTGCTAGGGAAGGAATAAATGGCAGACAGGTTTGAGATCTGGGCCTCCTAAAGGATGCTCCTAAGAAACTGACAATTACTTCATCCAATCTTGCAGTCAGTGCCCAGGAGTGTATTGGGATCATTTCAAATCACTTATTTGACCCTGGCTGGCACCAAACAATCAGTCTCCAGATTAGTCAGATGGAAAATATATCAGGAGGGCATAAAAAGTCCATGAGAGTAAAAGAGAGTGACACTAGTATTCTCATTCTGCCAGCCTCTTCAGTCACATGCCTTTATGTGACCTCAAAGAGCACATGAGGCATTCCCATGTGAAACACTCTGGGTCATGCTCTGCCTTGTGAACCTTAGACCACTGACAGTGTTGAATGAAAATGTGAGCTCCAGGCAAGCAGTGATTGTTAAGAAATCCCTCGACATTCTGTGATCAGAAAAGAATTGTTAAACTGTAACAAAGGACCACCCTTCCCGCATATATATGATCAATCTCCATCTTTCCTCATGACTCCCATAAGACTTCCTTTTTTACCAACTGTGTAACACTACAAGTTTCCTTCCTTGTCTTTGAAATGTTCCTCATTAATGAAAGTTCTCCTGAATGCAATCACTTCTTTAATTACCAGTGTGACTTTTGGTGCTTTTGGTTTTACACCTGAGTTGAAGTAATTATATTGTGTTTTTCTGGAAAATAGTAGTCTATACCATACCCTTTTGGAGAATTCTCCTCTCTACTTGTCTTTGAACTGTTTCTACCTATGGTTAATTGAGGATAACTGGTGAACATGCAAACTATTTTATTTGGTTGAAATCTGACCTCCTCTCCTTCCCTGTCAAAAAAGCAGCTTGAATACCTCCCTATAAATTAGACTAGATCGGGGCTGGGGATTTAGCTCAGCGGCACAGCGCCTGCCTGGCAAGCACAAGGTCGTAAGTTCAATTCCCGGTACCGCAGAAAAACCAAAAAAAAAAATTAGACTAGATCCTTTTACCTTGCCCAAACTTATGTACTTACTAACTTTTCAATTCTTTCCATTTCCTTCAGTTTCTGATTGGAATCCTCCAAATTATTATTTCTAATAGTCACCTTCCCACCTGACTTGGAGTCATATAGAATTAAAATTTGACTGCCTAGATCTCTTTAGGGTCTGCAGAGTACCTGACTGGGCTCTCTTCCTTAAGATCAGAAGAATCCCTGAGATGTGAAGCTCAACAACTTGATATCAATCTCCAACGTTCTACCACCTCAGCAGACCACACATTGTGCTAGAATTCTCTATAGAAAAGCCACTGCCCAGACTAAGAAAGTCTGGCAGAATGCTTAGTTCATGAATAGATGCATATGACAAATAGCCAGGAGTACAGACAATGCCGTCAAGAGCCCTGACATCCCTGCTCAAGTGGTTCAAGAAACTCCATGAGTGGTGCTGCACAAATAAAAGATTTTATCCAATGACCTCATGAAAATCACTGGACTTTCAGGATTTCACCCCTGGCTTTTCACTTCAATACAACTTTTTATATTAACATTTATCTTTCTCATTTTAACTATCCCTCTTTTAAGATGCCAAAACCCTAAAGCAACTAAACTTAGCCATCATCCCTCAACAGACGTTTCAACTGCTTCTACAAGACGGACACTAATGGAAGTCCTTGAGAGGCTTTTTCTTAGACCCTGCTCCATCCTAATCAAGATGTTTGTGATTGGCTGTGGGTTGTGAAGCAATGAAATATTCATGTGGAGCTAGATGAATAGACAATGTCAAATTTTGCCTGAGTCCCCAACTCACACACAGCAGTAATGAGTGGCCGGTGGGACTATCTGTCTCCAAATTTGACCTTAATCAGTGTGGTCACAAAGGTCCTTCTTCAAATATGTTAAGATGACTACAGCAGGAACATGATTTACAGTTTAAGATTAGAAATACTGTTTTTAAACAAGCAACCTCCTAAAACCCAATGATGTCAACTTCTGGAGAGGTTATAGCAAACAGGTGCACAGAAGACAACTGTTATTGAGGTTCACCTGGTGGACACCCTGCTCTGATAATAACAAGACTGAAATGCAGAGGTAAAATGTAAGGTTCTCCAATGAAACCTACTAAGTAATCCTCCATGGTTTTTAATGGTAAGGGAATCTGCCAGGATAGTGCCTTCTGTTCTCTTCTCTTCTCTATACTGCTACCCATAAGCTTCAGAATACAACCCAAACTCTTCCATTAGGTATTTCATGTCTTTCAACATCTGGCGAATCTTGGGAAACCAATTCCCTAGACAGTCCTTCTGTATAGCAAGAGGCCTAGGGGACCTCTTCTCAAATGAAAAGTTCATACTTCTGCACTGTTGAGGCTGTGATGGGTGGGGTCTTGCTGATTCTGGAGATGCCTACAGGCCATCTTTCCTATTGCTTTGATGCAAAGTATTTGGCTTCTTTTTAATGCTAGCCTTTTCAAAAGCTGCCTGACCCACACCTCTACCTAGGCCTCCTCCAAACACAAGTTTCTGGGGGCAATTTTAGGTATGAACCATAAAAGAAATTCAACACAGACAGGATCAGGACAGGAGTGAGGCAAGTGGGGCACCCAAACTGCAAAATTTAAGAAGGCATATTTTCTCTCCAGTACGCACAAACCTAAGAATAAGTGCCTCCTTCAGTCTGAGGCCTGCTCACCTAATTTGCACTCTCCAACCAAGCCCTAGAACCGAAGTAGATTATCAATTCTCTGAGAAGCTTTCCCTATTTATTCTCCCCAACACATACACCCCAATCTGGATTAGTGGCTACCATATGCTTATCTCTACCACAGTATTTATCACATTGCAGTAAGTGACTGTTTACTCATCTGCCTCCTTTAAGAGAGAGAGGACAGGAGATATGTTTTATGTCTCTGAATTCCTATTCTATGTCTCTTAGTGAATACTCTCTATTTACTAATGAGCAAATATCAACCAGGGTTCCTCACAAAAAAAAGAGGAATCATTCTCTTAGGCCTATGTCAGAAACAATCTACTTTGTAGCTCCTAGAGTCAGTAAGATCTCCAGGTAATTCTGATATGAAGACATTAGAAATAACTGAACTACATATTCTCTAAGTACTCTGTCAGTACTATCATTTTATGATTCTATATTTTTATTTTGTAGTTGATTTGGGAAGTATAATTTCAAACTAATGCCTTTTCCCACAAAGTGGTGTCTACCAACTTCTTGATAGGATCAATCACGACTGAGTTATTGAGCACCAACTATAAGGCGGACACTGAGCTAAATGATTTACCTTTACATATAACCTTGTGAAGTAGATTATATTTCCCAGTTTACAGAAGAGGGAAACAGACACTCAACAAGTTCAAGGAACATTGGAATAGCCTACTGCTAAAAAACAAAACTCAAATCTAAAGCAGATACAATACTATATAAACTTCAGGGATTACCATTGACTAGAGAGCCACAGAAGAAGAGAAAAGGCCAAGCAATACCAACTGACAGCATGGATATTGTGCTCTCTCAGAGCTGTGACAAATGTCACGATCTGGACAGTGAAGCACTTCCTGCCCCCCATCTGTTATATATAGATAATTCCAGGTGAGTCCTAAGCTAATCATCAAGGGAAGTACAAAATCCTCATGCTTTCCCCTAAATCCCCTAGAATGACTTCTATCTCAGAGATCATTGGTACCTACAATGGGCTTTGTGCTACTGAGGTATCTCTTGGAGCCACACTGAAAATTCCATTATGGAAAGGCCCTGTGAACATGTAATGTGAAATCTAAAACCACAACCCAAAATGGTATCCTAACGACATGCACTAGTAACGTTTTACCACTAACATTTAAGTAAGTCATACCCTTGGAACACCATAGATTTCCAGAAGTAGAATAAAGTGAACTCAATAAGGATATAATCTGAATGCAAATATCTACCTCACAACTATACTCTTTATAAAAAATATTCATTGTAATACTATTTATAATAGTAAACAATTGGAAGGTAAATTTCCAGAAATAAATATTAAATAAAGTATAGCTATTATAATAATGAAATGCAAATGTATTCATTATTCATTCATTTAGCAAACATGTCCAGAGCATGTGTTAAATGCCAGGTACCCTATGTGCTAGGGACACAGAAGTGAACAAAACAATGTTCTTCTTGCCCACCTTGGAACTTCAAAACATTTTTAAATAATATGAGAAAATGTTTATGATAAAATGTTAGGTTAAAAAGATAACATTAGGTATTTAGTATAAACTAAATTTCATACAAAGGAAACAGATACTTGTTTAGAAAAAGACTTAAAAGAATATACCAGTACATCCAAAACGCTGCTTCTGCTAGAATATCCTCTTACCGTAAGTACTTTTATACTTTTATATATTATTCAAATCTACTACAGTGAGCATTTATTAATAATACATTTTCTATTTAGTTTATACAGTCATATAACTATGACTATATCACCAACTTTTTCCAGTAATGTTAGGTCATTCATAATAGTTCTGTGATTCAGTGTTCTCCTCTGGCAGAAAGCTTTAAACTAACTCTTACTCAAGGGTCAGCAACTTTTTCTTAATAAGTCAGGGATAAAATATTTTAGGCTTTGAGGACCAACTAGTCACTATCTAGTATCTAGCATTACTAGATAATGCTGCTGCTGTACTGTGGGAAATATCCATAGATGATAGTTACAGGAATAAGTGTTGCAATAAAACTTTACGTACAAAACAGGTGGTGAGCTACATTTGGCTAAATGGCTATAGTTTGCTGACTTTTGCTTAAGTTACTAACAACTAAAACAAACACAAAGTTCCTTTTTCTTCTACTATTTAATCTGCTGTTTAATCTGCTGTTCTACTATTTAATCTGCTGTTTGTAATATCCTGAAAAGAGGAAGATAAAGATATTAGCCCCATTTTACAGAAGACAAGAAAGAGACTCAAAGAGGATAAATATACTGACCAAATATCATGCAGCTAATAAAGCATTTTGTTAAATTCAGGTCCCAAGAGAGATTCCAAAACTCCTGTTGGCTAAAGAGTTATACTGAGATAAATGTTAATTTTAAACTTTCCAGGGGAATCTTATGCTGAATCATTTTGGAAAATAAACAAATTACTCTTTGTCCTTTACAAAAATATGTGTGTCCATGTATTAGATGGTTTAAAGAAATGTTTTCCCTGCAGACTGAGTCAAAAGCCCTCAGTGAGGGTTTATAAGACATCTTGATTGCCTTTGTGTGAGGCAGAAATGGCACTGGCAAGGAAAGTTTTCTTATCTTTCCTAAAGGGTTTGGCTCTATTCCTCAGGGGATGAAGACGTCCGGTGCTCTGCATCCACCAAGTAAGGGGCCTCAACAGCCTCAGTACTTCATGGAGAGGAATAAGGTCACATGGAGTTGAGACTTACCAATGTTAATCTCATCATCAGTCAGAGTGTCTCCGATGAAATTAAACTGAAATGACTGTAACGTCTGGGAAAACTTCTGAACAGCAGAAGAGTAATCTGCAAAAAGGAAAAATAGGAGAAACAGTCAACACCATTATATTTTGACCAATTTTCTCATCTGTTAGAGTAAATGAGAGAAAAGCAAAGGTCCACACTCCAGTAAAAAAGCTTGAACAAGTAAAACTTACAAGTTAAAGAAGGAGGAGAGGGGATAGTTTCCTGAAGTCCTTGAAAAATTAGGAAACTTGTTTTTTTCTTCAATACATCTCCTCTCTAACCTGTTTCATCCAAAACCCAGAAGACCTCAAACCACTTAATTACACTCTTAAAAGTGTCTTCTTATGTATTTGTTAGCCTTCGTGTTGTGGAACGGATTACATATTTTCTCACCTTTCATAAAACAAACATCTACAATCATTCTACAAATAAAGAATTAGACCCATTTTATAGATGTGGAGTTCAAAGGCCTAGAGATATCCAACAGGCTGGAACTATAAACCAGATAGTCTGCCTACCTCTCTAGGGCCCTATCCAAGACAACACAGGTATCACCTGAACATTTTACATGTTAACTAAATGGCAGCCTTGGTTAGGATCCTGGCCAGTAGAGGGACAGATTTTGCTTACTCAAGAGTATTTACCAATGGACCTTCCCTGAAGAAGTAATAAATGGAACAAATAAGGATGTCATAGCCAGAAAATTGCTTCTATTTTTGATTAATGATTTTGAATTTTAGTATGTAAAAGTTGACAGTCATATAAAATTAAATCACATTTAGCTATACTTTTGAGAAAATGTCTTCATTGTAATTTTTAAAATATGACCTTCAGTATAGAGATTCTTCCAAAAATTAAAAATAGAAATTCTATTTGACCCAACTATTCTCTAAGTATCTTCCCAAAAAAGTGAAAGACATCATATTATACTGATAATGCATGTCCATGTTTATAGCAGCACAATTCATAGTAGCTGAATCTTGGAAGTGGCCTATATGTCCATCAACAAATGAACAGATAAAGAAAATGTGGTCTTTATACTCCATAGAGTACTACTCTACAATAAAGAAGGGTTAAACTTCAGTCATTTGTAGGAAAATGGATGCACCTTGAGACCATAATGTAAAGTGAAATAAATCAGATACACAAGCTTAAATATTTTATTGTTTCTCTTACATGAGAAATCCAAAATATAAATAAAGAGCAAAATACAACTTAATAGAAAATAGGGAGATAGGCATTTTCCAAAAGGGAAGGGGATCAAGAGATGGGAAAGGGGGAGGGTTGGGGAAGGGATGGGGCAGGAATGGATTGAAAAAAAGAGTTGAGATTTGTTATGTACATGTACCAACTCCTCATGAGTAATGTAATCACTATGTACTGCAAGCATATACTAATAAAAAATAAAAATTAGAAAAAAATTGACCTTCATCAAGAGGTCTAGACACTTATAACCCTTGATATTTCAAGAATGGTTCTAAGATTAGCAACATCAACACCTAGGCGCTGAAAGGAAATGCACGTGGCCAGGCCCAGCCCAGATCTACAGAATCAGAATGGCATTTTTTATACAATTCCTATGTGCATTGAAGTTTGAAAAGACACAAATGCAGCTGTTTTTTAATTGAATGAGAAAGTTTATAGCAAATGTTGGAAGACTAAAGAGTAGCTAACAAATGTATTAGCAGTGACTATTACAACTGGGGACTACAATCTGAAGTGGCTCAGGGTCATGGGCTATGCATAAGAATGTTTGCTTTTCTGAACTGATGCAAGGAAGAGGTGGGATGGGATGAAAAAAGACAGATTCCAGAGAGCTTTTTTATCTTTCCATTTATATGACATGTGTCCTTATGAATCCTCAGCATTTGAGCTTATGCTAAAATAAATAGAGACAAAGCTAGCAACAGCCCATGTTCCTTTCAATGAAAAGCCAGCACAGCAAGTGCAAACACAATGAAAAATGTGCAGGCATTTAGCTGGAATAAATTACATGCCAAGAATTTTATGACCATTTGGTACATGTTGCACTTTTAAAACTTTTTTTACATAATTTAGGATCTTTACTCAGGACACATCATTGAAAATAATAAAAATAATAACATAGATTTTACAGAGTTTTGAGGCTGTCAACCGATTACTGAGGTTTCTCACAATTTCAACCCTCTATAATCATATTCTCCTCTTCAAATCTAGACTGTGTAAATGTGAGAAGAGCATACAAATCCTATATTTCATCAACAAAGAGATCACAAAACTGGCTCCATGTCTGGAAAACAATCATTTTTCTCTGGCCTTCTCAGGCAGCAGCAGAAAATGATACGGCCAGAATTCCTCATCTGCTTTGTGTTACATTCAGGAAAATTAAATAATATTCATTACATTGCTCTTCTACACATACCAAGATTTCTTAAATTCTACTAGACCTGTAAGATACATTTATTAATTATTGCTCTTCTGGAATTATCTGAACATATTAGATGCCACAAATACTGCAATTGTCAACATTTACATTATTTTAGAAGTAAAGGTAGAGTAAGAAAATTGTTGCACTTATTCTGCTTTTCATTACTTGCACCTACCTCTTCTCTCTCCAGAGGTCTAGGCTTCACAACACAACCTTACATCTGCACCCATCTTAAAAGGATGTGAAAGATTTAGCACAAGACACTTCCATTTACTCCTCCCAACTCCCCAAACGTAGGTATTATTATATACATATCACAAAATAGCAATGACAAAAGAAACAATGTTGACCAATAACATTCCAAACTATTAATAAGCACAATTTAATAGCTCTTTGTCAAAATAAATTTTGCCTCTGTACTGACGATAATGCAAAAGAGACTATATTTTCTTTTTTTTAACTCCATATTAAGAGAAATCACTTAAATTCACTTAAGGTGTAGTTAACCCCATTCTTTACCCCAGACCCTTGGTTAGTTATCCACTCACTTAATTGAGAGAAGAGTCATAAAATGGGAACAGAACAAATAGGACAAATTGGGAAGTAGGCTAAAAGTTAAACTGCAGTGGTCATCTGGAATCCAGCTGTCCAGCAGCTTCTGGGAAAAGTAAACTTTGCGATAATTGCGTGACATTCTTGTAAGATTCCCAAAACTGAGGTAATAGTTACTATGGAAACCTAAAATGTACTTAAACTGAAGGTGAGACACAAATTGGAGTGGAAATCTTCTCTGGCTTCTGGTTAGAGACTGTCCGTCAGCTGGCTTAACAAAGTTTTGCTCATTCCTGCTCTTTTGGTCTCTTGTGAATGCCATTCCCGATGAACTCACTTGCCGTATCACTGAGAAAAGTGCCAAGAAAGACTCATATATGTATTCTAGATAAATTAAGTGACACCAGTGACATCTAGACCCAGGATAGATAACCTAGAGATGGTATATGGGACATGTATTCCCAAACCATCCTAAAATCCACTACATCACTCCAAACCATGTGAACTCATTCTATGATCCAATCAAAACCTTCATCATTCTTCTCCACTATGCCACAATCTTACAGTTTTCAGGCTGCCTTTGAGGTACTCTCTGCATCTTCTTATTATTGATACAGGTATCTTCCATGGTTTCTTTTCCTCACCTTTCCCTTATGCCTTCTATAATATAGTTGGATAGGGTTTTTTAGGCACACTAAAGCTTTCTGGTAAGGAAGTAGACCAAAAACAATATTAATTAAGTGATTTCTGAAGATACCAATCTGGTTTTAACCACTGCTAAGGATATATGTTGGGTGTGTCCCTTAAGGCAGTGATGGTGAAGCTTTTAGAGCTTTCAATGATACAAACAGCCCACTGCAGCACATGTGCTGTAGGTTTGCCACCACAACCATAAGGATTCATGTGTTCCACACTGTGAGGTATCATGGATCCCCATTGTGAGGTATTATGCAGGTAGATATTTAATCCAACTATGGTATTTAATGGTAGGTTCTTTGGGAAGTAACTAAGATTAGATGCAGTCATTAAGTTGGAGCCCCCATGGTTGAATCTTGGTGGCACTGTAAGAAGAGAAAGAGAAAACACAGAGACACACATTCACATGTTCTCTCTCTCTCTCTTGCTATGTGATGCTCTGTACAACTTTAGAATTCTGCCAGCAAGAAGGCCACCTGACTTCATCTCTTGACCTTGCACCTCCAGAATCATGAGGCAAAATAAACTTTTCTTTATAACTCTCTGAGTCTATTTTACCATATTCTTAGCAACAGAAAATAGGCTAATGTATTCACTATACTTTTGTAGAGTTTCATGAAAATGGAATCATACAGAATAAACTCTTTGGTGTTTACCCAATGTACAGCATTTTAAAAATTCATGCATAATGCCACATATATCAGTAATACATTGTTTTTGTTCCTAAGTACTACTTCTTTGTGTAAATATACCACAGCATATTTAACTATCATTCATCTATTTATGACATTTGTGTATTTTCTAGTTTTTCATAACTGAAAATAAAGCTGCTGAAAATATTTATGCATAAACTTTTTGAGGACATGTTTTCATTTCTTATGTGTAAACACCTATGAGCCCAATAAATGAGTTACACGGAAAGATGGGAATTACATTTAACTATACAAGGTCAAAATATCTTCCAAAGTGATTGTGCCATTTTGCATTTCTATTAAAACTGTATGAGAGTTTCAGTTGATCCACATACTTTCCAAACCATGGTAATATCTTCATTTATGTATTTATTTTCATTTTAGCCATTTGGATTACAGTATCTTGCTATTGTTTTAATTTGCATTTTCCTCTTGACTATGAGTAATGACTAGCTTATGTACCAACAGGACTTTGGGAATATATAGCTAGCTAGGTTGTCTTTATTCTCATAAGATTTCCTCATACATTTCAGATACAGGTCTTTTGCCAGAGGTATGTATAGCAAATATCCTCTACTTCAACTAAAGGCTTAACAATCTGAATACTCTTTACTCAAGAAAAACAACTGAATTTCAATAAGAATGATGACCTTTGTGGTGTATTAAGTTACATTCATCAAATCACTGTCTCCCAAGCTTCACAGCACCGCTGAAAACCAAACAACTGATAGACTGGACTTAATTAAATTTTACTCAAAATTTCTTCCTTCAAGCCAGACATGGTACTGCATACCTGTAATCCCAGCACTTAGGAGTCTGAGGGAAGAGGATCACTGCAAGGTCAAGGCCAGCCTGGGCTACATAGTGAGTTCAAGGTCAGCCTGAACTACATGGTGAGACTCTGTTTCAAAAAAACTAAACTAAACTGAAATGTAAAAATTAAACTAAAATTATTTTTTCAGCCAGATATGATAGTACATGCCTGTACTCTGAGCTGAGGCAGAAAGATCATTTGAACCCAGGAGTTCACCGCTCAGCCTGGGCAACTTAACGAGATAAAGTGAAAATTTGTCTTTAAAAAAAAAAAAAAAACTTCTGCTTTGTGTAAGACCATGTCAAGACAATGAAAAGATAAGCAACAGACAGACAGAAAATATTTACAAAAGACAGATCTGATAAGACTATGCTACAAAAGATAGAGAACTCTTAAAACAACAACGAGAAAACAATCCAGTTTAAAAGTAAGGGAAAGATCTGAGTGTATACTTCTCCAGAGAAGATCCACAAATAGCAAGTAAACATGGGAAAAAATGTGAGGCATCACATGCTGGTGAGGAAGTAGAGCAACAGGAACTCTCAGTTCTGGTGGGAATATAAAATGGTACAGCCATGTTTGAAGACAATTTGGCCATTTCTTATAAAACACAGTCTTACTATATGATGTAGTAATCACATTCTTGGATATTTACTGAAATGGAGCAAATACTTAGGTCCATACAAATACTTGCACAAAAATGTTTATAATCACTTTACTTATAATTGACAAAACATGAGAGCAATCAAAATGTCCTTTGACATATATGTGTTAAATTAATCTGGAGCATACAGAAAGGGAAATACTACTCAGTGTCAAGCCACAAAGTTTCATGAAATCATGAAAAGACATGGAGGGGACTTAAGTGCATGATAGGATAATTCTGACCATCTGACATTCTGGAAAAGGTAAAACTAGAAAAACAGTTTAAAAGATTAGCAGTTGCTCAGAGGTATGATAGACACTGTGAAATGATAGGAAACCACTCAAGAGTAAAGGGCATCTGGGATGTGGGAAAAGAGAAGGG
>NW_004955475.1:7868281-7888940 GCF_000276665.1 Chinchilla lanigera
TATGTAATACAACAACCATTGTTAATTCCCTACCACTTTGTTTGTAACTGTGTATTGTCTGTACTGTGCTTGTGATATGTTGTAAAATGTTGGATGTCTGTTAATGTTTCCCCCCTTTTATTAAAAAAAAAAAAAGATTAGCAGTTGCTAGAGGTTAACAGAGAACGAAACAGGTACAGCAAAGAGGATTTATAGGAAAGTAAAAGAATTCTGTAGGGTACTACAGTGGTAGATACATGTCATTACACACTTGTCTAAAGCTACGAAACAGTGGTGGCAAACTATGACACATGCTGCAGCAGGCTATTTATATCACTGAACTTCTAAAAGGTTCATCATGTCTGTTATACAGTGTAAAACACCAAACACAAACTCTGATGTAAACTAGGCAGTTTAGGTGGCACTGATTTATTAACAGAGATTCATCAATTCTAACAGATGTACTACTCTGGTGTGGAATAATAGTGGGGGAGGCTGTGCACATGTGCAGACAGGAAGTCTATTTAGGGAATTCTTAGTACTTTCCATTTAATTCTGTCATGAGCTTAAAACTGTTCTTTCAAAACTGGTTTATTAATAAAAGCCCAGGAGAAGGGGGTATAGAAGATCTGCATAAACATTTATCCAAAGACAATATACACATGTCTGATAAGCAAAAGAAATGATGTTCAACCCCATTAGTCATTAAGGAAATGCAAACAAACCACTGTATACTCACTAGGACTGTGGGTGTCAAAAATATAGGCAACAACAGTTTCTTCCAAGAATGTGGAGAAACTGAAGCCCTCATGCACTATGGTTGGAAATGTAAAATGGTACAACAGTTCTGGAAAGTACAGTGTAAGCTTCTCAAAAATCTAAACTTCCATATCACATAACTATTCCACTCCTAGGAATATACACATCAAAACTTAAAACACTATTCCTTGCAGAAACTTGTTCAAAAATGTTTCTAACAGAAATATTTATATTAGGTAAAAACATGGACTGTCTCCTGACACATAAGGATCATAATCTTCTTGTCACTACACTGCATTAGTTCATTTACTTTGGCTATAACAAAGTACCTGAGGCTGGGAATGTGTGAGAAAAGAGGATTAATTAGTTCACAGTTTGGAGAGCAAAAGTCCAAGATAAGGTGGCCTCATCTATTAGGCCTCTTGTGAGAGCCTCAGGAAACATAACAACATGGGGAATGCAAGAGGGAGAGAAGAGACTCACAGCAAATTATAATCTCTCCAGGATCTGGAGTCAAGACACTTAGAAGACAACAATTTAGTGAAGAAAAGGAAAGTGATGAATTGCTGGGAACTGGGAGGGAACTGACAGGAAGACTGCAAAGTGCAAAAGTTGTAAAAATGGAACACACTGCAGACAAAGGAATGAGGCAGTCTGGAAGGCTCATCTCAGCTCCGGAGGTGGGAATCTCACCTCTAGTCATATAAGGTAAGCCTAGAGAGACATGGTGGATTCAGGGAGAGACAGCAGACTAGGCCAACAGCACTGGCCCAAGAGAAGAACATGGCTATAAACTGCAAAAACAATATGGTGTTTTATTCTGAAACTGATTCCTTCCAAAAGCATGCTGGAGTAAAGGAGGAAGCAAAGTGCAGAGCCTGCCATGTTTGAAAGGGTTTAAGCAGGCTATTTTGAGAAAGAGTTAATTGTTTCAGACTGAGCCACAAAACAAATGCAGAGCAGATATACTTCAGGATTTATGATATCACCCTGCCACAGTGACTGGGTGGGAGGTAACCAAACAAGACAGTCCTAGAGAGTGCACAATCTAGACATGGAAGCTAGAAAGTTTAAGCTGGGTGGGGAAGGACAGAGGCCCCATTTTCTGTGGTGAGAAGCCCGGCTGCTCCTATGTGGCTTCCAGAGGAAGTTAGGTCTGAATGTGCTGGTGTTTATTCCAGCAGACGGCTAGACCACTCCTACCCTGCTGCCTACATCCAGCACAAAAGCCAATGGTCTGTTTGCTTTTCCCATATAGCAACACGAGCAAGGGTATGGTTCAGCCAGAAAGATGGCCATGGCCTGAGGTATAGGAAAAGATGGGCCTTTTGTACCAGAGGGGCACCTCACAAACACATAGGCCATAAGGCTAGACAAAGAAAACCATAATGTAGGGTGCAAAGAGGGACATGTAAATTGGGAGCTGCCAGAGTGACCACAGCCTTAGGGTGGACAGTATTTACCACACACACCTAGTAGGAAATACGGGACATGATCCAGCATTCACATGCAAAATCATGAGTGTTAAAACAAAATAGATCCTAGCAGTGACTTACTATTCTTCTCACACATCTGCTGAATTCCAAGATTGCAGACCATGGAAAGAAATGATTCATTCAAAAACACAGAGGAATTCATTTTGATACATTTCATTTTTTTTCCATTGTTCTTCAGAGTTTAGGGATATTCCCCCCTTGATTTTTTTTCCTTTTAATTTTTTCCAAAAAAAATCTTTGACAAAAGCCAAAATTTATTCATGACAAAGAAACATCTTAATTTGATAAAAGCCAATTATGACAAATCTGTCACCAGAATAATATTAAATGGGGAAAAGCAAAAAACTTTCTCTCTAAAATCAGTAATAAGACAAGGATGTACACTATCATCAGTCCTGTTCAATATACTACTCAAAATATTAGAAAGGAAAATCAGGAAATAAAAAGAAATAAAGGGAATATGTGTAAGAAGCAAAGTAAAAAATCAAATTATCATTGTTTACAGATGACATGATCCTCTACATTGAAGACCCAAAAAACTCCATAAACATACTCCTAGAATTAATACCCAAATTTAGGGATCTAGCAGTATAGAAAATCTACACACAAAAATCAATAATGTTCCTATATACCGTTAATGACCTCACCAAGAAAAAAAGGTAGGAAAACAATACCATTTCACAATAGCATTAAGAAAAGTTATGCAGTAGCATAAAAATCATCATTGTGAGAATGAGCTCAAAGATAAAAGACAACTATATAGTTTACATACCAGAAACTCAGCGGAAATACACTACTTCTGATAATTTGTTATGAGAGCAAATACAATATACATATAATGGTCTTTATAAGGAGTATATTGTCCACACTTGAAATATGTATTCTTCTGACTTTAGGTAGAGTGTTATACAAATGTTAATTAGATCCAATAGATTAAAGGCATTGTTGAGTTCTTCTGTAGCCTTGCTGATTTTCTGCCCAGTCCTGTCAACTGCAGAGACAGGAGAGATGAAGTCTCCAACAATGAATGGACTTTTCTCCTTCCTATGGAGCTACTACTTTTTGTTTCCTATAGTTTGAACATCTGTTATTTTGTGTATACACATTTAGGAAAGCTGTCTCTTTTTGATGGATTGTCTCTTGTTATTATATATTGTCCCTCTCTGTCCCTAGTAATTTATTTTCTCTGTTAACTATACTAGATATTAATATAACCACTTCTGCTTTTTTAAAGTTAATATTTGCATACTGGATCCTTTTAAGCTTATACCATATGTCTCTAGGTCTCTCTTTACTCCTTAACAATTCAGTTTATACAAACACTTCTGAAATCATTGAGCACCAGATTATCACTGGGATAATCTGGTATTCTAACCATTTCAAAATTAGGCAATTAGCAATCTTAATTTCATTCCTGACCTTATTTACCCTTTGTCATGCAATGTAACATTCACAACTTTCTTTTTTCTCTTTCTTTCATTTTCTGGTTTCAGAAGAGAGGGTCTCACTTTGTAGCACAGGCTGGACTCTAACTCACAGCAATCCTGCCTCAGCCTCCTGAGTTTTGGGATTACAGGCGTGCACCACCATGCCGGACAACATTCACAAGTTTCAATATTGATGTCTTGATAGGGCTATTAGTCTGCCAACCATTAACATGTTCTGGGCCTTAAAATCAATATTAGAAAATTTGAACAAATTCCAATGCTACAGTCACAATACATTTAAAGTAGAAAGACATCAGAAACAGGAACAGATCACAGAATTTATCAAATACTTGAAAATTAAGAAACATTCTCTGAAATAAGCTCTGGGTCAGAGAGAAATACTCAAGAACCAATGAAAAAGTCACTCAACAAAATGGAAATGAAATTACAACAAATCAAAACTTCCCTCATTGCAAATGACTGAGGGCATGTGTTAAAAAAAAAAGCTAACATAAAATGAAACTTTTAGAACTAATGAGAATTCAGCAAAATTCTTTGACATGAGATCAAAATACTAAAAGCTCAACTGCCTCTCTATATAATAAGAAAGTCATGAATATGTCAAACAAAATGCAATTTATAATTGCTCAATGAAAGAGCTTACAGTCTGAGATTGGCTCTACTGACCAGGACACGCAGCTACTGGCTGAAAGAGTCCCAGATTGGCTCATCCCTCCATCCATTGACCAGGACCAGCAGCAACTGGTGAGAAGTCAAAAATCGCCTTGCCCCTCCCTCCACTGGTGGAACTCAGCCTCGACACCTGCTGGAACCCCAGCAACACAGTAAGAACCCAGCAAAGGTGCACATAATCCACTGCTGTGAGAACAGCAACCATATGAGCCAACAGGTGGTAAGTTAAGTGAATCAACACTATGCTTGGGGCCAAAGACATATGGAATACAAGCATGACAGAAGGAGGTGGATAGGGCCACCCCTTCTTGTTTTCTTTCTGTGATTCTTTCTTCTTTCTTTTTTGTTCTTCTTTTCTTTTTCTTTTCCAAATGGCTTGGGTGAATTCTAGCCACAAAAAATTAGTCCCATCCATAAGAGACAAAGATCATACCAAAACCCAGCACAAAATCTCCTGCAACCTTGTCTAAGGTATACACTTCTGGGATCCAGCTTAGACCGACAACAGAACTGTAGACACTAGAGGAATTTCACTACTTTTATTTTGCTCTGTGTACTTGGTTTTCCTCTTGGTATTCGGCTGGGTTAGTGTTTTCTTTTCTTTTCTTTTCCCTTTTTCTCTCTGTTCTGTTTTGTCCTCTTTGGTTTTTCCTTCTGTATATTTGCTGTTTTTTCAGTGTGCATGGATATCTTTGTTTCCTTTTCTCTTTTCTTCCTTCTTTTGCCTCTCATTCACAATTTAGATGCCCAATGTTTCTTCTATTTGTTTTCTTCTACTCATCATCTTCCTCTCCTTCAAATATCTCACTTGATTTTATGATACATTCATATGAGAAAACATTGTCTTTCTGGTTCATTTCAAAACTTGTGGGATTTCTCTTCCAATCCTTCCCTCGTGTATCCCACAATGACCCAAAACTTGTGTGAGAATCCTATGCCCTCCAATCTTGCTCCTACTATATTTAACCTCATTCATCTCTCCATTCTACCAACTATCCCTCTTAAGCACCCCTACACAATAGGGAAAAATCACTTTACAAAGTGGAAAATGATTGCATAGAAGTTCCTCATATAAGTTGGATAATTATTATACAACACTAGAAATTACTCCTACAGTTAAAAATGTCAGGATAAAAGTTACCACAGTTTGTCAGGAGCCATGCTGTGCTTGAGTCTACTGTTATTGCAAACTGTACTTTTTTAACCAGGAAGTCATATACATTATAATCCATTTTTTTCTGCTTGTATGACAACAGTGAGATTGCAAGGAATCATAAGCATCACCATAGTGCAGTACCAAAGGAATAGGCCATGAAGCAAATAGATAGCCACTCCGCATTCTTAATATATTGGGAAGGTAAGTTCTTGGAATAGATATAATGACCAAGAACCACCTACATCTAGAAGACATCCTGAGGAACAGACATCTCCTGGGAAAGAGTTGACACCAGGGATAAAGCTATCTAATATCAGAACTCTACAAAAATCAACACAGAAACAAAATAAAATGGAAAATAGAAAATGGAAAGACAAAAACGCAAAATGTGACACCAAATGACCAGCCCACCCAGGACAAGTCTACAGCACAAAGAGATAGAGGAAATCAGAAGCCAACCACTGGAACTCTCTGAAATGATAGCAACAGAAATGAAAAGACAAATGGAAGAGGTCATAGAAAAAATAATCTCTAATGTGTAAAAACAAATGACTATCAAAATGAAAGACATTAAAGGGGACACAAATAGAATAAAACAGCCAAGGAAAATGATGGAAACCATGAATGCCCAATATACATAAGAAATGAAATCAATGAAACAGAACTAAACACAAATCCAGGAGATTAAAAACTCCATTGAAAATATACACAACAGATTGAATGAAGGAAAGGAAAGAAATCAGACCTAGAAGAAAGGAATGTGACTAGTGAGCAGGAAAAAATATCTTAAAAATAGCAAGAGACCATGAAAAATCAATCCAATAGCTACAGGACGAAGCAAAGAACAACATAAGATTGATTGGCATCAGTGAGAAAGCTGGAGACAGCACAAAAGCCACTAAAAAATTTTAACAGAAATAATGGCAGAAAACTTCCCAAACATCGATAAAGAATTTGACATACAAATGAATGGAGCATATAGAACTCCAAATAATCGTAACCAAAATGAACCCACATGAAGGTATATAATAATCAAGATTCCAGAAACTCAACACAAGAAAAGAATATTGAAAGCAGCTAGAGAAAAGAAACAAATCCTGTATATAGAAAAGCACATCAGAATCACAGCAGATTTCTCAACATAAACCCTCAAATCAAGAAGAGCATGGCATGAGGTATTTGAAGTCCCCCAAAAAAAACAATTTTCATATTGATGAACCACATAACAGTATACTTCAAAATCAATGGAGAAATAAGATACTTCTATTCCAAAGAAAAATACAAATTTATGACCATCAAATCAGCTCTACAGAATGCTCTGAAAAATATATTAGAGAGAGATAATGACGACCACAAACACATGAACATCAATTGAAAGAAGTTGCCAGATAGGGCTAGGAATTAAACAGATGAGGAAGACAATGAATCAACAACACAAAAATAACATGAAAAATATAAGTCAGTACATACCAGTTATAACCAACAATGTAAATGTTCTCAACTCACCAATCAAAAGACACACACTGGAAAATGGATCAAGAAGTAAGATCCAATAGTATGCCATATTAAAGAAACACATTTAACCCAAAAAGAAATTGATACCTTAAAAGACAAAAGACAGAAAACAATTCTCCATGCCACAGGAACTAAGAAAAAAGCTATTCTATTTGGAGACAATGTAAACTTTAAACCAATGTTAACTTTAAGCAAAAACTGATCAAGAGACTAAGGAAGTCACTACATACTTGTTAAGGGAAAACTGCAAGAAGGACACAATTATAGTGGAAACCTTAATATACCACTCTCACAAATAGATAGATCAACTAGACAAGAAAATCAACAAATACCAGAAGTAAACCAAACATGTGAGCAAACGGACGTGGTACGTGTCTACAGAATATTCCACCCCAAAACATAGGAATACACATTCTTCTCAGCTGCACATAGGATATTCTCCAAAACAGACCACATATTACCCCACAAAACATGTGTAAAGAAATGTAGATGAATTGAAATCATTCTATGCATACTATCTGACCATAGCACAATGAAACTAGAAATCAGTGACAAAAGAAATCAAAAAAACAACATAAACACATGGAAATTAAACAACACCCTTTGGAACAACCAAAGGGTCATGAGGAAACTAAAGATGGCATTAAACGGTATATATGATTAAATGATAATGCTGATACAAGATACCAGAACTTATGGGATGCAACAAAAGTAGTCCCATGAGGGAAATTCATACTGATAAAATCTCACATCAGGAAAACACAATGAGCTCAAATAAACAACCTAATGTGGAACCACAAACTTCTAGAAAAGGAAGAACAACTCAAACCCCAAGCTCATGCAAGGGAGGAAATTATAAAGATAAGAGAAAAAATTAATTCAATTGAGACTAAAGAAACAATACAAAGAATCAATGAATTGAGAAACTGGTTCTTTGAAAGAATAAGCAAAATTGAAAAACCCTTAGCCAACGTCATCAAAAAGAGGAAAGAAAGAACACAAATTCAAGCAATTAGGAATGAAAGGGAAGAAATCACATTGGATCTTACAGAAATCCAGAAGATCAGAAATACCTACACAAGAACCTACTTTCCAATAAGATGTAAAACAGAAGAAATCAACAGATTGCTAGACACAATCAAATTGCCAAAACTAGAAATCCAGAAGATGATCAATAGCTACTATGTGAAATTATATTCTAATGAGATAGAAAACAGAAGAATTTGACAAATATCTAGACAAAATCAAATTAACAAAACTAAATCAAGAAGAAATATAAATTCTTAATACTTGATATCAGCCAATGAAATTGTAAATGTAATTAAAACTTTATCAACAAAGAAAAGCCAAGGCCCTGATGGATTCACTGTGGAATTCTATAAGAAATCTAGAGAAGAACTAAAGCTACTAATGCTTAAACTCTTTAAGGAAATTGAAAGGGAAGCAATACTACCAAAATCATTCCTGCAAGCAAGTGTTGATTCCAAAACCAGGAAAGAACTCAACCAAAAAAAGAAAACTACAGGCCAATTTCCCTAAGGAAAATAGATGCAAAAATCCTTGATAATATACTGGCAAACAGAGTGCAGTAAATCATCAAAAAGATCATAGAAAATGACCAAGAAAGATTTATCCCAGGGATGCAAGGTTGGTTCAACATATACAAATCAATAAATGTAATACATCATATTAACAGAAAGAAAGACAAAAATCACATGATCATCTCAATAGATTCAGAAAAACTATTTGACAAAGTCAAACACCCATTCATGATAAAAAAAAAAAAACCTACAGAAAATTGTAATCAGTGGACTTTACCTCAATCTTATAAAAGCCATCTATGACAAACCAACAGCTCACATCATACTACATGGTCAAAAATTGAAAGCTTTCACTCTAAAATCAGGAACAAGACAGTGATGTCCATTATCAGCAGTCCTACGCAATATAGTTCTGGAAACATTAGCCAGAGCAATTAGACAAGAAGAAAAAATAAAAAGAATAAAGATAGGTAAGAAAGAAGTTAAATTATCTTTATGTGCAGATGACACAATACTCTACATAGAAGACCCCAAAAACTCCACCAAAAAACTTGTAGATGTAATATCCAAGTTCAGTAGTGTAGCGGAATACAAAGTCAACAATCAAAAGTCAACAGCATTCCTATACACAATCAACAAACTCACAGAGAGTAAAATTAGGGAAAGTACACCCCTTAGGGTAACACCCAAAAAACTGAAATACTTAGCAATCAATCTAACACAGGATGTAAAAGATCTATACAATGAAAGTTATAATACCCCAAAAAAGGAGATTGAAGAGGATATCAGAAAATGGAAAGACATTCCTTGCTCTTGGATAGGAAGACCCAATATAATGAAAATGGTCATATTCCCGAAACTACTATACAGATTTAATGTGATCTCAATCAAAATACCATTAAAATATCTCACAGAGGCCGGGGATATAGCTAAGTGGAACAAGAACCTTCCTGGCAAGCGTGAGGTCGTGAGTTTGATTCCCAGCACCGAAAAAAAAAAAACATAAAATACCTCACAGATCTAGAGAAAATATTCCTAAAATCCATTCAGAACCACAAAAGACCTATATAATAGCAAAAGCAATTCTGGGAAACAAAGGCAAGTCAGAGGGCATCACAATCTCAGACCTGAAATTATACTACAAAGCTAATGTGACAAAATCCACAGGGTATTGGCAAAAAAAAAAAAAAAAGACCCGAGGATCAGTGGAACAGAAGATGCAGACGCATCCCCAAACACATTCAGCCACTTTCTCTTTGACAAAGGAGCCAAACACATTCACTGAAAAAAAGACAGTCTCTTTAATAAGTGATGCCAGAAAAATTGGCTTTCCACATGCTGAAGACTAAAACTAGACTCATCTATCACTATGCACTAAAGTCCAAATGGATCAAAGATCTAAATATTTAAACAGAAACACTAAATTTAATGGAAGAGAAAATAAGTAGAAATCTTGAAGACATAGGTGTAGGCAGAGACTTCTTAAACAAAACCCAGACTGCATGGGAAATAGTAAAAAGAATCAACAAATGTGATCTCATCTTATTAAAAAGCTCTTGCACAACAAAAGAAATCACCAACAGAATAAAAAACCAACCCTCAGAGTGAGAAAAAAATTATAGCCAATTGTCCCTCAGAGAAATGACTTATATCCAGAACATATAAAGAACTGAAAACAATCAGGCCCTTAGAGTTCAAAGACCCAACCCAAAAATGGGCAGGTGAGTATACACTTCTCAGAGGAGGAAATAAAAACAGTAAATAAATACATGTAAAAATGTTCAACATCATTGGTCATAGGAGAGATGCAAATTAAAAGAACACTGAGATGCCATCATACTCCAGAACGAATGACTGTCATCAAGATATCAACCAATAACAAATGCTGGTTTGCCTGTGGGGAAAAAGGAACCCTTATCCACTGTTGGTGGGAGTGCAGACTGGTGAAACCACCATGGAAATCAGTGTGGAAATTCCTTAAAAAACTGGAATTAGAGGTCCGATTTGACTAAGCTATTCCCCTTCTCAGTATCTTCCAGGAAGAATTAAAAACATCATACCACAGCAATATATGTGCACCCATGTCTATAGCAGCAAAATTTGTAATAGCTAATTCTTGGAAATAACCCAAATGCCCAAATATTTCAAGCCTATATCTTTTATCCTAAATAACTACTATGAAGATAACCATATGCAATGTATTAATTATTATTGCTCTGCTACTAGCATGTTTTGAAACTCCATTTTATTGTTACATTTTCTCTTTAAAATAAAATTTAAATGTTCATACATGTAAATTTATCAAAACACATATAATATTTTTGTGCTAAAAATAACAAAATGCAGGTGAAAGTAATCAGGGTAACTCTAAATAAATGAAGAAATTTCCCATCTTAGTGAATTAGAAGATTCAATGTAGGAAACTGATGTACAGATTTGAGGCAATACTTATCAAAACTCCACAAAAAATAAATTTTAAAGAAATAAAAAAAAACAGTTACAAAACACATACAGAAAGCTAAGAAACAAAAAAAAGCTCAAGCAATTTTGATAAAGAATACAATGTAAGAAATCACTCTGTGTGAGTGACTTCAGGACTACTATATAGCAAAAATAATTGAAAATGCGTGCTAGTATTACAGGGATAGACATGAATCGATACCACAAAATAAACCAGAAAAAGACACCACACAAATATAAACGCATTAGAGACAGCTTGGAGAGGAACCAAGGTAAGTAAAAGTCACCTGGGAACCATGAGAGAAGGGACAAAGGAAAAGAAAATAGGACTAAATCACACTGAACAAATAGATCACATCATGGAAGAGAGACCATGCATTGCCATCAACATCTAAATTGGTTGGCTAGCTAACAACTAGTAGGCAAAATGAAACTAACCAACTTTTTGCTCAGGCTAAAACACAGAATCACATGCAGTTGGAACCAGCAAGGAAAACATGGGACACTGCTTCCAGAGCAGCCATCCGGACACTCAGCAGTTGGTGAGTGACCTTGGTAAAAGTGCGCATAGCTACAACTGTGAAACAAGAGCTGGCAGGAACATCACTGTCGGGAATGGCTGAGTGTTTGAACCTGGGTCCTACAGCAATCCCTTGGCTCCTTCACACTGCCAAGTTCCCAGAGTGGATGAGGGAAAGACAGTCACTAGAGAATGCCTGCACTTAGAGAGCACACTGGGAGGAGTCCTGCTAAGAGCCAGGGGCTTCTAAACACACACCAGCCTCCGGCAGTTAAAGGCCAGTTTCAGCCTGAGTTACAAAAGACTGGAAACTCACATTGGTGCTGTGTTCTCACCGTAAGCAGAACTTTACAGCCAGCATCTTTCTGGGGGCAGACTGCCACCTCAGACTTCCAGCATGAGCAAAGACACATCTTGACTTGCACTCTGCTCTTTAACCCTAGCCTGAGAAAAAAAGCCATGTGTCCAAAACAATATAAATTTTTCTTTTATTATTCTTTATTTGATTGCATTTTCTTTTTTAAATTTTTCTTTTGCATTTAACTTTTTTATAGTTACTGTTTTCTTCCTTTTGTACATTTACCCCCACAATTTTATGCCATTATTTTAACCTTTTTTCTTTTATAAGCTTGTGTGTGTATGGGTGTTTCTCTTCCACTTGCCTTTTTCTCCAAATATAATTTATAGACAGTAAGAGTTTCTCCTTTGTCCCTTTATATCAATCCTACATTTCTCTGTATCCCCTTACATGACTTCTTTCTCCTATGTCAGATGCATTCCCAATTTTTCTTTTTGGTCCTCTCCCCCTTGTCATTCATCTTCCTTTGCCTTTTTCTCTAATATTTAAAACAATCATAGCTTCTTTCCCCATCAACATTTCTCACTACCAATGTTGTACGTAGTTTTCCCTGTTATCTCCTTCTAAATATGTAACATACACTTGTAACATTAAGATCCTTTACACTCCTCCTTCACACAGAGCAGGGGACATTAACCCTATGTTTTCTCTTTTCTCTTCTCTTCCACCCTGTTGTATAACCCAGGCCCCAACTCCCTGGGCTTTAGATAACTGATTGTATAAAATGAATTTTTTTTTTTTTTTTTTTTGGTTTTTCCGGTACCGGGAACCGAACTCACGACCTTGCGCTTGCCAGGCAGGCGCTTTGCCGTTGAGCTAAATCCCCAGCCCCTGTATAAAATGAATGTTGAAAACTGTTTTCACCACTAGAGGACACAGACATTGCATTTAGGGCACATTAACTGTGGGTTCAGACTTGGGTTGTTAAGATGCTTACACTGTAACTATAGATTTCTTATCTAGCTAAATGGAGATCCAAAAGGGGGTCTCATAGTATGTTATAATTCAACTAGCCCCGACAGATACAACTGTAAGTAACTAGCTTCTTATTGCTGTAGCTGCTTCGATTGCACGGGAATAATACTGACTCCCTTGACAATTTCGTGCCAGTGACCATGTCTTCCACCATCACCCCCAGAGTTTCTCACATAGCAGAGAAATTGGACTTGATCAGACTCTGCCAGAATACCTGCAACCTGGGATTAAAAAGTCCTTAATCTGAGTTTGTTTCACTTTTGCACTGGAGAAATCAAAGTAGTTATTAAAGTGTGAGCACTCGGAATATTTGGGAAAGAAGCTACTAGTGAATCAAATATGCAATGCATTATTACATTTAAGTTCCTCTCTATTTCTTCATTTATTTAGTAACGTAGGGTTATGTTCTTTTATGGTTTCCTGCGTTTATTAGGCTGCTACTTTTGTGTATTTGTTCTTTCATTAACTCTGATTTAGTAGGTATCTAGGATCTGTCCCTCATCTCAGCTCCTTCGTGTATTTGTTCTTTCACTGGCGCTGATTTAATAGGTATCTAGATTCTCTCTCGTCTCAGTTTTCTATCTATTTTCTTCACCTGAAACCCCTGAGATAATGTAATTAACATATTTCTTTATTCTTTTTCCAACCACATAAACTCACCCTCCCACGTTTTTAAATTTCCCATATTTAGCTCCTTCACAGCCACTCCTCCCTTCTCTAGTATTATTCCTCATTCCTTCTAATCCTAAACCTTCGTTTATTCCATATCTAAACTAGATTATTTTTCTTAGTCTTGGCAAGTTTAGAAAACCACGTAGCTTTCCTCAAATACAAAGAAAACATCCTTTCTCACATAGCTCACCCTTACCCCACAAATTATCCTCTGAAAATTCTCAATACTAACCCCTTAACTCAACTAAAGTACTCCAATAAAATCAGATTCCACATCAATCTTTCCTTATCTACCACTATTTCTTCCTCAAATCTCTCTCTTAATACCTAGCACTCCTTATTCAACCACCTCCCATTCTCCTCATCCTACCTCACCTACCTTACTGTAGATCAACCACAAATGAAATAAATTTTCATACTTTGCATGGAAAATACACAAATGGGAGAAATGTAACTGCAAGAACAATCATATAGAAGTACTGTAAGATTCACTCTGTAGATTCTGTGATAACCTGATGTAATTCTTTTGGCATAACATAGGGATGGAATATAAATCACTTGATGTACATAAAATGAGAAAATCTAGCACTGGAGATACAATGATTAAATTATTCATGGGACAGTAACATCCCACTAAAAATGCCCAAATAAGCCACAAAATCTCAATTCTCTAGTCCCAAAGCTATAATAACACTTCCCCACCCAAAGAAGGAGGAAAACACACAAGGGGCCAAATGTATCATTAAAAATGATGTAAATATATAAAGAAACAAATAAACACAGGTAGACATAGGAGAATAGTGAAGCAAGGAAATAGAAGATCTCCAAGCCTCACCATCACTCCCAAGGTGGAGGAAGGGGTGATAAGGGGAGAAGAAAACTAGTATCAGGAAGCAGAAATCTATGAAAAGTTCATATAAGTGATGAAAAAAATAGATGAGTTTAAACAGAAAATGAACCAAAATTTCAAAGCAATTTCACTTAATATGCTCATGGTGAATTTTGAGGAAGTAGATAAAAGAATGAACTAATCAAAACAGTTCAACATTTGAATGGCAGATTCAACAAGGATATGGAATCCTTGAATAAATATCAGACAGAAATACATGAAATTAAAAAAAAAAAACTAAATAGAATTCACACATTGCAGAAATGACCATTGTAAGGACAGAGTGTTTGATATTCAGGTCAAAATAGTAATTTATGATAAAGAGCTCAAAGAATGCAAAGAGAAATTAAGAGAATAAGAGAGGAATATCCAGGAGCAACTAGATGATAACAAAAAGACCAATTTAAGGTTAATCCAAATTAGAGAAAAACTAGATGATAGCACAAATGTAATCAGTAACATGTTTATAGAAATCATGGAACAAAATTTTCCAAATATAAGGAAAGACTGTAAATTACAAAAATGGGGGGCTGGGGATTTAGCTCAGCGGCAAAAGCGCGTGCCTGGCAAGCGCAAGGTCGTGAGTTCGGTCCCCGGTACCGGAGAAAAACCAAAACCCAAAAAAAAAAAAAAAAAACAAAAAATGGCACACATAAAGCAGGAAACAAATATGATGAAAAAAGAATTTAATCAAAGCATGTCCTTATTAAATTAGCAGATATCTAGCAAAAAGCCCAAAATTTTAAAAGCAGCCAGAGAAAAACTAAACAATCATATGTAGAGGTAAACAAAGTAGAATCACAGCAGACTTCTCAACACAAACCCTAAAATCCAGAAGAGCTTGTAGTAAAGTATTTCAAGCCCCAAGAGCAAATAACTTCCAACTTAGATTAACTTATGCACCAATCTGTCCTGCAAAATAGATGGAGAAATAAGGTATTTCCATTGAAAACACCAGCTCAGAAGATATGAGTGCTAAACCAGCTCTTCAGAAAAATCTTAAGAATATTCTCCACAGAAACAATGAATCAAGCACAGCTAAAAACAGAGAGGAATCTAGTGAGGACAATGGATAAATAGTAACAAAAAAATCAGGAAAAGAAAAACAAATGACACACCAACAGATAAAGAAGGCAAGGATAGAAAAGAGCCAATATATCTCAGTCATATCTTTCAATGTTAATGTCCTCAGTTCTCCAATTAAAAGATACAGAATTGCAGAATGAATAAAAAAACAACAGAATTTAACAATCTGTTCCATTCAAGAAACTCATCTAATCCAAAAACATATTTCATAGACTAAAAATTCAAGGACAGAAAATAACATTTTGTGTACCAGGACCCTGAAAACAAGTAGGGGTAGCAATTCTAAAATCAGACATGTAACATTCAAACTTAAACTGATTAGAAGTGACAAAGAACTACATCACATACTAGTTAAAGGAACAATCCAACAAGAAGAGGTAACATTAAGAGACATATATGTACTGATTATTGGAGCACATATCTTTATAAAACAAAAACTGTTAAACGTAAAAGATCAAACACTAACACGATCATAGTAGGGGATTTTAACACCTCACTTTTGCAAAGAGACAGAGCAAGCAAATAGAAAACAAAATAAATTACAGACCTGAACCACATCCTTGAACATATGGGCCTAATGAATACATACAAAGTATTCCACCCCTCTCCAACAGAATATACATTTTTTCAACAGCACATGGTACTTTCCCCAAAATAGATCACATACTAGTCCACAAAGCCTGCTTAAGTACATATGGAAGTACAGAAATTATTCCATGCATACTATCAGACTGCTGTGCATTGAAAACAGAAATCAACAACAGAAGAAATTTCAGAAAGGGCAAAAGCTCCTTGAAAAATAACAATATCCTCCAATACAACCAATGGGTGACAGAAGAAATCAAATAATAAATTTAAAAATTTCTGGTAGTTAGTGACAATGATTGTACAACTCAACAAAACCTCTGGGACACTATGAAGGCAGTTCTAAGATGAAAATTCATTGCAATCAATGCTCACATCAGGAAAACAGAGCAAGCTCAAATAAACAACCTGATAAAGTTTTAAGATACTTGAAAACAAAAACAAACCAGCACAAAACCAAAATTAAGGAGAAAAATTACAAAGAAGAGAGTGAAAAATCAATAAAATTGAGACTAACAAACAGAGTAAAACAACAATCAATAAATCAAAAAACTGGTTCTTTAAAAGAGTAAATAAAATAGATAAGCCCCTATCCAAACTTACCAAAAGAGAATAAGAACAGATGCACATCAATAGAATTAGAAAAAAACAAAAGTGAAATCACGACATATACTGTCAAAATCCAGAGGATGATTAGTAACTACTTTAAAAAATTATATTCCAAAAACTGAGCAAATCTTGAACTGGACAGATGCCTAGACACATACTAATTACAAAAGCTAACCCAAGAAGACAGAAATATGCTTAGCAACCCAGTAACAAGGAATAAAATAATTAAGAAACTACCAACTAAAATAAGCCCAGGACCTGATGGATTCACTGATGAATTCTATAAAACCTTTAAGGGAATTATACCACAAATACTCCACAAGGTCTTCAAAGAAATAGAAAGGGCTGGAGTACTCCCAAACCTCATTTATGAAAGCCAGTATCACCCAGATCCCAAAACCAGGCAGGCGCTGTGCTGCTGAGCTAAATCCCCAGCCCCTGTACTACTAATTTCTATTAGTTCACTGAAAAGAACAGTTAATGCCTATATTGTTTGACCAATTTTTCATGTCTATATCTGATAATCTGAGCAACAACTTTGAAGATAACAATATGCAATATAATAACCACTGTCAATATCTAATCATCTTGTTTTGAAATTGTGTATTGTTTTTATTGGGTTTTTTATTCTCTTTAAAAAAAGACTACCATATACATTGGTGTGTTTTCTGTTGCTGCTTACACAATACCACAGAATGGTAACATAAATATTTATTCTGTTTTAGGATGCTGGAGTGCAAGTTTGAGGGTCCACATCTAATGCTGGTCTTTTTCCTGGCAGAGTATCGAGGTTTCACATGGTATTTCATGGCATGAGACAGAAAGCACATGTGTGTGTCTGTATGTCTCTTCATGTCTCTCTTCCTCTTAATATAAAGCCAGCAGGATTCAATCATGAGGGCTATCATTTATCTAAAATGCTTGAGGACAGAAGTGGCTCAGTTTTCAAAAATTCTCGAGTTTGGGGATATTTCCATATAAATAATGAGATATCTTGGGAATAGGATCCAACTCTAAACATAAAACTCACTTATGTTTCATATACACCTTACACACAGAGCCAAAAGGTACTTCCACACAATATTTTTTTTGATGCACCTATATTTTTACAGAAATCTGTCACAAGGTAGAAGATTTTCCATGTGTGGTATCATGTCAGCAGTCAAAAATTTCAAAGTATTAAGCATTTCAGGTTTCCAGATTAGGGATTGTCAACCTGTACTTAGAAGAGCCAAGCAAGTCTACAGGAAAACCATTACAAATCATTAGAGTTCATCAATATTATTGGGTACAAGAAAAACATATGAAAATCAATAAGATACTAATACACCAAAAACGAATAATTAGAAAATGCAGTTTAGGGGGAATTAATAGTAACAAGTAAAACTAAGCTATGTTGAAATAAATCTAAGAAAACGTAAGTGTGAATGTCATTGGGAAAAAAAATTTTTGATACAGGGTCTCGCCACTCACTATGTAGCCCATGCTGGCCTTCAACTAGCTGTAAGCCTCCTGAGCACTGCAATTACAGGCACACACCATCATGCCTGACTCATGAAAAAAAATTTTGAACAATATGAAAAGATACAAATGGCCCTTGACTATCAAAACAGTTGCCTTTTTTCATAAATTGGAAACTGGATAGGGTCAATTTTCTCAATTAAATGATACTTTCAACGCAATTCCAACCGGTAGAACTCTTTATGGAACTTAATAAACTCAGTCATTCAATAGAAAAATGCCAGTTCAAAAATAGTTTGCAAAGTCTGAAGAATAAATTGGTCAGTTTTATGGCTTATGTCTAGATGTCCTCCTTAAACCAAAGAAAGAAGCCAGAGGAATTACAACCACCAAACGTACCACGGGATGGAGCCACTCAGGTTCTTTCGAGTTCACATCCTGCCACATTTTGCTTCAGATGCTGAACGTGGAAATATAAGACTTAATATTTGCCCTGCTGGATTTTTCACTTCCTTTGGTCCCACTCCTTTGGATCCCCCATTTGTAACTTTTGGAATGGAAATGTCTATTTGTGCCACTGAATGTTGGAAGTGTTTAACCTTTTTTTCATTTCTACAGGAGCTCACAACTAAGAGTTTGCCTTAAATCTCGGAAAAGACTTGGGACTTCAACTTTTCAGCAATAATGAAACCATTAGGACTTTGGCAACTCTTCAAGATAGACTAAATGCCTTTTGCATAAAGGGATATGTATAAGTCTTTGGGGAGCCAGGGGTGGAATATTATGGCTTGTGTCTAAATGACTCTCCCCAAAGCCTGATATGGTCATAGGACTTTTTTAGAGGTACCTAAATCTAGGCAAGGATGATGGGATTCAGGGCATGTGATTGGTTCACTGATTGGTTTGGCACTGCCCTAATCCCAGCAGTCTAGATACAATAAAAAAGGGGCAGAAAGATGCTGTTAAGGTCCCTTGTCACTTTTGATGTTTTCTGCCTGCCATGAATTGCTCTCCTCTGTGAAGCCACCCTGGCTTGGAAACAACTGATTATGAACAGAAACCTCTACAAAATGTGAGCTAAATAAACCTGTCTTTCCTTCTTTAACTTTGGGTGTGTATGAATCAGTGTTTACTAGAGGAACAGATATAACACAAGATACACAAATGTACAAGAAATTACATTTGGCTTACAATGATCAGCCATAGAGTTGGATGAGGAAGTGTGCAGAGGGTGTGTGCACGCTGGAGATTGAAAAGCCCAGCCCAATCCAAGGCCTGGAGTTCACTGCAGTGTCTGTGCAAGTCTGTATCAGGAGGCTGATGAGTCTGCAACTGAACACTGAAGAATCTATGATGAGGGGCTGGGGATTTAGCTCAGCGGCAAAAGCGCCTGCCGGGCAAGCGCAAGGTCATGAGTTCGGATCCCGGTACCAGAGAAAAAAACAAAAATAAAACAAACAAACAAAAAAAAAAAGAATCTATGATGAAGGCCAAAGAGTCTATACCAGAAGGGTGAAGAGTATTAGGCGGAAGCCAAGCAGTCTACACCAGAAGGCAAGAGATGGCTAAGATGAAGACTAGACCTCCTCCGAAGAATCAGCAATCAGTCCCTCCTCATTTCCCTTTTATTGTATGCAGCCTACCCACCCTGGAGAGGGGAGCTCTACACCCATACCATCTCCATGCCCTCCTCTTGCACAGGCTCAGGATGGATACAAAGTAAGGACCCTGGCTCCCTCGTAAATAACATAGTTAACCTTCTAAACTTCTCAAGTTGACACAATGGACAACATCCTAGAACAGGAAGGGCATGTCCTGTTCACCTCAGGATGTAGAACTGCTGAGTCACGTAGTTAAGTTCTAGATTCCACAAGTTGACACAATTTATCAACCATAACAAGGTGTCAGCTGTTTCTCTCAGCAACAGAAAAAGTAAAACAGATTCTTCAAACCACTAAGTTAGACTTGTTATAGGTCAAAATAAGACATTACAGGTTCAGGAAAACAAATACCTAAATAAAATGCAAAACCAAGCAAAACATCAACATACATATAGAAAATTACAATATGAAAGAGATGTCACAATCCAATGCAAAATGAATATAATATTACCTAAAATATGTTGCAACAACTGCTATTCAACACTGAAATTTCATTTTTTTATTTTAAAACTAAAAGGAGGAAAATATTAACAGACAGACAACATTTTACAAAATAGCAAAAGAACAGTACAGACAATACAGAGGTACAAACACAGTGGTAGGAAATTAACGATGCTTGTTGTATCGCATATTGATATCTTCAAAGTGGTTTCTCATGAAAACAGATAGAGACATGCAATCTTGATCAATCAGGATTCATTGACAGTTTCACCAAAGAAATAGAACACAGTAGATCAAATATGTTAACTATCCTGTATATACATACATACAAAATTTCTCCTTTCCCTTTTCTTTTCCCACATCCCAGTCGTCCTTT
>NW_004955475.1:7893739-7919765 GCF_000276665.1 Chinchilla lanigera
TTTCTTCATCAGACTTTTTGAGCATTTCCTGCCTAATTATTGTTATTTCACTTTTTGGCTGAGAGATTGTTTCTGATCTCATCTCTTCTATGGCCTTATAGAGTTGTTTCTTTACTTCCATTGCAATCATTTTGGCTATTTCAGGCATGTGTCTACCAAGTTCTCCTATGTCGATGTCTTCTGGACTTGTTCTGAGTGGGATGGAGTTCTGGGATTGTGTTTTAGTCCTTCTTTTTATCATGTTTGGTACCGGATGCAGAAAGCTCAGTTTCCCTCTTCAGTAGCTGCACAGCCAATATCACTAGTGTCCCTAGTTTTCTTGTTGGTCAGGTTTGCCCCTGAGTGACCTCTGAGAAGCGCTACTTAGTCTCAGGTTTTCCAGCAGTTGTTGATTTGTATCTAGTTAACCCAGGTCTCTGACGTGGGCATTGGTGTCAGCTGATGTCCGACCATCTGATCCAGCGTCCCCTTGCAGTTCAGGGCACATACACCACCCAGAATCAGGTTGCACTTGTGTGACAATCCCAGTCCAGTGGACCTATGTCCCCAGGCAGTTCAGGGTATAGGCAAAACCCAGACACAAACTGCAGGGTCTACAGTTTGTGATCCACCTTATTCTGTGTCTCCAGTCAGTTCAGGACACATGCAGGAACCAGGTGCAGGCTGGATGGTTAGTAGTCACAGACTGCCCGTGCCTTCCACCCACTAGGGGGTCCGGGCAAAAGTAAAAAACAGACTCGAACCGCAGGACCAGCAGCTCCCGGAACAATGGCTCACTGCGCGCAGGGCAAGTGGGCGCTGGGAGAGGCTACACGCCCCACCCCCAGCCAGAGAAGTCCCTGTGGCTTCTGAGTGAAGACCTCCTCTCTGCCGCAGGCGCAGGGAGGGGACAGACTCAGTCTGTAATGGCGGCGGGGTCCTGGGTCACCCTCTCTGCCCTCAGGAAGTAGACTGGAAATACATGGCTCTCTCCGCGAGTTTCAGGTGCGAACTGTGGCAGTGTGAGCAAAGCACAGTCTCAAACTATGGGGTCAGCAGCTCGCGGAGCACTCGCTCACTCGGCGCAGGGGGTTCAGGGACTGGGAGAGCCAACACTGAAATTTAGATAGTAGGTTTGGGGACGTAGCTCAATGGTAGAGCCCTTGACTATCATATGTGAGCCCCTAGGTCCAATCCTTACCACCAAACAAATGTCTATCTCATATCATATACAAAATTAAAAGTAGGTAAGTTGTGACATGAATGTGAAAATAAAACTTTAAAACATTCAACATGAGACAAGGAAACATCTTTCTGACTTTTTTAAAAAGGAATATCTCAAATAAGATGCAAAATGTACAAAATAATGAAGGAAACATAGACACATTTAATAATTTAAAATTTCTGTATGATAATACAGCAAAAATAAAATGAAAACATGGCAAAAGCAAAGTGGTTGTCTTTGGCAACGAGAGGAAATTACTTTTAAAATATTTAATAGAGAAATTACTTGAGTGGGAGAAATTATGTATAACATATTTAACAGATAATGGATTAAGTTCTAGAAAATACAAATAACTCTTCTGTGTTTTTACTTTGTTTCATCTACTTTCATTGTAGGTTATAGAGGATTAAACCTATGGCCTTGGGCACACTAGGCGAGAAATCTACCACTGAGATGTATTTTCAGCTCTTTTCATATTTATCTAAACACAAGGTCTCATTAAACTGTCCACTCTAGTCTCAAATTTCATCCAGAGTAGATGCGATCACAGGCTTGCACCACCACTCTGACTAAAAATAACTCTTATAAATCAACAATGTGAGCCAATAACCCAAAAGAAAAATGAGTACACCACACAAAAACAAGGGCTGGGGATATAGCTCAGTGGCACAAACAAAAAACAAAAACAGACAACTCACAAAAACTCACAATTCACAAAAACAGTACAACTTCCTTGTACCTGGGGGTACAAGGGAAGTCTACCCCTCCTGACTTCAGAAGCCCAGCTAAAACTGGCAACAACATTGTTTCACTGTTTCATTTCCAGTACCAACAAAAACAAAGTGCATCTAAACTTCTGTACTTTGGCACCTCCACAGCATCCTCCCTTGGAGCCCTTCTCAGCTAGCTAGAGCTTTTCTTTCTTCTCCCCTAATAAACTATAGTCACTTTGTTCCCCACTGCTGCCTATCAACTTCATCCTTCATTGTCCTCAGAACAAGAGCCCAGAGAAAAATTGATTACACATCTTTGGGGCCCATCATGTGACACACTTCTCTCCAGAGAGATAAGAGTGGCAGAACAACTGTAGGGAAAGTTGGGGGACAGGAAAGAAAAGGAAAAGGGTTTCAGTTAAGTTTCTGGTAAATAAACAGTTAAACCCCTGCTGAAGAGTAGCTAAGCAAAATAAACAAAAGCGCTAATAAGAAGGCCTGACTCACTTCATGCCAAGGCTCAATTCCCTCTTCCCTTCATGTCCAATTAAACACAAAAAGAAACAAAGTGGGAAGGGACCCATATTATTAAAAAAATCACTTAGTATATAGCATAGACACTAACACCTAGACACACACACCCATATGTATGTACATACAGATTTTATTATTCTCACCATAATAATACACTAAAATGTACAAGTATCATTTTTACTAACTCGGCCTTGAATATAACTCTGTTGCAAAACTCACAAGATAAGCACATGCACAGCACAAAGAAACCAAAGAAGTGCTTATCCAATAATCTACATGTACTCAATGGAAGAGGCAATGGCCAAATCGGGGGTCTCAGAGCCCAAAATAGCCAATCAAGTTGTAACAGCTCTAAAAGGGGAGAGTCCCTTTCTTGCCATGTAATAAAAGAGCTTAGAACAAAGAACCCAGTGCCAGCTCTAGGTGCCCTACCTTACTCTGACAAAATAGCTATCTATCTACTTATTTTCTCTCCTTATCCCAATAGTGATTTTGTTTCCCCATTTCTCTCTCCTTTCCAATAATGTGATTTTGTTTCTCCTTCTGAACTTATATCTTCAATTCTTTTATTGATGTAAGTTTTTTATGAGCCCTAGGTAAAAATCTACCCTCATGAGACATAATATAACCATAACTCACTTTCTTTCTCTATCCTTATGTTCTAAGCAACAATTACTACCGTGTCGCCAATTTAAAGCTACTGAAGTGGTGCCACTCTTCAAATAAGGGACAGGTTCCCAAGCAGCCTCCTAGCTAATCACCCGCTGACACCCACCCACCTCCCACCAGAGAAAGTGAAAATGTTGAGCAGACATGGAGCTGGACCTTTCTAAGGCAGCTATCTGAATTCATGAGACTGGTGAAAACCAGTGTGACAACTGCAAGATAGGCAGGCACTGCTTCCCAGTGAGTGTTCTAATTTCCTCAGTAGAAACTGGGTTGTGGGGGGCTGGGGATTTAGCTCAGCGGCAAAAGCGCCTGCCTGGCATGTGCAAGGTCGTGAGTTCGGTTCCCGGTACCGGAGAAAAGCCAAAAAAAAAAAAAAGAAACTGGGTTGTGACAGCCTAAATGGGTATGCAGCAGAGAAATTTCCACTTGCCTATCATGCCCAGCTTGCACTCCTCTATGAGGTAAATGGTAAACTCAGCACTCTCCAGGTGGCCCCTTTGGAGGATGACCTGAGACCCCCCTTTTAAGAATCCTCTGATAAGCCTTCATTAAGAGTTGAGCCACAAGTCTGTGCTTTTCTCTCTTGACTAGTATGACAGATATATCTGAATAGGTTTACTGGGGCAAGAAGAGATTAGGATCCTGGGCCACATTCTCAGCTCCCCCAGTCCCTGATGTCCCTGGTGTTCAGGATCCCATCCTATCTTTCATAGAGCCAACATTTAAGAGATTGTGATCTGGGTTCCTGAGGGAAGGTTATCTTTCAAGCAGGACTAAGTTTGAGGGAAAGTTCCTTAAACCTTGGTCCCATTACAACACACTGGAAATGAGTTTGTCTCTGGTCTGTCATCATTTCCAGTGTTCACAAAAGAGCCAACTTCTGAATTCACCTCCAGATGCTATATTCTCAGTCAACTGATGGAGTGGGCTTGTCTGTTAAGCTTTGGTCAAGTGGGCTCCTACAGAGATCAATATAGATTCACTCTCAGCCAAGACCTTCAGACTCAAGGAATGGGAGTCTGCTATTTCTCTGGACAGTGGCCACTTGGCAACACTGTCCCTTTCTCCTGGAGGCTGGGCAGAGGGATCCAAACACATCTATCCCCTATGAGGATCAGACCCTGGGTGAGACCTCCTGGGATAATGCATTGACACAACATAATCAGCAACCAGCAGAACAGGGATCTCTCCCTTGTAGTCAGGAGCACAAGGAGGCAAAAGAGAGAGTGCAACAGAGGATGTAAAGGGGATGTCCTCCAGGCCTCTACTACAGAAAAGGAGTGCTGAGATTCAAAAGAAGCTTACCTGTTACTTCCCCTTCCTCTATCAAAAAATTTAATGTAACATCTCTAATACAGAAGGACCACTGTCAAGGGAGCAGTTCACCATAACAGCTCTAATACAGAGGGCCCAACGAGCTTGCACTGTGGTGACACATATTCCACAATTAAGAGAAACCGTCAGTCTAACACTTCTTTAAACAGCCCTTGCTTTCACAGTGTAAGGATTTTTCACTCTTTCCCCTTCTCAACTGCTGTTAAATTATTACAAGAGATCTCCGTTGTGATTCACCTAAAAGGAGCAAATTGATGGCCCCTTGGAAAAGTTCCAACTACTCTCTATTTATAGTTTTAAACCTAAAAGTATAACATATTATTATATGTCAACATGGCGAGCGCATCTAAGAATACACTGATTTACAAGTAATTGTTTTATGTGTTCTGTATTTCTTTTTTGTCCAATTGAACTGGTTAAATGACCTGCAGCTGCTTCATTAAAAAATTTTTGAAGTCATATCAATTTCATTCAGACTTTTATTTTTGCCCTTGTAAAATTCTAGCTCTTTGGCATTTTCCATAAAAAAACCTTGCATAGATTTTGAAGATAGTCAAGCTCACTTAAAGATGTGCAAGGATAAAAGCTCACAGGCTATGCAAGGATAAAAGCTCACGGGCTCTAAGCTTGCATGGGACTTACAAATAAAAGCCTGAAAGTTTAGTAACATAAACGTTATGTATGATTAAGGCTAATATAAATGTCTTTGTATGATAATTTTTAAGTGCATATTATCCTCCAAATTTTGTACTTAATTTGGCTTGTGGATAAGAGTACAATTATTATATTACCCCAGATGCTTTTTGGTTCACACAGCTTAACAATGTGCTAATTTAAATCAGTTGGTGCAAATAAAGATGTCTTTAATTTGGTGACATGTTTCTTTCCAGGTTGTTGGCCAATCAAGATGATATTCAAAATTGATTTTATAAATACAATGTCTATTGGCTATGTTGGCTATGTAAAACAAAAGGAGCTTTTCCTTGGTCAAAGATAATAAAGCTTTATAAAGTATTAACTGTTATGATCTGTTTCTCAGGAGTCATATAAAGTAACTGTTAAATAAGTGGGGACCCCTTGGGCATGGAAAACAGCTGGGCAAGACTCCCCTGTGTGGTTGAAAATTCAGCTGCCTGAACCAATTTGTTCAGTTTTCTCCACTGATGGATGACTTTCCAATTTTTTCCCAGAAGTCTTCTGGTGACACACTCAAACAAATACTATTAAATATATTATTATAATATGTTTAAGGTGTTAATAATTAAAGGGTTAAGCTTTCTGTGTCTAAAGCAATAGGATTTTCTTAAGATATTAAAATATCCTTGGTTAAATTTACAAAACTAGATTTAAAAGAAAAATTTCTCTTTTGCTGTTTCTGGTGTTATCAAATGGTGCATATTGGCTACTAAAACTGAGCTTTTAAAATTAAACTAAATGCTGGCTTCAAAAATGTTCTCAGGGCTGGGGATATAGCTCAGTGGCACAAGCGCCTACCTTGGCAAGTGCAAGGTTCTGAGTTTGATTCCTCGCACCAAAAAAAAAAAAAGTGTTCTCAACAGTTTATGAGTGGATAAAGAACTGTTAACTTAGTTTATGACATAATCTATAATCTAAAAACAAAATATGCAGTGAGTCTAAGCATTGAAGTTTATACAGTTCAGACTACATAAGTTTAACACAAACTAATTAGTACATGCACTCTTTATGCAATATAAACCTAGAACATAAACATAAAAAATGACAAAAATTTGACATCTCTTTGATTCTACCAGTTAAAACTTGATCTACATTTACTGGCTTTGATTAAACATCTGTTATTGTATTAATGAGATACACATATATATCTGGTAATATCTATTTGCAGTCATTAGTTTTTTAAAAAATGTATTAGATCTCTGAAGATGTCCTAAGTTTTTGTCTGTACACTTATATCCTGTAAACCTTTGAATGAAGCTCTACATTCTGGGTGGTTCCTAGAGCCCAGGAGAAATCTGATGCAAAAATTAGAGCCTATGGGGAAACTGAAAAAGAGAACACAGTGCAGAAAAAGAGGCAATGTGCACTTTCTCCCTTGCTCCTAGCTCATAGCTCAAAGGAAGGGGAGACTGAATCTACAAAGTGAAAGCAGGGGACCCCATAGGCTGCCAGGGAGAAACAGCACTGGAACAGACCAGTGGACACTGCTGCTTTAATAGTTAGTGAGTGACTCCGGTCTAAGAGCCTGCCAGATCCCTTGGAGAGAGTGGTCAGAGGGCATTCCAAGGAGGATCAACTGACTCCAGACCTCAGAACAGCCAGGAGTTGTCTTCATTTCAGTGCTCCCAGTGTTATGCTCCCACAGTCCCTGGGTGAATGACAATCATGAGAAGACAGCTACAGTCAGGGAGACACAGTCAGAATGGCAAGACAACCCCAGAAGGGTTGAAGCTAAAGGACTCAAGCTCCACCCTCACAGTGAGAAGCCAGGCTCAGCCTGAACTGCTTTGGGTTTGAAAGTCACAGAATTGGCACCCTCATCTTAATCCTAGTTTGCATGGATCCACCACTGATACCTGGGATCTGACTGTCTCCTATATCTACCAACATGAGCAGAGATATGTCTTTAATTGGCCATGGCCAAAAACTATAGATCCCAGAAGAAAACCACTCATTTGAAATTGCACATTTTTTTCTTTTCAATTTTCATTTGTGTTTGTTTCTTGTGACTGTGTACATTGTTTTTAGATTTTTTAGTTTGCTTTTGTTTATTCTCTTTTTTCCCTTCCCTCTTTTATACTTCTTCAGCTGCTTGAGGCTGAAGAAATCTCCCTTTGTCAATCCCCCCTTGTTTCTTACCTCTTTTTCTTCTTTTTTTTCTCTATTTTTTCCTTCTTTTAATTTTCTGCCTTTTATTTGTCAGTCATTTTTCTGTACATAATGAATTTCTTTAATTCTCCCTCTTTGTATTTTATTTTCTAGTTCTCAGCAGTATTTTCTCTTACTTTACCTAATTATATAAAGATCTTTCTACTTTCCCATAAGATCCTCTGTACCACTTCTGTCTGCTTCTCACATCACAGACTTCAAAGTTTCAAAGTTTTCCTCTAAGATTATCCCATCTCCAAATCCTGTATCTTTAACACCAAAACCTTAAAGTTTTGTGAGTCTTTTGATAGTTAACAATGTAAAATTACTGTTGAATCAACTTCTACCATTAGCAGAGTTCTGTATACTGCATTAAGTACATATTAGCTTTAAATCAATACCTGGGTTGTCTTACTCTTTATACCATAACTATGGATTTCCTCTCTAGGATTAAGAGTGGTGCATAATTGGCAATGCTGGTATATTAGTAAGTTATTTTTTCTTCAACGAAATTACTGTACCCGATTAATATTAAGACCATTGCACAACTGTCAGTATTTCACTTTAGGCCAATGGTCAGACATGTTTGTGATATTAGCAATACTACAGTATATTCTGACAGAACTTATTTGCTGAGTTAACTACACTGCATTCTCCTCTCCCAAGTTAATCAAAGTGGTCAGATCCTGGAGCCACAGCAAAGGATGATAGTCAGGCATGCCTAAAGTATTTCACCAAAAAGCAACTAAAGAGATGTATATGCTAGCAACAAATCCACAAACATATGGATAAAACAAATGAATAAAAGCATAAAACAAATGAATAAAAATAATAGAAATAAGGTGTCAAAATGCCTCCCAAAACTCCCTACTCCCCTAAAGCCAGCCCACGAGTCAGAAGGTCGGAATAGCAAAAGAAAAACTCCCAAATTAGTCAAGGACAGCAGACAAGGTTAGAAAATAGAACAAGGAAGTACTCAGCAGAATGAAAGAAGATATAACTAAACAGACAATGGAAGTAATAACCAAAAAGATGGAGGAGCTTTCAGATGACACTAATAAAAAGCTAGATGAGTTTTAAAAAAAGATACACTGCTGCTGTTTTTCCACCGCCATTAACTGGTGCCCTTTGCCATGTACCATCCCGTGTTGGAGCCAGCTGAGTATGGACTGAAACCTCCACAAACCATAAGCTAAATAAACCTTTACTTCCTTAAAAAAAAAAAAAAAAGATACAAAACATGAATGAACACATTACCACAGAATTAGTTTTCAGGAAAGAGTTTCAATCAGAAATCCAGAAGAATAAAAATCATACCGAAAGTATGGGCAGCAGAATCGAATAATGTGAGGACAGAATTTCAGAAGTGAAGACAGCGCTGCCAGCAGAAACCAACTACTCAAAGACAGCATAAAAACAAGAGAACATGCAAAATGGATCCAGTAACTGCTAGCTGAAGCAAAGAAGCTAAATCTAAGAACAACTGAAGTGAAAAATCAGAAGACAACATAAATAGCATAAAAAATGTTCAGAGAAAAAATGGCAGAAAACTTCACAAATATAGAGAAATAAATGAACATACATATAAATGAGGCATATAGAACACCAAATACTCATCACCAAAAGAAAACTACTCCATGCCACATTATACTTAAAGTAACAGAAGTCCATCACAGGGACAAAAATCTTAAAAGGTGTAAGAGAATAGTAACAAATCACATATGAAGATAAACACATTAGAATTAGAGACTTCTCTACACAAAATTTAAGGTCAGAAGGGCATGAAGTGAACTGTTTCAAACCCTAAACTATAACTATTTTCAGCCCTCAATTATGTATCCTGCAAAAAGTTTCCCTTAAAATGGATAAAGAAATAAGGTATATCCATAACAAGAAGCACCACAAGAAGTCAAACACCACCAAACCAGCACTATAAGAAATTTTAAAAGACATTCTAGAAAGATAAAATTAAGCTAACAATGCCAAAAGCGGCTAAAGCCAAAGGGGAAAAAAATAAATCAGGAACAGGAAAATAACACAATGATATGAATAAGTCAATATCTCTCAGTAATAACTCTCCATGTGAATGGTCTCAATTCTCCAATCAAAAGACACAGACTGGCAGAACAGATCAGGAAACAAAACCCAACAATATGTAGTATATAAAAATTGCACTTAATTCCAAAAGAAACTCACACATTAAAAATCAAAGGATGGAAAACAATATTCCATAAAACATGAACTTGGAAAGAAGCAGTAGTTACTGTTCTAATTTCAGAAAAAGTGGATTTCAAACCAAGACTGATCAGAAGAAACAAAGAAGATCACTACATATTGGTTAAAAAATAATTCAACAAGAATAGTTCACAATTATAAACATATACACACCAAATACTGTCATGTCTAACTCCATAAAAAAAAACACTAGACATGAAAAATCAGATAAACACCAATACAACTGCAATCAGGCACTTCAAAACCCTACTGTCAGAAACAGAATGAACAACTAGACAAAGAAAAATATCAGAGTTGAATCAAATCTTCAAACAAATGGGCTTAAATGGGAACTACACAGTGTTTCATTCAACAACAGAATACACATGTTTCTCAGCAACACATTGGACTTCCTCCAAAACAGACCATTTACTATGAAGTATGCTTAATTCAGATCACAATATAATAAAAGCAGAAAGCAATAGCAAAAAAACAGTGAAAACTATGCAGACATATAGAAATAATACCCTCTTGAATATTCAATGGATTATATAAAATTAAAGAAAAGAAATCAGCTTTTACAATCAAACAATAATGACAGTACAACATACCAGAACTTATGGGACATGATGAGCGCAGTCCCTAGTTGAGAACCTGTACTCTAATAAAAAGGAACATTCAGAAGAAATACCTAAATTTTCAGATCATATGAACTACCAAAGCTAAACAAAGAAAATATAAAAATCCTGAGTAATCCTATAGAAATTAATGAAATTGAAGAAATAATTTTTAAAAATTATCAACCAAGGAAAGTCCAGGCCTCAAAGAATTTACTGGCAAATATTATTAATATTAGGGAAGATCCAACACCAACACTCCTCAAACTCTTTAATGAAATCAAAAAGGAAGCAGTAATCCTAAAGTCATTACTGCAAACAAGCATTACTCTGATTCTAAAATGAAAAAACTAAAACTAGAGTTTTCATTTGACCTAGCTATTTCCCTACTTGGGATCCTCCCAAAAGAATTAAAAACATCATACCACAGCAATATATCCACATCCATGTTTATAGCAGCACAATTTGTAATACCTAAATCTTGAAAACAGCCCAAATGCCTATCAATGGATGAATGAATAAAGATGCAGGGTTTTTTAATACACTGGAGTACTACTCTGCCACAAAAAGGAGACATTTCAAGGTAAATGGATGCACCTTGAAACCACACTCTTAACTTAGATAAAATGGTGGGAAAAGAGAAGGGAACGAAGGAGAAATTTTGTATGTATGTATATACAGGATAGATAACATGGTTGTTCTTCTGTCTTCTATTTCTATGCTGAAAGAAACTGTCAATGAGTCTTTGGTTGACCAGTATTGCATGTTTATATCTGTTTTCATGAGAAGCCACTTTGAAGATATCAATATGTAATACAACCACCATTGTTAATTCCCTACCACGTTTTTGTAACTCTGTATTGTCTGTATTGTGCTTGTGATATGTTGTAAAATGTTGTATGTCTGTTAATGTTTCCCTCCTTTTATCTTTAAAGTAAAAAAAAAAAAAACTTAGATAAAATGGGCACACGAGTTTAAATATCACATTGATTCTCTGGTGTGAGAAATCAAAAGGGTAAATAAGGACCAAAATGTATAAAACATATTGGATAATAAGAACAAAATCTTCAAATGGGAAGTGGAACAAGGGGAGCGGGAGGAATGAAGGAAGAAAGAAAAAGAATAGGATAAAATGGAAACAAAACTTTTGTAAATAAGGAAAGGAAGAAAGGTTGAAGGGAGGGGAGGGGATTGAGAGAATAAGAATCAAGATATATCATCTATAGGTACAAATTCCGTGTAATGAATATGATCAATATTCATTTAATAAACTTCATTTTAAAACTAAAGTGAGAAAAAGAGTCAACCAAAAAAAGAGATCTAAGGCCAATGTCTTTAATTAATATGGATGCAAAAATCATCAATAAGATACTAGCTGCATTAGTCAATGCTTACTAGAGTCAATGGTTGCAAGAGAGCAGATTTAATGCAGGCAACACACACGTAGAAAATTGTTCCAAAATATTCAACCACAAAGTCAACTGCAGAAGAGTGTAAAAACTCTGTATGCATGCTAGACATCTAAAAGATCCAGTCAAAGGCTTGGAACCCAAAGCAATATCTGTGCAAGTCTGTATCTGCACCAAAGGACTAAAGGATCTATGCCAGAAGGCTGAGGGACATGCACTGGAGCCAAGATATGACACTCAAGATGGAAGTGAAGACTAGAGCTCTCTCCTGAAGCAAACAGCAGCCATCCCCAGTGACGAGGACCTGAGATTCCTCCGCCAAGGTCAGCTGAGTTCCTACCAGGAAAACCAGCCTCAACAAATCTTCACCCAGGAAAATCAGCAACAGAACTCCTCCCGTCCTGTTCTGCTTCTATATGTGTTGTGAGAACAATCCTCAGGTGGAACTTCCCCACCCAGAATCATGCTGATGCAATTCAGCTGGGCATTCCCATTCAAGTTGAGCATAATCAATCCACCACACAGGCAAACAGAATGCAGCAAATTATCAAAAAGATCACACATCATCACAAAAATGGATTCATTCTAGGTATGCAGAGATGGCTCAACATATGCATATCAATAAATGTAATATATCACATAAACACAAGGGGGAAAAAATCACAATAATCTTAATAGACACAAAAAAGCATTTGATAAATCCAACATCCATTTCTGATAAAAAACCCTGTTGAAAATATGTATAGAATGCCTTTATCTCAGTTTGATTAAAGGAATCTATGACAAACCAACATCATACTAAATGGAGAGAAATTAAAAACTTTCCCTCTAAAATCAGAAACAAGATAAGGATGTTTGCTATCACCATTCCTGTTCAATATAGTTCTCAAAACATTAGCTAGAGCAATTTGACAAGAGAATGAGATAAAAGGATATGGATAGGAAAGGAAGAACTTAAACTATCAGTGTATATGTCATGATCCTCTACACAGTAGACCCCAAAAAGTCTCCCAAAATTTTCCTAGAATTAATAACCAAATTTAGTAGCATAGCGGGCTAGAAAGTCAGTGCTCAAAAATCAACAGTGTTTCTGTACACCAGTAACAAACTCACCAAGAGAGAAATTAGAAAAACAACAGCTTTCAGAATACCATCAAGAAAAATTAAATACCTAGGAATTACCCTAACCAAAAAAGTGAAACATTTCTACAATGAAAACTATAGTTCTATAAAAAGAAAAAAGAAAAAAAGAAAGAAAGAAGGAAGGAAGGAAGGAAGGAAGGAAGGAAGGAAGGAAGGAAGGAAAGAAAGAAAGCAAGAAAGCAAGAAAGCAAGAGGAGATCAACCAGGATATCAAGAAATGGAAAACAATCCCATTCCTGGATAGGCAGAACCAATATAGTCAAAATGGCCTTACTTGCAAAACTGTTATGCATATTTAACACAATACCAATCAAAATAATAAAAAGCTTTCATTGGAGAACTAGAGAAAGCAATCCTAAAATTCATATAGAACCAAAAGACATCTAGAATAGCAAAAGCAATTCTGGTCAACAAGGGCAAGGCATGGAGCATCACAATCCCAGACTTCAACTTATACTACAAAGCTACAGTGATTTAAAAAAAATGGCATGATATTGGTAAAAAGCAGACTCCTAGATCAATGAAATAGAATAGAGAATGCAGAAACAACTCCAAACACACTCATCTTTGACAAAGTGACCAAATCCTTTCATTGGAGAAAACATAGCCTCTACATGGTGCTAACAGAACAGCCAGTATTTTGGCTCTTACCCTGCAAGGTCAACAAGGACCTAGTCCTAGACATGAGGGGACCTCTCTGAAAAGATCCTACCACTAATTCTTGGAGGTAGGATCACAAGTCACTTGACCTCCTGAACAGGGAGATTGTTAGACTCCAGAGGACAGTAGTCAACCAATGTTCATTGTCCTAAAAGGAGGGTCAGCAAAGAGGAAAATATCTCCCATGCTTCCAAGGGAAGCCATATGGTCAAGCAAGACCATGACACATCCTGGCAGATTATAATGATAGAGGAGCTAAGAGGGTCTACACATGGTCCAAAAATATATATATATATATCCTGAGAAGTTTTAAGTGACCTTAATTTTGACTAACACAGGTCTCACTTGATCCTAAACATCCAGCAGAAAAATATAACCAAAAAGATGTATTAAAATATTAATATAGACTACATATACAAAATGGGCTGCAATTACCCCACTGGGCATGCTGACAATCTCCAGCTACACCTGTAGTTTACAACGATTACGGTTCAATGAGGCTAGAAAGCCACAGTGGCAGCTATAGAAGCCCAACAAAAATCTTTAAATTCTTTAGCTTAAATTGTCCTTCCAAACCACAGAGACTTTGATCCTTTTATGACTAAAACTGGAGGAACACGATCATAGACAAAACTTCTTGTCTTTAAATAATTCATTTCAGGTGGAGAAAGGTCTTAAAAGAAAAAAATAACAAACTTGTAAATAACCACCTGACCACCAAAAAAAGGAGAGTATATCTTATCTGTTCCTAGGAGGGGGAAATGTTGCTTTTATGCCAACCAGTCCAAAAGAGGAAGAAATGCAACATTAAAACTAACTGATTGTGCCTCTAAGATCTGTGAGGAATTATCTGGGTCATGGAGATCCTGGTCAGAAATCTGAAATTTGACATACTGGTTACTTCCCTTGGTGGAGCCTTTACTAATGCTTCTTATATCCTTGCTTAGATTGTGCACACCTAAACTCAAATGTATTTCTTCCTGTTTGATATCCTTAAAAGTACAAATGGTGGTACAGAGAAACCCATTCTTAGACATTCTTCTAGGTTTCTACTCAAGGCCCTTAGATCTCATGGTGGTCGACCTTGAATGGTACTTTACTAACAATACCTCTCAGCTGGAAGCTGCCAGATCAACTGATGGCCCCTTGCCCCTAACAGCAGTTAAGGGCACCACTGCTGATGGACAATTGAGATCAGAAAGCCAGAAGGCAGGGAAGCAGGGGAAGTCTGTTCTCCTAGTGTCAGAGGCCTAGCTAAAAACAGCAATCCTATTGTTTGGGTGTTCTTTTGTTTATGTCTGTTTGTCTGTTAATGTGTTTTTGTTCCTTCTCTTTAAAAATAAAAAATAAAACAAAATAAAATAAAATAAAATAGAAACAGTAATCCATTTTTTCATAAGGCAAGGACCTGGGTATGACTAGATAAGCCCCGGGAAACTGGGGTGCAAAGGAAATCTATACCTCCTGACATTAGAAGCCTAGCTAAAAGTAGCAATCACATTATTTCATTGTCTCATTTTCACTTGCCCACCAAAATAGTCCAACAAAGTACATAAAAACCCCAGAACTTGGGTACCTCCTTGGAGCCCCTGTCAGCTAGGGAGACCTTTTCTGTGTTCTAACAAAGCTGTTCTCTGTGTTCACAGAGCTGTTCTGTGTTCTACACTCACTTTGTTCCCCACTGCTCTCCACTGAATTCATCTTTCATTGTCCTCAGGACAAGGACCCAGAGAGAAAATTGGTTACATTAACATGAAAACAAAAATTAAGCAAACATAAGGTGTCACTTCATCACCATGAGATTGATAAAATTTTTAGGCACTGACAATTTCAAGTGTTAAGAACAGTTTGGATAAATGAATGATGTGGACAATTTTATATTTCTTGTTGGAAGTATAAATGGATATAATTACTTAGCAGTACAATTTGGAAATAAATGCTAACATAAAAATACTCTTATGCTAACAAACTATTACACATTTTCCAAGAAGGAATATGCAAAGATATGTGCTGTCATATTGTTGGCAATAACAAAAAACTGGAAATGCCCTTCATGACTACAAATAAAGAAATGGATAAAATAAATATGTGGTACATTATAGGATTGAATGTTCCTGATTGGCAAAAAGAAAAAGAGTTTTACCCCTCACTGTTTTCTTAGAGCACTCACATGAAAAATCTAAACTAATAAAATAAAGCTGCTTTCTGCCTGTTTTAAGTATGCGGATCTTTGTTAAAGCCTTTGGCCAACAGAACCACCTAGGAATTCTTTTCTCAAGTTCCTAGGAGCCATCTCTTTGAAATATTAATATCAAAATAGGACCTTAGCTCCCTGTTACCTCGCGAGTTGTGCCTAGAGGCCTACTTTAAGTCTTAACTGCCTGCTGGTTGAAAGGATGTTTCATTTTTTTCCCTCTGGATAAAGGTAATTAACAAACACATGGTTACCCAAATTACTAGGTAAATTTTGGGTAAAATATACACATATAATAAATAGCGCAGTCAAATCCTTTAACTTGAGGATGTTATGTTTTATCTTGTGAATATGTATGTAATGGACTGTATGTGGTTGGCTACATAAAAGGGTGAGATTTCTCTTTGTCTTTGCCATCTCATTAATGGACTGCTTGTCACTTATAGCTCAATCTGCTTTAATGCTTACTCAATGACAAAACAGTTGTTTTACTTTTTTACAATTATAAAAAGGATATTCTGGACTAGCAAAGTATTTTATTTTTAATTTTCCCCAACAATATTCAAACCAGAGGGGTACTCCTGAGAACTGAAAATGAAAGCTGGGATTGTATCTCAGTGGCAGTGCCTGGTTAGGATGTGAAACACTTTGGGTTCAACCCCAAAACTACAATAAATCAATCAATCAATCAATAAATAAATAAATAAATAAATAAAAAGATAGATGAATATATTATACATACACATATATATATCAACATGTAAATATCTAATCACTTATTAGAAACAATGCTGAGTAAAAAAAGCAAGTTTAATGGTAATAGTGGTACAATTCCATTGATGAAAATAATGTTTAAAAAAATGCATATATATTTACATATTTGACATGCATCCTTCTTGGCCATGTTTTCTAAACATATATACATATATATAACCTATTATACATTACCTAACATATACTGTATTAACATTTTATTGTATTATACATATTTTTATACATACACTAGAAAATATGGCCATGAAGGATAACATACTAATTCAGAATTGTGTCTACCTTTGGTGAGAGAATAGGAACAGCATTGAGAAAAGGAGTAAAAGCAGACTTTAACATGTTTTACATTTTGTTTAGAGAAGGAGAGCAATATATAGCAAATGACAAATGTTCAAGTGGGGACACATATAACAATGTTTATTACACAATTTTCTGTAACTTTTCAATTTGCATTGCTAGTAATGATGATGATGAAGAAAATAAGTAACTGGCTTTTTCTTGTTGCTTCTGTGCTCTTCTCAAAGCAGAGAATATTTTTTTCAAGTATGCTACATGATGTCTGTAGCAGCAAGTGGCTGTTAAGCATTCACTAGCAGCCAGGGTAAAGGACAAGGAGCGAAATCCAAAGAAAATGTGAAAAGCTGGCACCCAAATAGGCACCTGGTGTTGCCAGTGCTTCTTGCTTGCTGTGACTTTTGGAGCTTGCATTGAATTCCAAGTTCAAAAGCATTGACCACTGGGAGAATTCCACCTTTGTGATCCTTTCTTACAGTTATCACCAACAGTAAGAATCTGGCTACAACCCAGGAAAAGGTTATACTGCTTGGATATTTAATCTGCCCCACAGACTACAGAGCTTCCTGGGTCCTGAGTAGACTTATTAACATCTGAAAAGCTTGTGTTTTTCAGATTTACTGAGTACTGGGCCTTTCTTTGATTCCCAAGGGAAAACTCCAGTTCTCCTTGGCAGAACCTCTGCAAAAAGACTCAGCCTTTGAGAGAACAAAGCAGGGCACTTCTGGGCAAAAAAGGATAGAAGGAAAATTTCACAACTTCCCCACTATTTCTTTTACCCCTAAACTGTCATTTGTGAAAATTTAACAACAATAGCAAAAAATAGAGAGCTTAGAGCCTTAAAATGCTAGAAACACAGGCAGATGCTGTGCCCGCACACAGATCTTGAGGAAAGGAAGCAAACAGATTCTGCGTCTGGATGCAGGAACAAAGCAGCCCTCCCTCCCTGTGGAGCAAACTTGTTTCTTTAGCCACAGGAAAACAACATTCTTTGGAGATGGAATACTCTATCCCTGACCAGCCTCTGCATCCATTCAAAAGCATACAGAGAAACAGACCAAACACCGCAACATAGGTTTACATTCTAGCCCCTCTTAAACCACAATTACAGTACACACAATAGTGGCCAAGAAACACATACAAGAATGATGTAATGTAATAATATATAGCAAATACGATAGTATGTGTACGAATACATACATACACACACCCCTCTATATATGAAATGGCTGGGAAAAAACACAGCAAAATGTTCACCTTTACAAGTACCTCATTGTCAGGAAGCAAAGACTGTTATTAATTTCAGAGTAAGCCTTTTTTCACTACTGACAGCTCCTAATACACACCTAAGGACCAATACTGACAGGGAAGTTTTAACTACTTCACATGGAATTTTCCACACCTGTCTAGTACACTGCAACTCAGTCCTCACCTGATATTGATGGGAATAGTTAATCAAATTCAAAAAGACAGATGCTTCTCTAATTCTTAAAGCCCATTAGGAAAGTAATTCCTATCGCTTTTACTGATTACTGAATGTCACACTTGTGAAATATCTTAAAATAACAGGCTACTGAAGGGTTTTTATTTCCGCAGAAGCAGATAAAACTGCTCATATTACAATGGAAAGATTAAAGTCCAGAAAGGAAGCATAGCTTCCTCAGTGTCACAGAAGTAACTAGTGTAGTGTCAGAGCTAAGTGTCAACACGATCTAGCTACTGATATGATAAGATTTGGCTTTCTGTTTTTGTTGGGGAGGAGTATAGCAAAACACTTTTATTATCTTAATATGCCCCATTGCTGTTCTAGTCCCGCTGTTAGGTTTTCATTATGTAGTTAAAATTTTTTCAATTGTTTATTTTATTAGTACAGTGATTCCTTCACCTATCACAGGAGTTATGTTCCAGAGACCTCCGCCATAGGTGAAATTCCGCAAAGTAGCAGTGTTACATTTATTTTACTATTTATATATATTTTAAGGTTTTATAAACCCTTCCCACACTCCTATAAACCTTTCGCACTCTCTTATTAACCTTTCCCACACTCTTATAAATACTTCATATGCTCTTAAACACTTTCTATGCTCTTAAACCTAGGTAATTTTAACAACATAGAAAATTCTATATGGGTACTTGATGTGAAATGGACAAGGAGAGATGCTGAATGTATGGGCACCGTGCAGGAGAGCAAACAGACTGATGCTATGGTCACTGAGCCAATCAGCGCCCAGGATAGAGAATACAGTGCTGTGGTTCGCTGCCTTCCATTCCATCAGCCGATACTGTGCCGTGTACAATCTCATACTGGCAAACTCACGCAAGAGGGAGTGGCATATTACATTTCCATTGTGTACAGTACAATATTCATCTGCTGATGAAATATATACTGTATTTTGATTTAATATTCTTTGAATTTTTATATTTTTATGTTATTTTAAATTTTAAGGCAAAAATTAAAATCATAAATATTAGATAAATACCTATATACCATAAAATCCTGCGATATAGTGAAGACACTGTGATACAGAATTAGATATACTGTTTTTAAAAACCTGCAATACATTGAAGCCACAAGTGGACCACGATATAGCAAGGGATGACTGTACATGTTTTCAGTTCATTCAGTTTATAATTATGGGGTGTGATTACAAATACATAACACAGCTTGTTTCTGTTTTTTTAACCCTTTCCCCCTTTCTTCCCCCTTCCCCCTCCTCCAATTTTCCTTGCTCATTTTTGGTTCTTGACATTACTAATCTTAGCTCATATTACAGAATGTAATGTTTACATTAATTGAGGTTATTAGGTTCCTGTACATGGCACATTTTATTATACTTATGTCCCCATCCCCTCCTCCTTCCCCTCACATTTTTTCCTTTGGATCACTTCCCAATTGCAAAATATCTATGCTATTGTCTCCTTTTATCCATCCTTTATTATTTTCTTTATTTGTACTTTGCCTCACTCGAATGAGAGATACCATGTGGCATTTAAGCTTGTGTGTCTGGTTTGTTTTAATCAACATTATATTTTCCAGGTGCATCCACTTTCCTACAAATGTCTCCTATCTGTCATTCTTTATAGCATAGTATTCCACTGTATATAGTACATTTTCTTTATCCAGTCATCTGTTGACAGGTATCAAGAGTGTTTCCAGGATTCAGCTATTACAAGTTGCATATTTTAAAAAGAAAGTTGTATACTTAAACATTTATATAGGTGGAGTTCAATTTAGTTAAATTTTGATGTAGTTCAGACTTTTTATGGTGGTACTAGAGATTGTTTGAGCTTATGAATAGAAGACCTGACTGGGCAATATAGCAAGACCTCAACAAAAAGAGCTCCTAAGTGTAATCAAATAAGAATAGCATTCTAATTTCCTGCTTTGATATTGAGATCCATATAAGGTCTATGTATTGCACTTACTTGATAACTGTTTAAAGTTATAATATTTTCCTCCTGTTCAATTGCCTTGTGAAGAAATTGGATGCTTATTCTATAGTTTCCCATATCGAAAATTTTTCTGAGCTCAAACAATCCTACCCCCTCAGCCTCCTGAGTAGCTGGGACTAGAGGTGTGTGCCACCATGACCATTTAATGAAGTACTTTTAATTGTATTGTATTTGATGAAAGATTATGGAGATTAGATAGATAGATAATAGATATTTTTGTTTTGTCTTGGAGTTAATAATAAAAATGCAATATGTTGTTCAGGACTTGCTGTAAAATACTCCAATGTAAAAAGGGAAACTATGTAGCTATAAAGATAAAACAAAAGTGGCCATAAATTGATGATTGTTGAAGAAGGGTAATGGACACATCAGGTTCATCTATTATCTCTACTATTGCTATGTTTGAACTTTTCCACAATAATGTTGTAAAACATAAATGAATGGAAACATACATCATAAAATTAAGCTAAAAAAGTCAGTTACAAAACATCACATATTGCTTGATGCCATTTACATGAAATATACAAACAAGCAAATCTGTAAACACAGAAAACAGACTAGTGATTGCATAAGGTTCTGGGACTGAAGGAAGAGATACACAGCTTCTCTCTGGGATGATAAAGAGTTCTATAACTGGTTATGGTGGCAGTTGCACAACTGTGCAAATACATCAGAAAATATATTGTATGTGTTGAACACGTGATTTGTGTGGGATGTGAATTATTTTTTATTCAAGCTGTTATATTTAAAAAACCTGAAAACTTCAGGTAAGATGTTGGAGCAGTAGACAGCAGCAAAACAGCCTCTCCAAGATTTAGAATCCAAACACTAGATATAACAACTTGGAAAAGAAAAGAAGGAAAGAGGTAGATCCCTCGGACCCACGAAGGATCAACCCAAAGGGAAAGTTGGACCACTCAGGGAAAGTAGAAAGACACACTACAGGGCAAAAGAAGGAGGTGGCAAACAGCACTTTCTGCCTGACTCCTGGCTTGGGGTATTTTAAGAGAGGAGACACAGATCTACAGACAGTGAGATCAGGTGACTCCAGAGATGTCCAGGTAGACACACACCAGTGGAATGGAGCAATGGATGTTGCAGGCTGCAAGAGCTGGAAAATGACTACAGTCCAAGAATATGCTGTGTTCCCCTGGAGAGGATGCTTAGTCAGACACCACTTTGGGGCGGGGACAACAGTCCTGAGCTCAGGACTTAGAGCATACATAAGTTAGATTCATCACAAAGCTCCTAGTTACCAGGTGAGGGACAACCACAGGAGACATCCAAGTTCAGGGAGTGGAGCTCAAGTTGGGAAGAGACATCTAGAGTGTTGTAGGCTGAACAATTCAGGCCCTAACCCCACAACTACAAGCCAGGATCAACCTGAACTTCTGTGGAGTTGAGGGCACCAGAATGGGCATCCTGCCCTAATTCTACTGCAGGCTTGCTGCGGTCATCCAATGTGGATCTGGGCGCTGTCTGCCTCCTCTGTCTACCAGTGACAGCAGGGACACACCATGGATTAGATACTACTGTAAAACTCTACACCCTAAAAGATAACCACAGGCTTGAAATCACAAAATAATTATTTCTGAAAGAGGTCTCAATACTAGTAATAAAGCTACCTACCATAAGCAATTTACAAGCATCAACACAGAAAACAAATATTTAAAAAATACAAAATAAGAAGACATAAAAGCAAGATACAACCCCAGACCCCCAAGTTCAAACAAGACAAATCCAGAGGGCATGGAGTTGGAAAAAAGTCCAAAGACACCAAGCTGAACTTTCAGAAATGGTAGCAGTGGAAGTAGCAAAGTTAATGAGTGAGGCTTTACAAAAAAAAATCACAAATAATTATACAGTTAACTAAAGAGATGATAACTATAATGAAGGACATGGTGAGTGAATCTAGAGTGATACAGATAAAAAAAATAGAGAAACTTAGGAAAGTGATTGCAATCATAAATGCCCAACATAGGAAAGAACTGGATTATATGAAACAGATTCAACAGATATCCAGGAGATTAAAAATTCTATTGAATGTATATGCAGCACAGTCAACCAATGTGAAGATAGAGTATCAGATCTAGAAGACAGAGTTGCAATAAGCGTTCATCAAATGAAAGACTTCTTGAAAACAGCAAGGGACTATAAAAAAAAAAAATCAATGAAAAACCTGCTAGACAATACACAGAAGAATAATATAAGATTGATCAGAATCAATGAAAGAAAACAAGATACCACAAAGGATATAAAAATCCCATTCACAGAAGTAATGGCAGAAAATTTCCAAAGCATGGGAAAAGATTTTGACATACAAAAAATTGAGGCAAACAGATCTTAAATTAGCCACCATCAGTAAAAAAACTATACCAAGGCATATAATAGTTGAGATTCCAGAAATTCACTGCAATAATAGATTATTAAAAGCTATTAGAGAAAAGAAACAAATCACTCATAAGGGAAACCCATCACAATCATAGCAGACTTCTCAACCCAAAACAGTAAGTCAAGGAGAGCTTGGAGTGAGGGATTTTAAGCACTAAAAGAAAACAACCTCCAACCAAGATTAATTTATCATAAAAAATTATCTTTCAAAAGTGGTGGAGAAATAAGATACGTCCTCCTGGAGTCCATTTCAGTCCCAACCTCCATGGTGAAACTACAAAAGTCAACCCCGCCCCTGATAGATACCTCTAATCTAATTTTCCCCCTGACAGACATCCTCCTCTAACCTAATCCACAAATGTCAACACCACTGGAAAATGCCCTGACCCACTGCTCAAACAAAGCCTCTGGCATGCCAAAGTCAAATCCTCCAGTGAGCACCAAAGTCAGACCCACTTTGCAAAATTTTTCCCACTACTCCTTTATCTCTATATAAACCCAGACTCTTTGCCCCTTCAGGGCGCTCTCTATCCTTAGAGACTCGCCCGCCATTCCCACTCCAATAGAACTTCCTCCTCTGTTGCTGTGTCTTGTACCTGCTTCCTCCACCCCCTACACTCCCATGATAAAGAACACCTGAAGAAATTCACGACCATAAAACTAGCACTCCAAAAAGTTCTCAAAAATATTCTAGAAAAAGGCAACTAAGACAACAATTCCATGAATGCCAAAACAATGAGTCTACCAGGCAAGGAAAGAAATTGAACATGGGAAAGAACAAGAACAAGAAAATAATGCAAGGATAAGTTCATACCCACCAGTTATAACTATCAATGTACAAGCTCTCAATCCACCAATGAAAAGAAACAGACTGACAGAATGAATCAAGAAACAAGATTCAACAATATGCTATATATGAGAAACACATTTAACTAAGAAAGAAATTCATAGACTAAAAGAAAGGAAAACAATAGCCCATGTCACAGGAATCTGGAAGAAAGCAGGGGTAACTATTCTATTTTCAGACAAAGTAGATCTCAAACACTAATAAGAGGGGACAAAGAAAGCCACCATATACAGGTTAAGGAAACAATCCAAAAGGAAAAAATAACAATCACAAATATGTATGCACAAAATACCAGGGTACCAACATCATATTGTCTCTCTAGTGTAAGAACCTGCAAGAGTAAATAAAATCCAAAAGGTACAATAGATATTGTGAAAGAGAAAGAAACTGCTCAAAAGGAAAGAACAATTGGGATGAAGGAGAAGAACAAAGAAAAGAAAGAAGGAAAAAATTTTATATATACTTACATATATATATAAATTTTATAGATAAATTTTATATATATATATGCATACACACAAGATAACTAAGACAATTGTACTTCTAATTTCTATTGGTTTATTGAAAGGAATAGTTAATCTTTAATCATTTGATCAATCTTACATGCCTATATCTGGTTATCTGAGTAACCAATTTGAAAATAACGATATGTAATACAAGAGCCACTGTTAATTTCCTATCACCTTGTTTAAAATTCTGTATTGTTTTTATTGTTTTTGTGTTGTTGTGTTTATGGCTTTGTATTTGTTCATTTGTTTTTGTTCTTTTCTCTTTAAAATGAAAATACCAGTGTACCTAACTATATACAACAAACATTAATGGAGATGAAAAATCAGATAAGCACTAATACAATAGTAATGTGGCACTTCAATACCCACTGTCACAAATGGACAGATCAATTAGATGAAAAATGAACAAAAACATCAGAGCTAAACCAAACCTTTGAACAAATGGTCTTAGTAGATGTCTACAGAGGGTTCCACCTCATGAAAACAGAATACACATTCTTCTCCACTGCACATGGGACATTCTCCAACAGAGAACACATACTAGCTCACTGAATATGCTTAAGTAAATGCAAAGGAATTGAAATTATCCCATGCATATTCTCAGATGATAGTGTAATAAAATTTGAAATCAAAGGCAAAAGAAACCAGAAAAACTGCATAAATACATGGAAATTTAAAAATTACCTCCTGAATAACCAAAGGGTCACAGATAAAATTAAGAAATTAGACAGTTTTTACCATTAAATGATAATGTCAATACAACACACCAGAACATATGGGACACAATGAAAGCAATCCTAAGAGGAAAGGTTATAGCAGTAAACACTCACATAAGAAAAAAAGAGCACACTCAGATAAATGACATAATGTTGAATGGCATCACACTCAGATAAATGACATAATGTTGTTTTTTCCTTTTGGAAAAAAAACAAAGTTAAACTCAAAGCATATATGAGAGAGGAAATTATAAAGATCAAAGCAGAAATCAATGTAATTGAGACTAAGAAAACAATACAAATAATCATTGAATAAGAGAATTGACTCTTTGAAAAATTAAATAAAATACACAAACATTTAGTTAACCTTATGCAAGAAAGGAAAGACCCAAATCCATACAATTAGAAATAAAAAGGGTACAATCACAACAAATCATGAAGAAATCCAGCAGATCACCTATACCTACTTCGAGAACATGTACTGTATTAAGAAGGAAAATACAGAAGAAATGGACAGATTCCTTTATAACAGGAATTATCAGAGCTGAATCAAGAAGATATAAAAATTCTAAACAAGCCAATGTGAATCAATGATATTGAAAAAGTAATTTTAAAATTACCAACAAAGAAAAGACCAGGTACAACAGATTCAATGCTGAATTCTACAAAGAAATTTAGAGAAGATCTAATGCCACTACTCCTCAAACTCTTTAATGAACTGTGAAGAGAAGTAGTACTCCCTAATTCATTCCTGGAAGCAAGCATAGCCCTGCTAACAAACCAGAAAAGGACCCAACCAAAAAAGAGAACGACAAGCTAATCTAATTAATGAACACAGATGCAAAATCGTGAATAAGATATTGGCAAAAAGAATACAGCAAATCACCAGAAGACTATTACACCACGACCAAATAGGATTCACCCCAGGGATGCATGGATAGCTGAACATATGCAAATCAATAAATGCAAAACACCACATTAATAGAACCTAGAACAAAACCACATGATCATCTCAATAGATGCAGAAAAGGTATTTGACATAGTGCAAGACTCATTCATGAGAAAAAAAAAAAAACTCAATAGAAAATTGAAATAGAAGGTCTTTATCTCAATCTGGTAAAAGCCATCTATGACAAGCTAACAGCCAGCACCCTACTAAATGGTTAAAAACTGAAAGCTTTCACTCTAAAATCAGGACTAAGAAAAGGATGCTTGCTATCACCATTCCTATTCAATATACTTCTAGAAACATTTGTCAGAGCAATTGGACAAGAGCAAGAAATGAAAGGAATAATAATAAGAAAGGAAAAATTTAAATTATCATTATTTGTAGATGACATGATACTCTACATATGAGATCCCAAAAACTCCACCAAAAGAATCCTAACAGTGACTCAGACAATGCCTACAGCATTAATTACATAAGAACACATTGAAATACCAGAGTGGGGCTCCCAGAGGGTGGGCCCCCAGCGCACGGGGAACCTCGGGCGGGGAGCGCCGGTCTTC